>NC_048893.1:142921253-142972878 GCF_011077185.1 Oxyura jamaicensis | reverse complement strand
TCTTCTCTTCTCTTCTCTTCTCTTCTCTTCTCTTCTCTTCTCTTCTCCTTTCTTTTAAAGAAGCAGACTTAGCACCAAGTAAAAGAATGTAAGTTATTATTTACAACAAAGGGGGAAATATTTTTTTTCACAATTCAGTCTGACTAAATAACGACAGTAATGATTTATTATGTAGGAACTAGCTGCAGAATACATTTAGGAATCATATGAGTCTGTACTTTCTGAAAATGTTATTACTGTCTGTACTTTTCTACCTTTAGACTCACACTGTTTTCTCTAATATTTTCATGTGCATATGATCATAATGAGAACAGGAAAAAGGAAATGTGAAAATAGTTTCCCAACCACATTTAGCTATTTTGAAAGAACTTAACACATCACAGTCACAATCATAGGTCAGTTTATCATATAAACTGCAATTGGAGGGGACAATAACTCAATTTTACATGGTCCAGGTAAGAGAGAGAAGCTAACTGTGTAATTCAGGTCATAATGGAGATGCAGTTGAGTCTGAGGTAGACCTTGATAAGCATTTCAGTGCTGGCTATAATGAGCAGACTTTTAATGAATTTATGGAAAGAAAAACTGGAGAATTATATTTCCCTTACTTCTAGTCAAGCCCTTTCTATGGCTCTAATGACATAGACAATATTCTGCTTGTACAAATACTGTCTAAAACTTATCTGATGCCCAGGCAGTATTCCAGTTCACTTCTTTCCAGGGATCTAGCCCTGTCAGCACTAAATTTCATTAGGATCTACCTTACTTTGCCTGTTTTGGGCAGGTGAGTCCTGTCCTCTCAGTGATATGTCTGTCGTGAGACAGTTTTAGTCAGCCATGAGACTGTTTTTTTCCCTGAAGAGACCTCCAGGTGACTGAAATCATCTAATCTAAATCTTCCTAGGTGCAACTTCTGGCCATTTCCTTGAGTCCTATCATTAGTTATCTGGGAGAAGAGGCCGACCCCATCCTCATCACAACCTCCCTTCAGGAAGGTGTAGAGTGGATATAGGTGATATTGATATGGATAGATGTTGAAGGTGAGGGCAGGATATCATGGCTTTCTGTTGATAAGGCAGCCAGCAGAGGTACCAGGATATGCTATACTGCATCCTAGGCAGCTCTTCATTAGCCAAAGAGGTAGATGCCTAACAGCAGACTGGATCACCCTCTTGAACTCTCCAAGTTCCTTGCACAAGTGGTATCAGAGAAATGCCCTGTTGAGGGACAAATTTGCACCTCTTCTTTTTGAGACACCTGAGGATATAGGCAATTCAGTTCTTCCCTATCAGATGCTTCCTTGCCCTCCCCTCCACCATCCACACTCTACCAGGGAAACCTGCCTGAGATGAGGCAATGCCTAAATGAGGTTGCCTGGATTATCACCCTGATCAGGTTATTCCGCAAAATACACTGCCATGATCTTACAAGAGCTCCAGTTCAATTTGAATATCAAAAAGTCTTGACATTATTATGTCACCATTAGGGTGACAGAAGCTGGTAATTATTAAAATCAAGTTTCTATTTCAAACATGACAATTAAAAGTAACTGCTTGTTTTTGTTTGTTTGTTTGTTTTTGTTTGTTTGTTTGTTTGTTTTATAGCATTTTAAGTTTTTCACTAAAGTGATCGAGCAGGTAGCATAAAACACAAGGAAAAACATTCTTATGTTAAGCCCAATTACTTCTCCGAACAAGTTTTCAAAGAGCACCTCCAAAAATAGTTGCCTGTTATTGATCCTCTATTCTGCAGATGGGATACTGACTGGGAAATTTTCCCCCTGCACAGGTGCTGCAGCATCTCAGATACTTGGGTGCAGAGTGTTGTGAACTACAGCCAGCCTTAAGTATCTGTCAGTTCTTAAAATCCCCAAATTTGCTTGGAGGCTTGCCCTCCATTTCTAGAGGAGCAGGATCACGCTCTCTGAGGGCACCTGATAGCTGCTCTACACCTTGTGTACAAAGTGAGCACAGTCACACAGAGCCCAGTCATTCCTATTCAGTGCCCAGCACCAAACCCCAGGGAAGTTGTTTCTAGGTCAGTTTCTTGTACCGTTGTTCCAAAGTCCTGGCCAGGAATACGGAGAGGACAGACCTGAAATTTTCAAATGTTTTCAGATTCCCCTCCACTCTTGCATGCAGGTTAAAATCCACAGGGTTTTACCCCATGAACCAGCCTTCTGCCGCAATTTTGATTGGTGCTCCCTTTGCTTTGGAGATATAAAATCATGCACACTTTCTGCTTTTTTTTTGATTCAAATGTAAGCAGCATGTAAAAAAGATGGTGCTTCTTTCTGCCTGACCCAAATGCAACTTTGCAGGAAGAGCAGCAGCATGCCCACACTGCTTATTTTGTCATGCCAGAAGAATTAATGTCACAAACTAGTTCTCTTCAAAGCTATCCCCATGCAAAAGCTGTGCTGCTTTGGCTGACTGAAGACAACAGGTATAAATAACCTCCTGTGCCCTAGAAAGCAAGAGCTGGGAAAGGATCCTTGAGTTGTTTTCAGCACATCAGCCTATGAGCTCGGGGTGTTTTAATGCTCTGTTGATGCCACAGGAGCCGATAGAAGCAGGGACAGATTACACTGAGAAGGAGGTAAACAAGTTGTTTACAACTCAGCGGGGCTGCAGCGTATCCTCCTTACATCGGCTGAAAGGCAATGAGAGCATTGGACACTGGGCGGCTGATGGGAAAGGATCCCCGGAGCTGCCAAGCTCTGGCTCCAGAAATGTCTGTGGGGCTTCAATAACAGGAAATCACGTGTGCTGTCATTATCAGCTGCTGAGCGAGACAGATGCACCCAGATCAATATCAGTGTCCGATATCAAAGAGCTATTGTGGCGGTATGGAGCGGTTTGAAATAAGGAGAACAACAAAACTATTTTAAATGATTAGGGCTGGCAAAAATCCCCAGACTTTCTCCTTTCTGTTTTGTTTTTGTTTTTGCTTTCAGAGGCAGTGGATTCATCACCGTTAAAGGAACTGAAAGTCCTCTCTGCCCAAAGTAGTTTTGATCATTATTGATTTAATTAAACTCTGTTTGCTTAAGATTACAGTGGGAAAGGGCTGCAAATCAGCACTCTTCCTGATCTCTCCTAATACGAAAGAGTATCTGTTCTCTCAGCTTGGGAATCGGCATGTCCTTTAGCACAGCTGAAAAAGGACTAAGCTTCTCTTATTATGCTGTCTAAAAATACAATGTAGGAACAAAGCAAAACATCTTCAGGGCTTTTCTTCAAAGCCGGACCTGGTGAGCAGAGAAATCCTGCACATGGACATGTGTGTTCCCTGTGCTGACATCCCTGTGCTCCCCCCAAGCTGAGGGGGTCTTGGTTGCACTGGCATTATGTGACACGGCTGACTTCTGCAGTGGGCTTTCTGTTTCTTGTCATTTGCGTTGTCAAATAAAATATGTCTGTAAAGAAGCATGCTATCATAGCTTTGTACAAATTATATACCAAGGGATGAATTCTGTCTTACGCAAAGATATCTCCCTCTGGATATTTCAACATTTTTTATTATTATTTTTTATTATTATTTTTAACAGCTGGTAGTTTAGGGTATTTCTGAAGGATCATTTTCTCACGTGCCCTTAAAAACACTGCAAGCTGTTGCAGAGAATTCAGCAGTTTTCGGGCCAGGAACAGAAATCCACAGGTAGAAGTAGGGAGCTTATTTTGTAGCCCACACATTGATACTTCTGTTATGCAAGGACAGCCCTGGCAGAAGGATTCCTAGGAAGTTCTGGCCCCTCATATTTCAGATAGGGAAGAATCTGTGACGTATGAGAAATGCACCAAGGTGAATCACGTTTCTTTCCATTGCTTCAGCTTTGTGACTGCTGTGCTACTGGTACCTCAGAAAAGAGCCAGCAGTTAAAACAGACATTTGTCTTCTGCCAGTTCTGCGGGTGGCTCATCTGTTTGCATTATGCACTTTAGCTTGTAATTGCATTGCTGTAGATTTGCATGCGTGTGTAAACGGCTCACATAATCCCGCATATCCTGATAAAAGCACTGTTTAAGGATGAGGTGGCACGGTCTGCACACTACCCCACACATACATTTCTGTTAAGTGCAGGTCAGGTACTTGATAAGCAGATTTGCATCAGGAAAAGGCCCAGCTCTGGCATCATTCTGGGCTGGGGAGCGGCACTGTGGGCAGCGTGCAGGTTTCTTTCCCTTTGCTTTTGCAAAGGGGCAGGGACAGGGGTTCACCTGCCTGCCGTCGCCCCTGTTCACCCCTCTTTAAAGCATCCCTGCCGGGTGCCCAAGCACCGCACCGGAGCGGTGTTCCGCGGCCGCCGAGCAGCCCTCCGCAAGGAAATGGTTAAGGCGAGCTGTTTTCCTGCTGCCTGCGCTGCTGCTGCTCCGGGGGCCGGGCGGAGGCAGCCCCGGAGGACCGCTCTTGCCTCCCACGATAAGACAGTCGAGCCCTCACCGCGATCCCCCCGGATCCCCGGGGGAGACTGGCAGAAGCGAGCAAACACCGCCGAGAACGAATGGGGGCAGAGGCGGCGGCCCGGGCAGCGCCTGGGCCCGTGGTAAACAAGGCGCCGCGCCGCCTCCCGCAGCCCCGCCGCCGGACCGCGGCCAGCCGGGCCCGAGGGGTGCCTGCCCCCGGGCCGCGGAGCGCCGGGCAATTTTTGCAACCGTCTGACAGACCTGCTTTTCTCCGGCAGATCCACCCGTAATGCTATTAAGGCGGCAGAGGGGGAGAAAAACGAAGCTGCTGAAAGCTTCGCTGCGCGGCGCAGAAGTAGAAGGAGGAGGTGGTTTAGGTCGTGCAGGACGTGGCCCTGCCATCAAAGGTTGCTCCCAGCAGGTTGAACCTGAATGTAGCGTGGATCAGCTTTGTATCCATGTCTTGGGCTCCTTTTTGGGGATAGTCCTTTTCAGCACAAGTTTGGCACTGCTTTTTGGCACAGGAAACCTTGACCCAAAGTCATTACGGTATAAACTGGCACAGCTTCTCTGCACTGTAGTAGCCAGCTACCCCAGGCAAAATGTAGTCCCCTCTCCTTTTCTGGCTCTTCTTAGGATGTGAAGTCTTACACTCTGCAATATAGAAATGTTCTACAAGGTCACTTGCACAAGATGTAATAAAGCATCTTTCTGTTTCCCAGCAGATTATGTCTGAGTTTCTCTTTTTTCCTCTTTTTACTCAAATTGCTATGTGCCATGTGTTCACTTTGGCAGGGTTCAGCTGTGAAAGTCACACCTGGGTCCTGGCTCCCCTCTCATGATATCGCTTTTCAGACTATTGCAACGTGTTTTAGTCTGTGAAGCTAATATTCCAGGGCTTCTCTGACCTTCCTAAATATTGTAATAGTTGCTGGCCACCAAGTGACCCCGTAATTCTCTGGGCGCTTAGATAGGTATATCCAGGCTGACCTTCAGCCTGTATCCTGTCTTGCTGACTACTCTCTTATGTCTTCATTTAGGAGGTTAGAGATCAGAAGGAAGCCGGCCAAACTGGCCAAGGGGCAACCCTCACCACGGTGCAGCATAGCTGGAATGCCCTGAGTGGGCCAAAGAAAGTTGGAGGGAGAGGTGGAAAATAACAGCTGAAATCCTGGGGTTGCTGAGAGTCCTTGCACCTCAGCTAAGGCAATTTCATGGCTGTAGTTATACCTGCATTACCAGATCTTAGAGCACTTCCACATTTATGAGCCAGCCTGTGTTCTCTGGCCATATCCTAACTCTGTATCAAAGCCAGGTCTGTGCACCAGCCTTCTCCAGCCCACTCCTGCGTATCTGTGGAAATGAAACCTTCTGGATGAGGGCTGGCCAGGAATGGTGGCAATTCCCTGGTGGCACTCATCCACCACCACAGACCAAGTATCTGAACAAGTCTTTACTTTTGTCCCTTCTGATCTAGTAGAAAGGCAAATAGGTTAGCATAGGTCATTGGCTGTTTAGGGCTGTTAGACTTCAAAGTGAAACAGAAAAAGCGTGCTTACAGACTCAGGAGCAGGCAGGAGGTATTTTTAAGAATATGCTTCTTAACAGCTTTCAGCTATTGGTTTCTGCCTCCCAGCTGAGACAATATAATGTGCAAAAGCCATTGAGAGAGAATTATGCACAACTTTTTTTTTTTTTTTTCTTCTTTTTTTTTTTTTTTTTTTTTGTACAAGGATTTAAAACCTGTATCTTCAGCAGAGGAGGGAGTTTTGAGGAGAAAGCAGGGTTAGATTATAAAGAACACAACTCTGTCATGTGAGATAAGGTCAATACCCTTTGCTGTTTGTACATTAATGTACATTTGTACCTATGGTAGTCAGCAGAACATTTTTGATTGAATCCAAGTACAACAGTAAACATACTCTATAGGTAGTATGTTAGAGTATTTTACCTGTGTGATAAGTTTTGCACTTCTGAAACTAAATATAAACTAAACATATATTTCAATCTAATCATGTTTGCAAATGAGATAGCCACATTGGGGATATTTTACCATGGAGATGGAATATGAATTAAACAGTTAGGTAAGGAACAGTAGCCAACAGACTAACTGTAAATGATAGTTCATAGTATGAAATCTTTGGAGTACAAAGACAAGGTGGGAGAGAAGCAAGAATATTTCCAATGAGTAAAGAAAAGAACCAGGAGAAGATAGCGAGTCCAGATTGCAAGAAGGCTATAGTGAAGCAATTACTCATAGCAGCAAGGTCTTTGAATATACAGGCAATTTCTCCAACAAGAGACTTCTTAAGAAGAACAACTGTAAAGCAGGTAGAAGGCAGGAGCCAGGATGGCCTGAATCCTGTTAGAAGACAAAAAAAAAAAAAAAAAAAAAAAAAAAAAAAAAAAACAGAAAATTGAGGCAAGAACAGCAAACAGCAAGGGGAAGTCAGTACACCAGAGCATGCAAAGCAACAATAGAGTTAGAAAAGGAGCTGAAGGGTAGCTGAAGAGGAGGAAAGCTGTGAGAGGAGGTCTATGATGAACTTCGCAGTGAGAAGTTACCAAGGTCCAATCAGAGAGAACAAGCTAAGAATGAGAAGGCAAGGAAACAGAGAGGCTGGAACAAGACAAGAAGGATTAGATACTGTGGTAGTAGGTGAAATGATAAAATAGTATTACTGCAGCAGAAGAGGAAGTACAAAGGCATTTCTAGTGGAGGAAATTACCTTGTGCTGAATTTTACGGTATTCTTCCAGTGGCTCAGCGTCTAGCAGAAGAGAAAATGGGTATGCTGATATTTCCTATAAGTTTTGTTCTGGATGTCAATTTAACCTAAATAAAAGAAAGGATGGGACAGATAAATGTATTTGTGTCTTTTACAGCCATTTTGTCTATTAAAAGACTGACTTTAGCCCTTTAAATATCAAACAGCACCAATGAATGAATCCCAGGGTCCTCCTAAGTAGCTGCTACTATGTAATGGCTCTTGCAGGTATCTGCTCAAACTGTATCCAATTAAAAAAATAAATCTAGAAACAAACTGCTCCCAGTTTCAGCTGGTTGAGAGGTATGAATTCTACTTTCATAAATGGCTTGTTCCCCTTCTCAGTTCTGTTTAGGGCTGTTGGGCCAGGAAAACTGCATCACGTAACTTTCAACCCATATAACCTTTAAATTTATCTAAACTTTTTATCTGCAAACAGAATTAGAACAACATCAAGACAGTAAAGAAAACAAGACAAAGTGGCTCAGAAACCTAAATGTGTTAACAGACCACATGTTGAAATACTACCAGTAGTTTTGGGGAGTCAAGTGTGTCACATTTCATCTTTTTGGGGGGATGAACCATATTGACTTCTGCCAAGGTTAACAGACATCTTGTTTTTGGTAAGCACAAAACAAATATAAAATCTCTGCTCACAGTGATTTTCTCCCACCTTGTGAGAACTGCAAAAAGAACTTACAAACCTCTCACGTACAAGCCATTCAGTATGAGTGCTGTTGCCAGTAGTACAGGACTGTGTGAGATGTGGAGCTCTAATAATGGCATTATTACCGGAGCAGAGTATCACTCAAACATGCTACAGCTCCTTTTTACTCTCTAACCTCCACATGCTTTGCAGGAGTAAATATCCTGTACGAGCAGCAGTGAGTGCTGGGTTTGCATTGGTGAATTTTGGGGGACCAGCTGGCTGTGCAGGTGTGCCACCCACCAGGGGCCTGCACCCTGCTGCTGGATCCCAGCCAGAGCCAGGCTGGAGCCCACTCTGGGGCGGCTGCGAGGGGCCTGGGCAGAGAGGGAGCGCTCCTGGCTCCCACTGCAAAACACAGCCTTATACGGCAGCGAGCCTGGCTCTCAGGGATGTGGGTATCTCTAAACACTGCACTTTCTTAAAAAGGTTAGCCGGGAAAAATGTTCCCAGTTGGAAAATGAGGGCATTTGAAATAGGGGCCCAATACTAGGGCTGTTGATAATGTGACTTGCAATGTCAAATCAGGCACTTTTATTGTACTTCTCAACCATGATCTCCAGCTCCGTATCTACTACCCATCTGCTCAAGAGGTTGTAGCTGCTAACAGATTCACAGGGGCAGAGGAGCAGGGAGCAGCGGGAGCAGGAGCGGTGCTGTACAGAGATTGGAGTGGCCCACATCACTCTACACCCCTTCCACTATTTGGGTCACAGGTGCACTGGAGTCTGGCTTCCCTTTTGAAAGCCACAAGGCAAAAATTAAAAAATGAGATAGTGTGGTCCCTCATTACCTATCCTTCTCTTTTTAATATTCTCAGGCACACAGGTGAGTAAATGAATATATACGATAATCAATGCATTTTCATTTTTAATGCTGACTGCTGTTAAGCATGATGCAAGCTGATAATTGATGTAACAGTATTCAAACATAGTGCTTTGTCAGAGTTTGTCTGCCGGTGGCATTGTTTCTATTTTTGATATGCTTTCTTAGTAATTTTTATCCATCCTAGGATGGAAAAAGCACTCACCGATTCGCCCTTTGAAAGGGAATTAGTGAGCCTGGTTTCTTGTTAATAAATATATAGTTATAAAATACTTTATCAGTTGATTCTTAGAGATGACCACATAAATTGCTTACTGTGCCCATCAATGCCAAAAAAGCCACATAACACTAACAAGTATCAGAATTAAAGAATTTTGGTTAGCTGCACTGACAGGCTATACCTTACTATTTCTGATAAGCCACAGATCAGAAGTAAAACAAAGAATGAAGAAGAAGGCAGAAGAGCAGTTATTTTAGATACTTTTTTTTTTTTTTTTTTTTTTTTTTTATGGAACTGAACAGCTGAGGACACCAGCTATAACATTAATTCTAGCAGTTTTGCTTGAGAAAGGGCTACTTTAAGATCAGTTGGAACCAAGCCTCCACATGGGTTATAGCCATGAATACACATACCTAGATCCAGGACATACAAAACTTCCTGTGAGGAATTCTTTGTCACTTGAACTGCTGCTATGGATCCCGTATGGAAGTAAAGGGGAGATATGAGTCTATTTATATTCTAGACAGATAACGGGCCACTGGAGAGCAGAGCATAGTAACTCCTGTCATCGGGCAAACCATTTCATGGCAAAAGCCCGCTCCAGCCGCTTGTCTCCCTTCGGATGGTGGCGGGGAAACAGAGCGTGCACCACTGAGCCCTGGCTCCCCCACGCTGCCAGCCCTCCCTCCATGTAAACATTACGGGGCCGGAATGCCGCTGGAATTCGGGGTCGGGAGCCAGCCGGCGAGGGGAGCGGGAGGAGCAGCTGCTTGGCGTGATGGGCTGTCACCCGCAGCTTACCCAGCTCCCTGGGAGCCAGAGAACCTTCTAAGGCCACGAGAGGCTCCCCTGGGCGCAGCAGCGGGTGCCACCTGCCCACAAGCAATGTGATGCCAGCACGTCTTGCCCTTGCTGCAGCACAGGGAACAGAAGGTTTGAAAGAAGTGTGCCCTCTGCTCCTCTTCCTGACATAGCAATATGAATGCAGAAGCATCGTGGGCTGCTAAACTCATGTTTGTATATTAATCCTAAACCCATTGTAAGTATATGGTGGGTGAAGTCCCTCTCCTTTCATTCGCACTTGACATGAGACTGAGATCCAGGCTTTCATTCATACATTCAAGGCCAAGTCAGCCACCTTCTAGTGCCCACATTGTGTTCAGGGGGTGTTCACACAGCGGCAGCTCCGAGCTGAGTCCTGTGGACGTCTTTATGCTGATATTCACTAAGAGGCAAGAACTGAAAATAACTTTCTAGCTGGGTGCCCATGAGGACAAGGTAGAAAGCTGGTCCATAAATCAAGTTAATACTTTCACCCTCTTTGCAGATTTATCTCATTTTAAGATATCCTGTACTGCACAGAGACTTCCTTAAATTGATCAGCAGGAACATCGTATTCCTCTGGGACAGGAGCAAGTGTCTAGTTGTTCCTTCGCTATCGGTCTGTGTCATTTGGTGAAAATGCATTCTCAATTCTGAGCTTCTTGAAGCTCTATCACATACTTCTTGTGACACGTTCAAACTGTGCATCCTGCAAATTCAGCTTAAAAGCAACAGAGTTTTCTTTGCTGAGGGTGAGCGCAAGGAAGCCTGTGTGACATGCAGGTTAACCTGGGAGGAAGAAATTTGGCTAAATTGCAGCAAACAGCCATCCTTTTGTTACCAAATATATTTTGTGCCTGAAAACAGACCTAATTGTCAGGACTCCCTGAGCACACCAAGTAACTCTTTAAATAGCCACTGATCTTCATATCATTAGTTTCCTGTTCTGAAAACTGAAATGCCCTTTAATTATCCAGCTGTAGGAGCATATAAGATGGCACTAAATTTTGCTTAAGCACCGACCATTGCCAAAAAGGAAGCCAAAATACATAATTAGGCTGGCATTAGCATTCTATAGCTGTGCGGTATCAAACCGCACAGTGGCTGGGACATTCTGTGAAGGGCAACGCTGTCTGGGTAATGTAGCAGAAACACTTATCTAATAGCGTGCCCTCCTGTGCCCTCTGTCAGGGTGCCAGCACATTAGTCCTATTATCAGCTGGCAAATACTGTTGGCTTCCACATTGTGGCTGCTGCCAAAAGAAACAATCTTCCCTGTTACAGGAGCAAACGTCTGTGCACATAAATGAAACTGAAGAGTAATTAGATTACAGCATTTCCGACTGACCCCTCTGAAACAAAATATTTGGGCTTGCTAATTTACATTAATAAAGATCCCACAATTTTTGCAGAATGCTTGGTTTAGTTCACAGGTCAGGCATTTTCCATAACATACTCTAAACAGACTGCTTCAGTTAAGTAAAGTAGAAAAGTTGAGATGACCTCTCCTAAAATTATGTTTAAAAGCCCTGTTTGTCTTTTCCTTCACCTATAATACTTTTTTTTTTTTTTTTTTTTTTTTTTTTTCACATGGTATGATTATTTAGTAGATTATGGGGGTATTTTTCTTTCATTTTTGTTTTACTCAAATATTTACTCAAATATTATTAGGTAAAAAAAAAAAAAAGAAAACTGTCAGAAAGTTATTTAATGTATTTAGTTACTTCATTACAAACATATTGCAATAGTTTGTCATCATGTGACACCTTTGAGACAATTTCATTTAATTTAAGACAAAGGGAAGCAGGCTTCCACAAGGAATCTAAATAATAATAATAATATTTTCACTTTTTTTTTTTTTTTTTTTTTTTTTTTTTAATAAAACAAATGCCAGAATGCACTTTTCAGGAATAAATCCATCCATTTATTGATGAGCATTCTCATCAACATTGCAGATTTAAAACATCTGTTCATCTGCCCATGTAGCTGAATTTATATTAGCTAGTGTAAACAACCTATATACTATTAAGCCCATCACGGTAAAAATAAATCAATCACTGATCAAAGCAGATTAGAAATAAGGGGATGAGTTTTATACACAGCTTAGATTTTCAATTTATAGAGTTCAAAAACATTTTTTTGAAACCTAAAATGATATTGATCCTTTCATTGTTTTGCCTCAACTTTAATGTCTCTTTATAACTTGTAGAGTTTACAGTTGAGGAAAAATGAAACAAAATCTTGATGTTTTACTCCTTTGAATTAAACACTGTCCATTTGTATATGGTTTTTCTGTCCTGTGAACTCTTTCTGGAAGTGCTCTCTGGAATTGCTTTTGGGAAAAAAGGCTTGTCCTGTGAATAAAAGTTGTCTGGTATCAGTCTGTAAATTCCTGACACTTGTCAGAGATTTTAAAGAGCACTCAGTTTGAGGTAAGAAGACTTGGTGCATTTGATGTTTTTTTTTAATAAATGAAACAGGATTTCAATGATAAATGTATTTACATTTGTGAATTATTTTTCTGCAATTTTACGGAAAAATTAGTTCAAAAATAGCACAATATGTTATTGCTACATTTTACACACGTAGTTATGTTTTGACCTTAATGACATTTCTTTTGTATGGTTCTCAGTGTGTCATTAATGACATTTCAGGTTACCACAGTTGCCTTGCATACACGCAGCTTCAAACCTGCTATCACTTAAATAACTGAGAAACATATTTCTGATTTTTTGCCCTTATTTGCTTCTCTAGTGTGAACAAGCTGTGGGTATTGGAGAAAATTCTCTCATTCTTTTAAAATAAAGTTCATTTCTTTAGTCCTATAGAAGACTAGTAAAATTTCAGAAGAAAAAAAAGTTAGTGATAGCTATCAAACTTTGCTATAATCCAGTGTTCTGGGAAAAAGAAAAAAAAAAAAAAAAAGAAAAAAAAAAGTCAGATGCAGTGAATTAGAGGTTCAGGGAAAAATAACCTACTGAATTGAAATCTCAGGACATCTTGCTTCCCTTTCAATACATACAACATCTTCCAATATTTTCTATGCACACTGCACTATCTGCATTTTCCCACTTGTTCCTTGTATTGCCTGGTACAATAACTCTGGCTTGCTGCCTTTAAAAAAAAGACTGCTCAGCAGAAATCTGTAGAGATTGATAACTTTAGCTTTGTTAGTATAGCAGGCTAAAAACACACTTTATTTATTTTCCCTTGGCAGAGCAAAGTGGCAGAGAAAAATCTGAGGTCTTGTCAAAGAAGATCCTGGACTCACTAAGAAATCAGTGGAGGTGACACTGGCAGGGGCAGTGGGAGATCTGAGTTAACTCCTTGTTCTGCTCCATACATTCAGAACATCCTTGGACAGGCCAATTTATGTCAGCTTCCTGTATGAAACATGATCATAAGAACAATTTTGGGCATGCCATACTGTCACTATAGCATGGCATAATGCACTGATGACTGTGGTGGTGGGGGACAAGTCAGTGGAAATACATAGAGGCAATGTGAGATAAGCAGATTTATATTATAGGTGAGCAGAAAAATGAGAGTGGTGATTTTATCATCTCAAAAGGATTTGGGTTAATACTTAAGAAAATCTATTTACAAACAAGAATGTGCAATCCTGTTATGTACAGACTAATGTTTTTTCCTTGCCTATGAATATTCATGCAATCAATTTTAATTCACCTGGAGAAGTGCTTTTATCAGAGCAGAGGTGGAAATTCACATGTGACAGTACTACTAGGCACACTCAGGCTACCTGGCCACCTGGACACTTCGTACCAGCTGGGTGCATGATTCAAGGATGGGGATGTTCTGAGTTCAGGACAGAAAAAGAGCAAGTACGAACTCCTGTGGCTTTCAAAGCACCTCAGATACATCACCCAGCACAGGCAGCTGGTGCAAGGAGAGGTCATGTAACATAAGGACAAAGCCAATCCAGTAGCAAAGTCCCCATCCTAGTGACACATTTAGAGTGTTTCCATCACAAAAGGCAGCACAGTCTGCCTGGGGAGTGGGACAAAACCTCAAGAGAGGGATCAGCCTCCGAGCACAGCTGAGGGGGAGGTTGTGTGTGGAGGTTTGGCTGATCTTTACACTTCTGCGCCTCTGCCTGCAGGGTGAGATTGCGGCTGCTGCTGCATTATTAAAAGGCACAAGGTCCTGAATTCATCTTGTGTAATTATGGGATTATCGAGGATGCCTAAATTAGGAGTGTAGCCACTTCACGCTCCCTCTATGGGCCTCTCTAACTATGAGATATAGGCACTGTCAGTAGGCAAGCTGTATACATAGCTTTCTTTGCTGTATATTGTGTAGTGCTTTTTATGGACAGGCTCTTTTCATCTCACCCTTGTAAAGTGCACACTGAAGATGTGAGCTTTCATACAGTCTCTTTGTGGCTGTTTTGAAAATCATTTCTATGTTTTCTTCCACACTCTCCAAATCACAGTGTCTTCTTATGCTAATCTAAAACCTCTATTTTTAGTCTTAGAAAACCTGCCTATGAGTAACTGAAACAGCCTCAGGTTCTCCATATTCCCTTTAATCTACCTACAGAAACAAACCATCACACTGTGTCCTGTATTTGCTGGTCTTTCCTCTGGTCTATTGCTTTGTCATGCCCCACAGTTACATTCCTGTCAGAGACTTATTCATAAGCTCATTGAGGCAGGAATTGCAGCTTTTATGCATGTCACATCTTTGTTAAAATAGCTAATAATGTGACCAATCACACACAAAACATGGAGATGTTGCAACTGAATGGTGAAGTGAGGAAAAATTCTCTGAAGCCAGCATTTGCACAATAACATCCAGCTCAAATATGTCCAAGATTCTCATTCATTAAGCAATTACTACAAATCCATAAAAATCAGGATCAATTCCCGAATATAAACAGTGAAAAGAGTCATATCTGATGACTGTTCAGAATGAATAGTCTGACCAGCTGCAATCTCAAGTGTCTAGATTGGAAATCAAAGGCAATGTTGTGACCATGTGTAATGTCTTCAGTTTAGCATTTAGAAGCTGAAATTATGCAAATTCAAGTGAGAGCTAATATACAGGTTATGGCAGTGTGGATAATCAGTCATAAGCACAACTTGACAATGGATACAGTTGCTTCTCCATCACTTGTTTTCAAATTGGCCGCAGACCTCTTTTTTTGAGCAATATATACTATAGTTTGATCAGAACTTATGATTAAGATAATTATAGATCATCCAATCTGTTTTATGCAGATGGTCAGACTAAATTATCATAATGGATCTTTATAGTCTAAAAGTCCATTTGGGGATTTTATTCTTGTCTTTTTTTTTTTTTTTTTTTTTTTTTCCAAAAAGCGGTGGTTGTTTCTTGTCAAGTAGGTGAGCCTACCAGAAATGAGAACATGCAAAGGGGAGCCTCACATTCTCACTACTGAGTGGTGCTCCGTGATAAAGATATACCCTCTGTGCTCTTCACGAATAAAAAGATATTTTCAGCAAATGGTAGTTATGGTCAAATACTTAAAAGAGGTAATTAAAAAGTTTGCAAGGTTTTTTTTTCTTTGCCTGTTTGGTTGGATGGTGGCTTCTCAAATATTTACAGTTTATGACTAAAGGTAATTCTCATTGCTCTGTTGCACTTAGCTGAATGGGTCTTCTAAAGGCTCAATATTCCTTTCCAAGTATTTTTACAGGTTAACCGTGTTTGAGTCATAATGTAATAATGTTTTGATTTATACTGAAAATAGAGATTAATAGTACCATATACAAAAAGGACAAGGAAAGGAATGAAGAAAGTATCTCTAAAATATCCATCATTAACTTCCACTGTATAACTTTAAAAAAAAAAATAAATTCATAATGTTTGAACTAGTCAATCCTTGCACTTGGCAATAAGCAGTAACAGAAGTAACTTTTTTTTTTTTTTTTTTTTTTCAGGGACTTAAGATATTTCAGCAAAACAAATAAAAGAGAAAAACAGCAACAGGGGGAGGCATTTCAGTGCCGCCAGCCCTAGAGCGGGAAGCTTTTAAAGGTTTAAATTATCAGGGGTGTTGTTTTTTTGCTATTATTTTGTTTTGTTTTGCCTGATAACTAACATTATAATGTGTACCAACCACAGTTTCTAACAAGTTTTAATCAACCTTAAATGTGTACTGCTCCCTCTGTATACATGGCACATGGAAGACAGATTCAAGTATACGTAGATTTTCAATGCAGCATACAAGAGTACATTTTTTTAAATTGGAAGGACCACAACGGGTTCTCATCTGGAGCTGGTATTTGACATTTAAAGTAATTCCTAGTCTAAAATAATTCACATGGAAAAAAGATAGAGTTTCTAAATGTTTAAAGTTGCTAAATGTTTCTAAAGTACACCAATACCCAAAATGTTCCAATGTGTTGTTGGCTGATCAAGGGTAATTAATGGTGCTCAAACTGTCAGTGAAAAGTACAACTTGAGTTTTCATTCATTTCATTTTCTCTAAAAGCTGACAAAATAGCTTGGGGTTCAAGCTAAGAGTAAAAATATTCTGTTAAAACTATTCTCTTCTCATTACCATCTAACTTAAAATGACAAAATACAGACAAATAAATAACATTTGAAATATCTATGTTCATTGTAGGGTTTCTCTTCCTAAGAAAATTACTGTAGAAACCCACGACTTCAATAGCCAAATACCTGGAAAAACTTGCCAAAAGAACAATTAAAAAAAAAAAAAATCCTTTTATTATTGCATATGAAGAAGTTGAGAGATGTATATATAACCTACATAACCCACAGTTAAAGCCAAATTAATCTTCATTTCAACATAGGCACATTTTAAAAAGTTTTATTTTTGCTGAATTTGTCCATTGAAAATCCATCACAAGCAAGAATACTTCTTTCTCTGTTTAATGCAGAGAAATATTGCAGAAATATCAAAACTTCTTGCATAACAATTAGACCTTTCTAATATGACAATTTTCCTCAGAGGTTTTTCCCCTTTTATGTTGCAGGTCATTTCAAGCTTTTTGACATAATAGCCACTTTTCTTCTGGAAAAAAAAAAAGAAAAAAAGAAAAAAAAAGAAAAATATGTGCCTTCATTATCACTTTTTTTTTTTTTTTTAAAAAAAAATGAGACTGGTTTTAAGATGAAAAACATAGCATTTGTATTAAAGTAATGTGAGTCTATTTTAAAGAAGTGGATTAATTATGTCACTTGCTCAAAGCTGTTAGCCATAGGTCTAGTGATAAATACCTGCAGAAGCATGACCTAATGTCATGTATTTCCTTCCTGTATAAGGTAAATAGTTCTTCTTAGTCACACTGAAAATAGTGGACTGAACCCTGAAGCTTTTACTCTGTGTTTAATCAGTTGTCAGTCAGGCAAACCTCCTGGGAAGTCAGTGGGAGTTTGCCCAAGAAATGACAGGGCAGGAATTTATTGAAGCCCTTGGAACGGAAATGTATTCATAAGGTTTGCAGGATCAGGCCTTTAGTTCAAGTTATATAAGTTATAAGTTAGCGTGAACTAAAAACATGGATGGAAAGTTGGCCATTCAGAAAACTGTAGAAAGGCTGGGCAGGGGCAGACACAACTCCAGGCAGTGTGCACCATGTCTCTGTGTGTTATGGGAGCAACATAACAAGAGGTGACTGATGCAGCTTGACAGAACGTTTCAAAATGATGCATGGAGCTGGATTCAGTGAAAGGATAATGGCTTTCATTCACAGATGGCTTTCATTTTCAGAAATTTAGTGGTGACTTGACATCCTTTGTCATTAGTTATCTTCTTTAAAACTTTATAGAATAGTGATATTTTTTCTTTCCTGTGTTTTAACAGAACAATTGTCCTGCTACACTACAGCCAGCAACGCATGCCTATAAAAAACCTGTTTTTCAGCAGAATGACTGAAAGAATGAATAATTTCATTCAAAATACTTATACTTATTTTCAACAAAGAAGTTGCAAGAGGTGAGTATTGTTCTTTTATTATTATTATTTTCTTAACTATAAAAACAGGGAAAGTACATCTTGAAACCCATATTTGATGATATGTCTACTCACCATTCTACAACAGTAAATGTGAATAGTTCTTCAAAGTACTACTATAAAATTATTTTTAAAAGTGACAAGTAAATAAACATATTCTATTTTCTCCTGAAGCCTACAATTAAAATATTTAGCATATAAAAGTAACTCTGTTTTCAAATAGACCTCTGGAAGTCATGAACTGTTATAAAATGCATCCCGTTTTTTCCAAAATGATGCCTCCACTCAATACTAATCTAGCCATTCTTTTTAATCAAAGATTCACAACCAAATGTATCCAATTTTCTGTCTGAAATTTTGACTTTACCACAAGGTTCAGGCCACTAGGTAGGAAAAATATTAATATTTACACATTTGTTATTATTTATTTTTATTTATTTCAGCTGCTAAATAATAAAATAATAGCATACTCCCAAAGTACTTCTTATTTATATTTTTGGTCTTTGTCTTTCATCTGCAGATTTCTGCTGCCCTTTGAGACTGTCAGAATATCTTTGCACACAGAACCATCAGATTCAGAAGACAGTGAATGAAGTGTCTTTCTTTGTCGAAGACACAAAACCCCACTGCTTCTTTCATAAATCACATTCAGAAGGGACATATGTACATGCCTTGAAGTCTGAAATTACAGTTTTAGTGAGTAACCAGAAGTCCTTTTTCAAATAATGAAAAGAAATGTAGCTGTGTGGTTTATAATGACCTAGCAAAAATCCAGATATTAATTTTGTTTTTATATCAATCTCTGATTTATGCCTCATTTATTATTCCTCAGGAAAGTTCATGACTGCAGAAATACTAATATTGAATTTTCTTTTTTCCTCACAAAACCAATGTTGCTTTATTTGCTACAGAAAGATAAGGTTTCTTCAAACACATAAGTTAATATTATGAGACCTACACACACTTACAAACGGGTAAGAATAAAGTTCATATTTGTGGCCTATTGACCGTGGCAGTGTCCTTTTAAAACATTATTTTTTAACCAATGGATCCATGCTATCAGGCACATTCCACTTTCATTACTTATAAATGGTACAAGGCTTATTCCATGACTTATTTATTAAGAGCCCACACTGTTTCCTAAGTTAGTGAGTGTTCAGGTAACTTCTGGAGCATCTTGCAAAAGGGCAGATTATCAGCTCCATTTAGCTCCGTGACTTTCACTGAAATACGTCAGAGCCTCCCTTGGGGATGGGGTTGCTGTCTGCTAGCAGGCAGGAAACCCTTGGCACTACAAGGCTTATTTCCCCCACCCGCCCCCCCTCCCCTGCACTGAATACCCACAGGTTGGGCAAGCAGAGGGGGAATACGCCTTCCAGGCAGTGCAGCATATCCAGCACATTTGTGCAGCTTTAGATTGGGAGGTGACAGCCACATAAAACCTCTGTCCTTCTCTGCAGTACATTTTCCAGGAAGAAAACCCTTCCTCCCAACTAAGGCATTCCATTCGCACCCAAGATGCTCACAGCCAGCTCCCCAGGATCTCCCTTGGGCAGAGGGCAGCATGTGAGCCAGGTGCAGGAACTGGCCCCAGCTCAGCAGAGGCTTAGCATAGTGCAGGGAGGGCACCAGCGTGCCTGGGGGATGGGGTGGGTGGCCAGTGCCTGCTGTCCCCTTGTGCTGCCTGACATTGATGTCACCTTGGTGAAGAGGCTTGTACCACTCTGTTCCTGCTAGAAGGTGTACCCTACACACATAAGCCAGAAGTTAAAATATGCACTAGCAGCACACATGTTAAAAAATATATCCAGGTCTCCAGGTCTAGTCTGAGGTGCTATCAAGGCTAAAATGTACCCTTGGAGTAGGGAATTCTCCAGGTTAAAAAGAGTAACACAACAAAGCTTGTCAGCATCTACTAACCCTATCACCTTCTTGATAGAAGTTAGTCAGTCAGAGCCTGCTTAATGCTATGTGTGTTGGAACCAAAGGATCAGTGTAGAACAAAGATTTCATAAAGCAGGGAAGAAAACTTTAAAAGAGAGAAGGCCATTGCTAGTTTAGAGGTCTTTAAGTGTTTTGTTTTAATTTCCAGTAGTTCTTATTTTCCTTAACGATTTGTTACAGCTGCAAAGTCACCATCTTTATTTACAAAATATAATTTAAAATGTATCTGTAAGCAAATACAAATTTAGAATCATAATTGGTATGTCACTTAGCTCATTCACTTTTGGAGTGAAAGATATGCTTTTTTTTTTTTTTTTTTTTTTTTTTTTTTTTTTTTCTCCTTTGCAGTGCTTTTGTAAAGGCATCACCGTTCTCAGCCCTGACTTGCAGAAATCATTCTGTACACCTCTTCTGTAATGTCTCCAGTGAGACTGGTAGGAAGGATGCCAAAGGAGCTGCTATTGTTTCCACGTAGCATGACAACCTCTTCAACAGGAATAATTGGCTCGGGCCAAGAACTCGTTTTATGTCTATGACAGAATCACCGACCCAAGCTGGATGGGAACCAGCAGACATATGATTTAAATAGGAGATGAACATTGATCTCAAAATAACTTCAGCAACCTAAGCCAAGGAAGCTACAAAAGGTTGAATGCTTAGCACTGCAGAAAAATAAATACCCCATTTTAGAAAACAGACTTTTCCACAAGAACCAAGCACTTGAATATTACCTAGTGTCTTAAGCTGAAGAATATGCCTCTGCTGGTAAATACAAGGAAAACAATAAAATAAACCCATTAATGAACCTTTGCTATAATAGTGTGACCAGAACTACTGGAGGGAGAGCATATCCCTTTTGTAGTTAGATTTATGAATATGGATTATGACAATGTCAAGGATATCAAGTGACTTATCATGTTACAGAGAAAAGCCAACTGAAGAGGAGTACCAGACTAACAGAGGTCCTTAGCAAAGAGTCATCTCCAGCTTATGTGTGTGTGTATATATATATATATATATACATACAGGTATGTATTTATACATACATACAAACACACACACATATATATGTATATATTGGAGATCTACATAAATATTTACATGAATATATACTTGGAAGGTGTGGCACACTGCATGTATATATTTCTACTATCATATATGATGTATTACAGACCGTGTATCAGAAGCATAATGTGTCACATCTCCTAAGATTTGCAGTCATTGTAATCTTTACTGAAGCCGTAGTTTCCTGAAATCCTGAATTGTACTCTTTTCAGAAAGTTAGGGTCTTGAGCAAAATTTACTTAGCAGAGGGATTAAATTCAGTCAGAGGAATGGTTCCACATTTCAGTCAGCAAATAGACACAATGGGGGAAAACCATGTCAGCTTGTGACCTGCCTGTTTCCTTGCACTATATGGAGTGTGCTGCTGGACAAGGTGCACCAGCACCAGGTGTTCTAATAATCTGTTGTCAAAACTTCAGGGGAGAAGGGATTTTTCTCACAGCAAGGGTTCAAAAAGGCCTTTGAGAACAGGAGTGGGGTTTTTGTTTTATTTTGTTTTATTTTGTTTTCCAGAATATCTGTCCATGTGAGATTCTTTCTCTCTGTAGAAAAGGACATGTTCTGCTCCTCCAGTCCAGTATATAAACTGCAAAGAAAATAATAACTTCAGCTAAATGTGAGTCCAAAGCACCATCCACTAATCTACTTGTTTATATCACAGGTAAAGCATAAGTGCTTTTCAGAGCTAATCCTGTCAGCCATAGTACAAATATGAAGGCCAATAAGATTACTTAGAGATGAAGAATTTTAATAGCATCACTCAGTCAGGAAGTAACCAGATTATGAAAAGCAGCAACTGGCATTGATTTTATTTTGCAGCTTGGCCCAAATGTCCCAAAGTTGATGTGTCTTGTAATCAATCTTGTTTGAATTTCGCATAAGATTTGATCTCATCGAGGATAAGCAAGCGTGCAATTTTAAAAATCAGGGCATTCAGAACACAAATGGTGAGAGGGAATGAAGCCACAGCGTAAAACTTAATAGCAAAATCCACTTTGCCAGTCCTCAGAGGTACCTGACAGGGTTCAAAGAATCCGTGGAACAATTGTGCAGCAGATGACTGTGGCAGCACCCACCTGGAAACAAACCCTCCAGAGAGGTTAGGCTTGGCGAATGTTTCTCTAGACACTCCCAGCTTCTCCATCAGTAGCTTGGTTTTCTCCCTGTCATTCTGGAACATTCCCAGTGGGGACTGCATTTTTCTGTCTCATTTGTAATATGAGCATCTAGAACAGAGATCCAAACTTTACATCTTTGGAAAGGAATCTCCCTAATGTGCAACAAAACCCCTTTGCAAATCAAACTGATACAAGGGGGCAATTGAGGAAATAGTCCTTCAATATGTCACTGTTGCTTCAAACCAAAACACTCATGTAGAAGGCGGAGATTAGGCCTAAATTACCAATTCAGTGAAATGAACGCTCTGATTGCAGATCTATGAGACCTTTCTGACAACCATCACACTGTAAGAGCTGTGTTTCCTTGCTATAATACTACTGTGAAAGCTCTCGACAACCTACACAGAAACAGAGAAGTATTTATCTGCAAGCACGACTTTGTTGGAGGGTGTGGGGGAAGTCTCGATCAACACACTGCATACCAGCTCTAATTTTCTGGCACATAAATCTTGAGTACAGTGGAAGAAAGCACTGTGTTTGATGAAGCTGCCTAGTGGGACTAAATTCACAAGAAAATCATATGTGCTCTTTTCATTGAACAGGAGCAGCTGACACATCTTTTGCCACGAGATTTTTCTCCAGTGTTCAATCATGTTCAACATTTTGTCAAAAAACATATAAAGTCTGTATCTGAGGTAATCCTGTGCCTTTCTTCTCTAATAGGTACAGCCTCATATTTCCACTGGTATTTGCATATCCAGTAGATTTTAATACATTTTGAGTCTGTTCAATTTGAAATTCAACACTTCCACTCTGTCCCTGCAGCTAGATAATTTGTTTCAGTGATAATCAGCTTTTATCTAGAATTTATGCCAAATCCACCACTGCACTCATTTTGTATAGTTACACTTCCATTTCATACTTCCAGGCTGAATGAGAGGGCAATTACATTCCCCTTAGGTTAATAATAGCTGAAACAAAAGAAGCTACTGCGTAAGAGTGGGCAGGGACTAGGTAATACAATTGAACAAATACCCTTTGGAGCTGTGAAGTAGGAGGGATTGGTTGGATGTGAATGTGAAAGATAAACAGCAGAAACATGTTGAGTGCAGACAGAGAAATAGCAGCATGAAGAAAGCAAGAAGGACTGGATGTCAGTGAGACAGTCAGCACAGGCACTGGGAATGCAGTTCTGAACAAAATAAGAGTCTTGTGGGAGAAGTGGAGAAAGACTTGCAACTGGCAACAAAGAAAATGCATCCTGCTGACCTTGCAATGAGGTTTAGGGGGATCTGTCCACATGATTTTTTTTTTTTTTTTTCTGACTATAAACAGAATTGCATAAGATGAGCATCTGACTCCACCATCAGCTTCTCCTAACATAGAGCGCCCTCAAACACCAGCCAATTGCTGGGGACAGACAGACATTACACACTCTATGTCTTGGGCCACTCATGCAAGGGGGTGGCTCAGATTTGGCATCATCCAGATTTGTAAGAAATTTCAAAGTATAACTTCCACTTAAGCCCTAGCTCTTAATTTCATAAATGCTTTTGGGCCTTCAGCTTTCTCAGGTTTTTTGAGTCAGAACATTTGTATTAAGCCCTAGCTCTTAATTTCATAAATGCCTTTGGGCCTTCAGCTTTCTCAGGTTTTTTGAGTCAGAACATTTGTATTTTTTGCACTGTGCTACTTACCTTGAAAACTCTCCCAGAACTGGTGTATAAGTTATCATGTACGCCTCCCACAAATTATTCTCACTCTTTAATTTTCCAATAAATCTGCAAGAAGAAAATGAATTATATGTTAATTTTGTGGGGAAGAAGGGTGGAGCTTTACCACTACAAGGTAGAGCTTTGAGGAAAGTAGTGGAAACCTAGAGCTACATGAACAATTTTTGTTTATTATTTCCCCCCCCATAGATTTGAAGTAGGTATGTGCCACCTGAGAGTCTGAATTTGTGGAAAAGGAAAGAGTAAAGAAAAAAAGTATTCTCTATCTCTAGATTTTTGGAGAAGTGTTTCTCTTTTAAGGCTGCCGCAGAAAACAGTTTCATGTCTGGCATGCAGTTTGGTTCCTAAAGATCACCTCATTCCTCCTGAGAATCCTCAGGCAGGGCACATATGGCATACAGTATAATAATACATGAGAAAAAATTACTTTGACTATTGATTATTTAATAAAATGTTGCTTTCAACTGATCTCTCACTGGCTGTTACTTCCACTGGCTGTTGTATGTCTCTCATGTAGCCATGAGACTTTCTGGTTCTGTTGTTGTTTTTGCCATCCCTGTATCTCATGTAGCCATGAGACTTTCTGGTTCTGTTGTTGTTTTTGCCATCCCTGCACTGTCACCTCTCACACAAATTTTCTGCCAAGTGTGTTGGTTTTTAGATTCATCCTTGTGGCGATTTATCTGAGTCACTGACCAAGAATTGCTTTTCATGCAAAGGACAGCTGAGCATTCAAGGGTAAGACAAGGGTTTTACTTTCCTAGTTCATCAGCTGCTCTGCAGGCCAGTGGCCACACCTGAGTGAACCAGTGCCTCTGTTGTAAGCATCAGGGGGGGAAATCTGGGACAGACTTGGCTTCTGGCTGCTCTATCTGTGATTGCCACCTTGACTGTGGTGTTTTACCATTGCTCTGCAAGAGTTATGAGTTTGTCCTGTGAGACAGGTCAATGCTATAATTTTAGCTCCATAATATTATGGAAGCTTTCTACCATTGCTATTTGATTTGAAATTGAAATATGAAATATGAAAATGAAATAGAAAAACAAAAATAGCTCAGAAATATTAACCTCAAAATCCGCTTTTTGTTTCTCTCCCCTTCCAGTTCTGAGGAACCATTTCACCACCTGTTACACTCATTTGGGGAAGGAATCCTCCTTTAGAACCCTTTAGTGATTCTTCTCTCTGAATTTCCTCTTACTTCCTCTGAGCAGCTTGTCTCACCTACCATTTCTCTTCACCTTCTTGGAAAGGTTGTGGAAAAGCTTTTCCATCTGATGCTGACTTGTACACATCTGCATACTCTAACAGGGCACCCGGCACTGTTCCTTCCTACGACCCACGGTATCTTGCCTGGGCTGGTGTCTTGACACCCAAAAAAGTGTTTAGAGATTTTATGCATGTGCTGACCTGCTTAGCAATATCACAGGAGCCCTCAGTGCTACCCCAGAAAACTCCTTCTGCTGTTTTCTGGTCCATAGTGGAAAGCGAGGTTAAGGTGGGAAACAACCATAGCCTCCTGTTGCTGGCCAGCAGTGTGTTACCAGACTGGGCATCCAGTGTTATCCAGTGGCATCTATTGTCCGCTTTATTACAATTTATTCAGTTAAACCCCAGTCTGGGTCTGTCTATTCACCCTTCCTTCATTTAGTGATGAAGATAAATTTACCTCTTACCATCTCCTCAAAACCTTCTTGCTTGTACAGCCCAGAGAGAATCATTTAAGAGTTATGCCACCACACTCACAATGACTTACAGGATAAAGAATGAGCAAAAGCAAGCTGTAATATCTTCCAACCCACCATATCAACAGAAGAAAGATTTAAAGTCTCCAAGATTAAAACCAGGCAGGTAGCCACAGTACTATTACCCTATCGTAGGACTTCTTATAGTCTAAGAATGTCATTAGTTTCAATATTGTAAATATGTAATAATAATATAAAACACATATTTAAACAGAGAACCCCCTTTTGAAAACCTTCATAATGGCTAGTCTGTCCTCTGGACTGCATAAACCATAGCAAAAGAAAACATACAGATGACTTCTTTTTGCTAGGAACTGTTTTGGTCATTCTGATGTTACCTATCTTGCAAAGTAAAACTGTAATTTGCAACATACACTGTTCTAGATCGGGGACCTACCTGGGAAAATGCATACGTCACTCTGCAACTGCAGACTCTGAGAATCAAGTAGCTGAGTCTCTGTATAAAGTGATTGGCTGTCACCATGATAGGTAGAGGGCTATTTGGAAAATGATATGAATTTTCCCCTTTTTATCTGTTAAACATGATGTACTTTACAGTTGCTGATGAAATTGGAAGTCCACAGCAAAGTAACAAGGTCTTCATACTATTATTTATAAAACTAGTGATGCTGTATGAAAATTTAAGTATATTGTTTTAATTCTCCCTTAGTCCTGTCAGATATGCTACTAATTATGCTGGCTTGTGCTGTTGGAAAAAGAGCTCATACATTCTCATGTCAGATTGCTGAAACAGCAAATTTTCTGATAAATTAAATGATCCAATGTTTCATTTAATTTATAAAAGCATAGTTAAGGCATTTTGCTGTAGATACAGCAAGAAAATAGGCAAACTGTTTTAAAAGCATTGGTATAAAAACTATGCTGTGATCTGGTACCTTATTTTTAGCTGAATCAGGAAAACTTTCTCAAAAAAACCCTTCATGCTTCTTCAAGGGTTTCTATATCTACCTCCATCTAACACAGTAATCTGTGTATTATTTAGAGCAGAAAATAAATAAATAAATAAAAAATACATAGAAACAGTTCATGGACCTGCAATCTTTTCTTTATAAAAGAAAATTATAATTATTTCTGAGTGTTTTATTTTTTGAAAGTTACATTAGAATAATGATGCTGGGACTGACTTTAGTGTAAGCTCCAATCACAAACCTATTATGTAGTTCATTTTTGAGACTGAATTTAAGACACAAGCAATAATCTTCCTATATATTTTAAAATTAAAATAAACAGTTTAAGAAAAAAAATGAAGTTTATGTATGTCATTTGATAAGTACTTTCCCTCTCCCTCTTTTATTTTCCACACCCATGAAAATATAAAAAATGAGTAATACTGAGTGTAAACAATATTAAGTATTGTGTAGGAAATATTTCTACTGCATTGAAAATTATTGGAAATTATGTCACTGTATTAGCATTTGCTATTGGAAATTATGTCACTGTATTAGCATTTGCATGACATCTGTACACCCAAAGTATTTGCTTGAAAACAATTAGCATATGCAGAATAATTCTGGAAGACCTATGAGTTTAAAAATCTCATGGGACTTACCAGGAAAATACAGAACAGATGGGCTGTGAGTTTAAAGAATGTGAGGTCTCCTCATTTTTAAATGTGAATGGGACAAGCTTTTCCAGCAAGACTTGTATTCATTTCTGAAGTTGAAATGCAACCTGATATGCACTCAAAATGGAAGTACAAACATATATAAAATTTAGATTCACTTGAGGATTAAGTAGTTGCTTACTGAAAATAAAAAGTAAATGTGATTTCCATTGCATTAGCATTTCAGGCAAGTAATGTATACAGTTTATATCAACAAATTCTTTTGGGACTGCATAGGGTAGCAAAGTAATATATATATATATATATATATATTTCTGTATAGATCTCTCTCAGATCTCTCTCCTGAAAAAATGCTCTTAGTCTAAGCATAATAAGCATCTTCCTCCTGCTCCACCTAATTCTTGATCTAGCTGCAAGGACAAATTGGTGCAAATCAGGGAGACCAGTTGCAAGACTTTAAATTCATCTTACAGAGCAAATAAAAACTGAAAACAAACATCTGCAATAGAAATTCAAAGTTTTGATTTTGAGATATTTCAAATCGGTTGATTTTAGACATTTTCATTTGCAAAATCAACATAAAAAAAAAAAAAAAAAAGCATTTCAGGAATGTATCCCTAAACATTCTGGAGAAACATCATTGTTTTTAACAATTTTAGGTCAGTTGTGATCATTGTTCCTTTGCAAGTCCTCTTTTCTTTCTCCAGAGGTATAAAACTCCCTCCTAAAATATCATTGCCACAGAATCAAAAAAAATATTTGAGGCAGGAGGGCACCCCTAGAGGTCACTTAGTCCAATCCCTCTGCTCAGAGCAGGGTCAGATAGAACAGCTTGCCCAGGGCTGGACCCAGTTACACTTTGATTATCTCTAAGGTATATCTCTCCAACTTTTCTGGGCAACATCTGCCAGTGATTGGTCACCCACACAGTAAAGAAGTGTTTCATGATGTTCAGAGGGAGCTTCCTGTGTTTCAGTTTCTGTCCATTGTCTCTTGTCCTGTCACTGGGCACCGCTGAGAAGTGTCTGTCTCCCTCATCTTTATTACCTCTGTTAGGTATCTATACACATTGGTAAGATGCACCTGAGATCTCTCATCTCCAGGTTGAACAATTTCATCTCTCTCAACCTCTCCTTGACTGATGCTCTGGTCCTTAAAAGATCTTTGTGCCCCTGTGGGCACACGGTCTTCTAGCCTGCAGGAGGTATACAATTGTCAAGGAGCTGAGTTGTAAGGTAAAAGAGCTGCAGGAGGAGGTCTTCTACCCCTCTCATGGTTTCCAGTTACAGGATAGATTCACTGTCCTTGTAGTAAATGGAGCACCTCTGGTGGTTGAGCCTGCGTGACTTGTGACCATTAGGATACCTTGAGGAATGATAGTAGGTAGAAGACTCACTACAGTGAGGGACTAAGGCCCCATCTGCTGTTAAGATGTGTTATCTAGGGAGGTTTACAGCTTGACAGGGGTTCATATTTGGGATGTTGCAGAGAGGCTGCCAATGCTTTTCTGGCCCTCTGACAACTACTACTATCTGTTACTTTTCTGTGTGGGCCAGAGTTGACCTGTAAAATATCAAGCATGGGTACAGGGGCAATAGTTAAGGGTATGAAGACCAAGGTGGTGCTCTCCTTGATCCTGCTGATGAGGAGAAGGGTCTGAGGAGGACTCAATGTCCTGCTCAGTGGGTGGTGGCAGCAGACTTTTTTTTTTTTCCACCATGGGACAATCTTTAAAGGTATCCATTTGACTAAATGGGAAAAAAAATATCTTCACCGGTAGGCTGGCCATCTGGTAGGGAGAGTTTTAAATTAGAAACATGCGGAGGAAATGACTTGTTAACAAACAAGCAAGAACAAGGAAGGACTTCTCAGAGATATGAAAGTTGAAGGCAGCTGTGGCTGCTGTGGCCGTGAGATGGTAGAGTTCAGGATCCTAAGAGAAGGGAGCAGAGCAAAAAGTAAGACCACAGCCCTGGACCTCAGGATGGCAGATTTCAACAACTGCAGAAATCCGTTTGGAAAAATTCTATGGTATACAGCCACAGAGAGAAGATGAATCCAGGAAAGCTGACTGATATTCAAGGGTAAACTCCTCCAAACTCAAGAAAGGGCCATTTCTACAGGTAGAAAATTCTGCAAAAGTGTCAGAAAGCCTGTATGGATGAGCAAGGAGCTCCTAACTGAACTCGGATATAAAAAGGGAGTGTACAAGAGCTAAAAGTAGCAGTAGGTGACACAAGAGGAGTATAGAGTTGTTGTCAGACTTTGAAGGGATGGGGTTAGGAAAACTAACCTGGAGTTTAATCTGGCAAGGGACGTGAAGGGTAACAAGAAAGGATTCTAGTACATAGCAAAAGGAAGAATAAGGAAAGCATGAGCTGAATACTGGGGCAAGGGACCTGGTGACAACACACATGGTACTAAATGCCATCTTTGCTTTACTGTTTACTGTTAAAGCTGATCTTTAGAAATCAGACCCCTGAGACCAAAAGGACAGTCAGGAAAAAGGAAGACTTGTTTGGTGGAGGAGGACCAGGTTAGGGAGCACTTAAACAAACTAGACACAAATAAATGCATGGGGTGTGATAGAGTAGACTAATTTCTCCTCTAATTTTATAGTACTCTATGCATCTGGACTATTGCTTTACTTTTGGACTACCAGGTGATTGGAGGGAATCAAGATCTCTTTCATCTAATGAATATTTGGTTACTAGATTAAAATGGATTTTGAGACTTGTATTTCCTCCTGTAATGCATCTCTAATAATTATAATGAAAAAAAATCCAAAAGATTTTTTGCAGCTATGTGATTTAATTACATTAGTCATACAAAAGAGATTCATATTGTCATAGTAACTAAACCAAGATTATTTTCTCCCTTTTATACTGCCACAGTATATTGTATAAATATAATATTTCATCTTGGAGAGGCATGTCTGAACTCTTCTCAAGACATTTTTGTCAGAACATATATTCTACGATTTGACATTCAGATCTAGCTCGTTATCTCACAGATGCTGCTTCTTGAGTTTATCTTTAAGCAAGTGAATATGCTGTGGGTGTACAAAACCCTACTCATCTGTGCAGAGTTAAGCATGAGTATAAAGATTCAGATCACTAGAGAACTTCATATTGGAAGTCAGGAACATTCTGGCATTAACTACATGATGGACTTCTTCACCTGACTGAGGGCCTAAGTCTTTGCAAAGCTGGAGCCTTAATACTGGAGTTGCAAACAAATCAACAGACCACCAGAAGATTTAAACTTACCATCAGTTTGCTGGGAAAACACCTTTGCTACAGAACAATACATTAATATTGCAGAGTGCTGCAATGTGCCTTTTATTTGAATACTTGATTTTTGTTCATTCTAAAGCTTTTAAGGAATCACTCAGAAGTAACTCACTTTGCCAAGTGTTCCTTTATATTTAGGTAGTACCTGGTTCAGAAAAAAAAAAAAAAAAAAAAAAAAAAAAAAGTTATAAAAGCTGATTACAAACTTAGCAGACCATGTCTCGGATCTTGATTAGGTAGAAAATCAGTCATTAACCCAGGAAAATCAGTCATTTTCCTGCACAGCTGCTCAAACATGCTGGGGCATATACTATGGAAAAAAAAAAGGGGGGGGATGTGGGGGAGAGGAGCATTATCGCCATTGTAAAGCATTGATTAGAGTTTATTACAGAAATAATTACATTTAATCAATTCACAGTTAACAAGTGATTTCTTGGGGATTATTATTACCTAACTGTTATTAAAGATCTGACTACAGATGGCATATGCAATTCATTGCTTATTATTACTCTTACAAGCACAGATGGTAGGGTACAACCAGTAAGATGAGCAGACAGAGATCTTTTTTTTTTTTTTTTTTTTTTTTTTTTTAATATAATAACAAATGAATGCACTGAGTGATTTTTGTAGTTTTGCTAAAGTAGTACAAAAGAGCTAATGGACTCAGCTCTTCAGATCATTTTGTCTCAATAGCAATTCCTACAGATTGCATGTAGAAGCATGCTGAAGACATTCCCCAATTACAGGCTCAAAATGTTACAGACTCAAAATATTTGCATTATGATGTTCTTTCCAACTTGCCTGAAACTACCCTTTGCATAAGAATCAGTTTAGCTTGAACTCTGTGAACTCTACTGGCAAAACTTCTAAGGCATCAAACTATCAATAACATTCACACAAAGAAAGAAAGAAGTTAGTGGAAGAACATTTTATGGCTTTTTATTAAAAATAGAATGGTAGGTCTTTAAAAACCAGAAGAAATAAAAAACATGCTTATGCAAAAGCCAACAAAACAAAATCCTTTTAAACTAGCAAGAAATAATTGTTTCAGTGAAAGATCAAAAGTTTTTTTCAGAAAGAGAAACACAGTATGAATTTGATACTTCCATACCTTCCTGTTCTTGGTCCTAAATGAGTAGGTGAGAGGATACATGTGTAATTTTACTGACTGCTTAGTTAGATTAAATTGATCCTAAAAGCAAGACAAGTGCTGTGATAAGTACAACTTAATTCTTTTAGCCAAGTCTATCCAGCAATTATCTTTTGGAATTACAATCCCTCTCCAAATCTCCATCTCTAGTAAGTAAGCCAAACATGTCATTCATGGTTGAATGGAATTATCAAAATATCTAAAAAGATACACTCCTAAAACATAATTATAGTATTCCTGTATGAGAGCTTTCACAGTCAGCAGTTGTACAAAGCTGAAACATGTTTTCACTATTCAGCATGGGTCATATTAAAAATGTATTTTTGCTCTCCTTAAAAATATCTTGATCGCATCTCAGAAAAGGCAAACAACATTGCTAAGTGTTGCTATTAAAGGATTGTTATTGGAATGCTTCAGTTTTGAAATAGAATGAAAAATATATCTCATGAGAAGGATAGCAAACATTACATCATGGCAAGTATAGATAATAAAAAAACAGAAAAAGAAAAAGCAGAAATTATTAAAAAATTATCAGCTGATAAATAGGTCAAACATGGGAATATATAACTTTTTTTTTTTTTTTTTTTTTTTTTTTCCAGAGACATGCCACAACAGCTATATGCCTAAATATGTAGCAAATAAAAGGAGTGAAGATAACTCTATTTATTATAAAAATACATGTATGCATGTCTTGATCTGAATCTGTAGAGTGTCTAAGAGTTAAGCTGGTTATTAAAACCTCTAAGATAACATTCTCTACTTTCAAGCACTTCTAAGTCTGATTCAGCATACCAAGGCAACAACAATAAAAATTCTATCTGATCTTCTTAATAAAGTTTTTAATAATGAGGTAAAATTCTATCCTTATATATGGTATTCTTACAAGGTCAAATATGATTTAATTACCTTGTCTTATTGAATTACTCCTCAACAGCTGAGCTGTGGTAACTGGCAAAGTGCACACCTTAGTAGAATCCATTCGGTAAGTAAAATCCATTAGCTTAAACCACTATGAAACAGTGCATAAGAAAATCACCATCAAGGAGTTGTGGTTGAACTAGTGGTTTGATCTAATGTGTTTCACTTTGCAATTGCAGCAGGCTAAAAGCATATACACAGGTCTTATCACAGCTTGGCAGAGAAGTAGTAGCTTGTTTAGCCACAATAACATGATTGCTTCCATGCTACCTCCATTTCCTTACACATTTTCCATTAACTTCAACAAAAGTCTGTTTCTGCCTGCCTTATGTTAAAAGGGTACTATATGGAGTAGGAATGGCAGAAAAGCACCCACAAGTAATTTCTTTCCCCGTCAACTTACTTTAATTGAGTAAAATAATATTGCCTTTAAGTCTCTGAAGAATACAGAAAATAGTATGGACTCTTTGGTGAGGTGAAAACGGCAGATATATCAGGTTCAAAGGGTAATAGATGATGATTTGATGTCTGGTTGGTGGTCAGCAACTAGCAGAGTACCTTAGAGTTGATACTGGGACCCTCACTGTTTAGCACAATGACCTGGATGACTTTGGAGTGTACACTCAGCAAATTTATATCAGAGTGTATTACTACCAGGACAAAGAGCAGGCCCTGATAAGCTGGAGGACTGGACCACTGAAAACCTTATGAAATTCAATAAGGAGAAGCATCAAGTTTTGCATACGAGGTGCAGTGCAGTGGAACTATCTGGCAACCAAGTGATTGAGAAGTAGTCCTGCTGAAAAGGAGAATGAACAGAGTGTGAACCAACAGTCTACTTTCATCATGAGTAAAGCAAATTACATGCTGATCATTGCCATGACTGATTTGACCCAGTGGCAATCCAGTTTGACTGTGACTTTGGAGTCTGTTTGTCCCTCCTGTTCTTTAGATTTAACTAAGTTGTGCAGTGTGGAGGAAACAATTCTGAGTTGCTATCATGTCTCTTTTAATAAGTTTTGTAAAGTGCTTTATTTTTAACTTTTTCTAGTCTTTGCCATTTAATCACTTCCCCGCTTGGGGGTTGCACTGCTTACTCTTCTCTGCACCTTGTTCAGAGAAATGTTGCATTCATGGAATAGCCAAAAACTGGCAATAATCACTAAGAATGATCATTGTTATTATACCAACCTGTGGGAAGCATTGATAGAGAAGGGAGAAAGTGGATCTTCTTGCTTTTCTTCAACATACTCCCTGTGGTGTGTCATGTTACAATATTCTCCACTGCTGATGTGAGGAAGATTTATTGCTCAGCTGCCATGTATCCCCATGGCATGGATCACTTTCCTGTCTCTCATTTTCACTAATCAGTTCAATATCAGGTACTACCACTTACCCCCTAGCCTCTCTGTGTCCTTCCACCAACCTATTTGAAGCCTGCACACAAACACGTCCTCCCAAAGCACAGAACAGGCAGAGGACATTGCATGCAATGACCATGGCTTCCAATGACAGAATCAGAAGTGGTGCAACATCCCCACCTTTTCCTGAAACCATCAACCATCTGTATGACAGAATGAAACCAGTAAGTTTCTATAAGTTTTTGGATAATGCTGCCCTTAGTCAAAACATCTGCAACAGAAAGCAATTGCTGAGCTAAACTTACAGGCAAGAATTCATTGCCATAATCTGGCGGTGAAAACTTCACTGGTGCCTCTGAGGAAAGTATTTTCATCTTCAGTGAGATCCTGCAAAGTATTTTTTTATTGTTACAGATGTCGTGGCTCAGGGACAAAACTAACCTTCGTAAAAGTAATGAAGAAAATGTCGGCTTTTCAGAAAAATGTAAATTGTGAAGGACTAGAGACAAGCCAGTGTTTACTGGAAAGCAAGTGCTCCTTATCAGAGCTAAAATTAAACATTTCAATATTCAGATATGATTAGAAAGTAAGCTCATCTTTTTCTGTGGTTCAGGTATTTCTGGAATAAATGCACTACAAGTGCAATAAAAGATATCAGCACTTCAGGGAGAAGTGACCAGAATACTGCTGTAAGTTTTTGGGTCTCCAAACCTGGTATAGATTTATAATCATTAAAGGAAGAAAAAAAAAAAAAAAAAAAAAAAAGGCAAACACAAAAGATCCATTTGAAATACTTTCTCAAGAGTAAAAGTAATGACCTGGATTCCTAGCACATGTACAGGTTTAACAAGAAACAAAAGAAAGTGTATGTGTGTAGCTCCACAGGCAGACATGGCAAGTAGTTTTATATGACTGCTCAGGGTTTGTTTTCTTTTAATTAATTTGCTTCAGCTGTGCTTTTTCTCCCTTTGTATTCATTTTCAAAAAAAAGTAGGGGTTGTTATCATGAATCTTGGGCTTTAAACTGCCAGAGTAAGTATTAGTGAAACTACTTGACACATGAGAGAGAATTTGTGCGCTCCTTTAATCTGAGAACAGAAACAACACCATATGACTTGTCTGACCAGTCACAACTAATCAACACAACTAGAAAAACAAATATCAGACATTGCATAAATACAGAAAACTGTTCACAAGCAGTCTCAGCATTACTGTTGCATAACAAATACTTAACGATCTGTTTGTACATTGATCATAAGCATTAGAAAGAAGGAGGTTTAGGCTTGTGAGAAACATTGCTAGTTTTTTCTTGTTTTCTTTCATTTTCAGCATTTACACTTGGAGGAAAACTGACCCCTTCTTGAGATCTTCGCTATCTGCAAAATAATAATCCTAAAATACTAAGCTTTCCATTTCATTTTGCTTATTTCCAATACTCCTTGCATTGAAGATCACCTAGCCCTAATCCTAGTCCCAGTTTTCCTCAAGTTCTGTTGTTATCTATATAACTGTGTGTGCACAGTGCATGCAAGCCAATATACTAGTCTTGGTGTGATGTCCAGAATTATAACAGAGCTGCAGCTTTGCTACAGTGTACATCAGGAATTCCCATTTGGAAAAAGTGGATGCTCCTAAGTATTCTAAAATCCGATGTTTACTTGAGTCTTTCCCCTGGAAGGGGAAAGGTGAGGATAGAAAAATAAGGAAGAGAACATCTGAAAAATAACAAAAACATAGGGATTTATTTTATTTTATTTTTTTTTTTTTTATGCTTTGCAGATTTTCTTCTCTTTTCTTTGTTGTGCTTTGATTTGATTTTCTGTCTGGAGATTATGCTACTATACTGATTGTTCCTAAAATGGTCTCATTTGTTGAGTATTTACCTCATGCTTGCCATTAGTTGCTCCACTGGGGAAATCTACTAGAAAATTGTCTTCAGACATGTATTTTTTCTACTAAAGGAAGTCTAAACCAATCCTTACAAACCGTATGCTCACATAAATAAATAAAACTGGCCTTTATTGAGGTCTCCTACCCTTTGAACCAGATATATTACCTATGGCTTGGGAACTGAGAACCTGCATGGTTGAAAGCAATAGGGAGAGATAGACAGAAGGTCTAGGGACAGTCTCCCTCTGAGGGCTTTGCAGCAATAGAGATCACTGTTCAACAAAAAGAATCACTTGATATCTCCACCTTTCCTCAAGGTCTGTGTGAAGTATTTTTATAGCACTCCTGACTCTCTTCCAAGACAGGGTGAAAATACTAAGACAAGAAGTCAAGTGGCTGTTGCTTTCTACACATGTAAGAGAGGTGAAATTGCTGATTCAGAGATGTTTTCAGTCCAGGGAGCTGTCAGTACCCCGTTATCATTAAACACATTTCATGTGGCTTGTTGGTAACAGCATGCTGAATTTCCCCTTCAGAGGTATTTCTCTCAGATTCTACTTCTTTATACTCTCAAAGCAAGTTGGACAACTTGCAATGTCCTGTTTCTGGAGCAAGTAGCTACAGCTTCTCAGTATCTCCAGCAGATGGAGGAAACTGACAACCAGCTCATGAGGACCAAAAAGGCAGGAGATGGGAACCAGAATGAAAAAGCTGGCCTTTTAGTACTTCTGTCCATCACCTTATTTCTGTGAGGACATACCTAGACACCTATGTTTTCAGCATGGAACTCACCTAAGTGTTTGACTTTTACAAGGTGATGTCAACATCTAGACTAACTTTTCTTATCTGGTCACTTGGGATTCAAGGGATTCAAAATCTAGACATTCCTGTGGGGGGGGTTTCCTCATGTGCTTAGTTCAGTAGACAAGCTCAGATTGTGCCTAATGACTAACACAACTAATGAAAAACAGGTGCTTTGATTTGAAAGCAAGAATATTAATTGCTCACATTTTGAATAAAACACTGATTAAAGCACACATAAATCGAAAACTCTGGACAGAGAAAACTAAAACCTGTGTTCCCAATTTACAATAATCAGCAACCTATGGAGCAGATGAGAAAACAAAATCTACGATAAGCAGCCAAACCCATGAAGGTAAGGAGGTCATCTGGTAGAAACCTTTAGTGAGGCATGAAGCTAAAGGTTTGATGATATATTCACACTTGCGTATCTGGATCTGCTAACTGATTTAACTTTAAAAAAAAGAAAAAAGAAAGAAAAAAACATACATGAAGACAAATTTACCTTGCATTTTGTTATACTATCAGTTTTCTTCTAAAAATATTTTCATAGACCTTGAAACTTACCTAAAATATTTAAACTATGGCAATTTTAATTTAGTAAGTACAAAATATATTGTATTTAGCTTGAGTGATTTGTGTAAAAAATTACTTTTAGTCACACATATGATATTGAATTCTGAAAAAAAAAATGTATCAAAACTTCATTTTGAATAAAGTAAAATATTTGATTTTGAGATAACTAGTAAAGCTCTCTTAAACTTGAATAGAAGTTTGTTTCTAGTGTATACAATCAGTAATTTATCTTTTTCTAACTTTACTATATTATTTAGCATTTCCCTTGCCAGACCTTGTTCAAGATGTTTGCAGTTTCACCTGTTTTATAGTTTTCAATGTAATAAAATATTTTGTTGGTAAATTCTATGTTGAAGATCTAAAACAGTGAATTGAAGTCATGTTAATCTCCCTGTCTGACCTGGGTCTACAATCTTAAAAGAGTAGAAAGCAGAAAAAGCATGGTCAATATTAATATTGTACTCCCAGTGACCTAGGGTAAACACAGTTAAAAGATCAGACATACAAGAAGGTGCTATTTTTGCATACTCACTGTTCAGAGCAAAACCACACTTCAGCAGCTTTAAAGAAAGCATTCACAACATCTTTGAAATGCAAGCTTGGATCACAGAACACACTGTATGTTGAAAGACATCCATCTAAAGAACAATGAGTAGGCACTCTATTCCTGAAAAATATGGCCAAATAAATGACACCATAATACGTTTATTTGTAACATGTAACAACTAGTTCTAGGGATAATTGCTAAGTGCTTGTTTGCAAAAATGAATTCACTGAATATATTCTGAAACTGGCTATTAACATCACTACATATGTGTCACCTATATAAAGCTGGTAATTGTGACTATGTTCAATTATCATTGGAAAAAAAAAAAAAAAAGGACAGTAAAAAATAGAGATATCTTTTATTCATTCAAATGTTTGAAAAATATTTATGCTGGCTATTCCTGTGATGAATTTAGTACCTTATCTTGGAGAACTTGGTTGCACACTCAGAAATGTCTTGGATTAAAAAAAAAAAAAAAAAAGCATTTTTTACACAAAGTACTAGGAAGGAGCAGTTCCCAATGTCTACCCACTTCTTCATTGCTAATACACATTACTGTTGTTGTAATTGATTTCCCTTCATACACCAAGCAGTTTTGCACTTCATTATGAAAGAAGGCATTGTTATCACTGAAAGCCAACATGTGTTTTTAAAACACACCCAAACCTACCAAAAACACAAGGGTTAGCTTTCTAACACTAGTAAGCCTCTCCCATGCATTACAATGCAGACAGTACTATACAGCAAAGAATGGGATCTCTAATAGCCAGAGATCAGTGAAAACACTCAAATCCTCCCTCCCAGGAGTACCCAAGACCAATTCCCCCAAGAACACTAGGGAGTGTATATTTAGACTTCAGAACAGAGGTGAAAAAAATACACTCACACTTTGAACTACTTTTTAAATAAATAACAGCAAGAGTTGTTATTCATGTCTTCGTCAAATAGACATTTGATAAAGTACAGTGTTGACAAATTTGAGAAAGCAAGGAAGAAAGAAAATTCCCTTTCCCTCTCAGTCTCTTTTTCCACTCTCATTTCCATTGCTCCCTTCTGTCTTTCTGCATGACTGCTCTCTTCTGTTCTTGCCATTCCCTCCATACCTTTCTGGTTCAGTCATCTGCATTCCTAACCACCTAGATAGCACTGACATTTATGTGGGCCTAACCACCATTGCCTGCAAGATAATGCCTAGAAAACTTATAGCAGCCTTCTGATGTTGCAACCTAATTAGGTCCAAACAGAAAGATTTTGAGAACACCTGAGAAGCTGCCATCTTTTATATTTACAGATATGTCTAACTTAGTAGGCACCCACCTGCGGGCCTCACAACTCTCTATGGATTAACAGTGCTGAATTTGGACACAGCCAGAAATGTCTAGTTCATACCTGTTAGGTATACTGCTTCATTTGCAGGTGCTGGTCTGAGCCCTCTTTCAACCATCATAAAGTCCTGGCAGTGAGCAGAATATGATCCTCTCCATCACCCAGAAAGGAACTTCTCTCTGTGGATGGCTCATAGGGTGCAGGAGCTGCCTACACATATTTATTTATTTATTTATTTATTTATTTATTTATTTATTTATTTTCAGCTCCAGAATAAGGACCTTGTCCACTAAATATAAATATGGTAAAACTGGCTTACTGTGTGTATACAAGTTGCTGTACTGTTATCTCTTGATCTTTCTTTTCCTCCTGAGAATAGTTATACACCTTTATCTTGATATTTTCACTAGTGCCAGTAGCCCAGTATATATTAAATTTAATTTGTTGATTTGAATTATATCAAGCCTAGGCCAGTATTAATATGCTGCATGTATTAACATATGTAACATTACTTCTGTGAAAAAAAAAAAAAAAAAAGGCCACCTTTGATGAGGTTAGGTATTAGCAGTGATACCACCACTCTGTGAAAAAGAAGAATATCCTTTCACTTTGAATAGTTTTTAATGCCTATTTTCTTTTACATTCTAAAATAGAATAACAAAAATGAAAACTTTTATGGAATCATTTGCTGAAAATAGCTAGTGTAATAACATGGAGATGAATTCAAGCTCCATAGCAGAATAAACAAACAAAATCCCCAGGAAGCTAGACTTGACAAACACTAGTAACTTTATCATATTTATTATTAATATTAAAGCTTTCTCAATGTGTTATTACCTGAGCCATGCAATTCACAGTTTCATTAGAGAGGAAAACTGTGCAGCATAGCAAATTGTTTCTGACTCCCATGAAATCTTTGAAATTTCAAAATATTTTCCATTCCATGCCAGGATAAAAGCTATGACCTTTTGACAATTCTCATTTAGGAAACAACATACCACCTCTGAGAGCACTCTCACTCAGATAAAGGCACAAATCACTTCCCTTATTTGGGATGAATTACCAGCTTTCAGCTTAAAGACTGACAATACTGCTCTGAGCACCAGGCTGTGCAATATTTGGGTGTGGGAAGCCAATAGACATAGAATCATAGAATCATAGAATATTCTGAGTTGGAAGGGACCCTTAAGGATCATCAAGTCCAACTCTTGACACCGCACAGGTCTACCCAAAAGTTCAGACCATGTGACTAAGTGCACAGTCCAATCTCTTCTTAAATTCAGACAGGCTCGGTGCAGTGACAACTTCCCTGGGGAGCCTGTTCCAGTGTGCAACCACCCTCTCTGTGAAGAACCCCCTTCTGATGTCAAGCCTAAATTTCCCCTGCCTCAGCTTAACCCCATTCCCGTGGGTCCTGTCACTGGTGTTAATGGAGAAAAGGTCTCCTGTCTCTCGACACCCCCTTACGAGGAAGTTGTAGACTGTGATGAGGTCTCCTCTCAGCCTCCTCTTCTCCAGGCTGAACAGGCCCAGTGACCTCAGCCGTTCTTCGTACGTCTTCCCCTCCAGGCCTATCACCATCTTTGTAGCCCTCCTCTGGACATTCTCCAACAGTTTCATGTCCTTTTTATACTGTGGTGCCCAGAACTGCACACAGTACTCGAGGTGAGGCTGCACCAGCGCAGAGCAGAGCGGGACAATCACCTCCCTTGACCTACTAGCGATGCCGTGCTTGATGCACCCCAGGACACGGTTGGCCCTCCTGGCTGCCAGGGCACACTGCTGGCTCATATTCAACTTGCTGTCTACCACGACCCCCAGATCCCTCTCTTCTAGGCTGCTCTCCAGCGTCTCATCGCCCAGTCTGTACGTGCAGCCAGGGTTTCCCCGTCCCAGGTGCAGGACCCGGCACTTGCTCTTATTGAACTTCATACGGTTGGTGATCGCCCAGCTCTCCAACCTATCCAGATCCCTCTGCAAGGCCTTTCCACCCTCATTCGAGTCCACGACTCCTCCAAGTTTGGTGTCATCAGCAAACTTGCTCAAAATACCTTCTATTCCTACATCCAGATCGTTTATAAAAATATTGAAAAGTACCGGCCCTAAAATGGAGCCACTAGTGACCACCCGCCAGCCTGACGCAGCCCCATTTACCATAACCCTTTGGGCCCTGCCCGTTAGACAATTGCTCACCCATTGTATGATGTTTTTATTTAGCTGTATGGTGGACATTTTGTCCAGTAGGATCCTATGGGAGACCGTGTCAAAAGCCTTGCTGAAGTCCAAAAAAATCACATCAGCTGGTTTCCCTTGGTCCACCATACGGGTGATCTTATCATAAAAGGAAATCAAGTTAGTTAGGCAGGACCTACCTTTCACAAGCCCATGCTGGCTGGGACCAATGACTGCTTTGTCCCCCAGGTGCACCTCAATAAGTTCGAGAACCATCTTCTCCATGATTTTACCAGGCACTGACGTGAGACTGACAGGCCTGTAATTGCTAGGGTCTTCTTTCTGACCCTTCTTGAAAATCGGCACGACATTTGCCAGCTTCCAGTCTACCGGGACCTCTCCAAATTCCCAGGATCGTTGAAAAATAATTGAGAGAGGTTCCGCGATGACGTCCGCCAGCTCTTTCAGCACCCGGGGATGAATCCCATCCGGACCCATGGACTTGTAGGGATCGAGGTGGAGTAGCAAATCCCGCACACGTTCAGGGTCGGTTGGGAGTTTGTCATCCCCACCGTCCCGGTCCTCCAGCTCGGGGCACCCTGGGTCCCAAAGCCCATCATCGGCAATGAAGACAGAGGCAAAGAAGGCGTTAAGCGTCTCTGCTTTGCCTATGTCATTGTCTGTGAGGAGACCTTCCCTATCAAGGAGCGGCCCTATGTATTCTTTAGTTCTCCTTTTTCCATTCACATATCTAAAAAAACCCTTTTTGTTTTCTCTCACAGACACAGCCAGCTTCAACTCTAGGCGTGCTTTGGCCACACGAACTTTCTCCCTACAAACACGAACAGCATCCCTGTATTCTTTCCATGACACCTGGCCCTCCTTCCAGTAGCGAAACACTCTCTGTTTCCGCCTAATCTCCATTAGAATGTCCCTGGTCAGCCACGCCGGCCTCCTGCCCCGCCTGCCTGACTTGCGATATTTAGGAATTGCCTGATCTTGTGCTTCTAGGAGGCATCGCTTAAAGAATGACCAGCTCTGGTGGACATCGAGGCCTTCAAGAGCAGTTTCCCAGGGGACCTTGCTGACTAGTTCCCTGAGCAGCCTGAAGTCCGCTTTCCCCATATCTAGGGATGAGGTTTTGGTGGCACTTTTCCTTCTGTCACCGTAAATTTTGAACTCAACCACTTCATGGTCGCTATGACCAAGGCGGCCACCAATCACCACATCTCCCACCAGACCCTCTCTGTTTTCTAGCAACAGGTCTAGGAGGGCACCTTTCCTAGTTGGCTCCGTTAGCACCTGCACCAAGAAGTTATCATCTAGGTGCTTCATGAACCTCCTGGACTTGCTCGTGTCAGCCGTGTGGCACTCCCAGTTAACGTCTGGCAAGTTGAAGTCCCCCATAAGGACAAGGGGAGTTAATCTCGAGGCCTCTCTTAGTTCTGTAAAGAATGATTTATCGGCGCTATCGTCCTGGCCAGGCGGTCTGTAATAGACTCCCACAACGACATCCCCTTTATTCGTTCGTCCCTTGATCCTTACCCAGAGGCTCTCAACTTTGCCATTGCCGACCTGAAGTTCCACACAGTCCAGCCCCTGCTTCACATACATCGCCACCCCACCACCTCGCCTACCCTGCCTGTCCCTCCTGAAGAGCCTGTAACCATCTATCGCAACACCCCAGTCACAGGACTCATCCCACCAGGTTTCGCTTATGCCGATGATGTCGTAGTTGCGGGACTGGGCCAGGACTTCTAGCTCATCCATTTTATTCCTCATGCTGCGTGCGTTCGTGTAGAAGCACTTCAGGTGCGTCTCCTTACACTCAGCACCTTGTGGATCTGACCGAAGGACCTCACTAGCACACAGCCCCTCTGATTCTAGCGACATGATCTCTCCTTGTCACTGCCACCCCCAGTTTGGGCTTTCTCGTTAAAATATTTATGAACATGTAAACACATATGTATGCATTTAAATGTTGACCAGCTGTAAGCAGAAATATTGTAAAATGTTTCTTTGGGCCACGTGATCTGTTATTTCACTAGGCTGTGTAAGGCAATGTTTGTTTTTGAGGATTTTTGCCACTGACTGTTGTAGAAGGCATTCTTCTTGCAGCAGTATGATTGTTATTGTTGCATTCATCTTTCTTACACTGTTATCCTGAAAGTTTTCTAGCTAAGGCTCTTGTGTATAAGCATTTAGACTCAATAAGCCAAAAGAAGAAATTATTTGCAAGGGGTAATGATAAGGAGTAGCAGTTCCCTGCTGAAGAGTGGATTCATTTAGAGGAGAATAAATCTATTCCGTTATGGAGGATTCTGAAAGTGATTATATTACATTGCACTCATGTTGTCCATCTGAACTGTTGTGTAATTACTATTTTCCAAAGTCTTTATTCAAGTCTTAATGCAAGCATTGTAAACCATAACAGAAATAAGCCTCACTCTTATCTAATACAAATCTATTTGGGATTCATGGCAATGAAGAAAAGGTATTGGAGACCTATTTTACGTTTGTACTTGTTTTTTCCCACTTTTTTACTACACTGAAATGGATGTTAACAGTGCAAGTGTGCATACACCTTGCAGCAACTAAGGTTATCAAATGTGGGTGCTAATCCAGGGAGCCCATGCAGAATCAGTGGGTGTTATGCTGGATGCTTCCACATATTTTAGGCTCAGAACAGGTAAAGCTAAACTCTTACAGAAGCAAACCGTTTCTGACTTAAACATTAATAAACAAATAAACACTAATAACTCTATGTCACTTCTCAACTTAGTGCAATACCATTCTACCTAGACCTCATTTTCTTCTATTATTTTTTTTTTCCTCCTGCGAAAACACTTCTCTCCCCCATCTCCCTGCTCTTCTGTTTCTCAGTGGCATATTTATAATATTTTTATATTCTGTGATGTTTGGGGATAGGTTTTACTAAAGCAAATGTCCAAACATAGCTGTGTGATATGTTTAAAAATTCAGCGTGACATCTATTAATAGAAAAGTAGTTAGGCAAATAAATCTTCCATGAACTGAGATTAGAAAATTATACCTTAAAGTATTCACTCACCCAAACAGGCCATGAGGAAAAGAGTTATAGATTATTGTCATGCTTTTATTTAATATTTTAATCAAGCTGGCTGGAATCCCATAATTAAACAAACAACTCACTCCCAAGCGATTTCTCAGAGTGAGCAAGCCGCTAATATCTCAGTGATATCTCATAACATCAGATTTCAGGGTAATGAAATGGTCACAGATTTTGCTTTCAGAAGAAGGGAGGGGAAAGGATGGGAATGGAAGGAAAGTGAAAGGAAAGGAAGGGCATGGAAAAGGGTCTTGATTTCACAGTACAAATACCTTTCCATCTTTGGATGTAAGCTGATAACAATAAGAATTCAAGTCAATAATGAAATGTCATTTCAAAAAAATGTTTTAATACAGTTTCAGTTCCTCTTACTTCCCACATACATAAGTAACTGTGGGGTGATTTGAATTCTTAATATCCTTCAAAATTCTTATATATATATATATTAAGAGCTGACACTTAGCTGTTTGTTTTTCAGTTAACAGCTAGCATCTTAGGTGACCTTGAACCCAATGGTGTGCTGGATGGAAGATGGCGTGCCACTGAAAGTGGCATGTTATATTGGACAACACTGCAGCTACCTTATCTTCAGTGCAAATATAGAATATAGGAAGGGAAACAGTTTTTTAATTATAAGCCACATCTTCAGGTGGAATGATGGTTCCTGTACACCTAACATGCAATATGTCTTACAATATCTAGAACACTACAAGGTTGATTTGGTCCAATCCATTTAACTGATAGAAAACCTTTATCACAATTGCAGGATTTCTACAGATGTGTCCCCTTATTATAAGATAGATTCTGGATAATTTTTCTTTCCTAATTCATAAATCTTCATATTTTTGTCCACTTGGGAGTATAGTTTAGCAAGTTTATTGATTGATTGATTGATTGATTTTTGATTTTCTGGTGTTATGGCCTACATTTATATTACTTTTAGATTAACTGCAAAGTATTCTGGAAAACTGCATGCAAAGGGAATTAAATTACAGATCTATATCTACAGTAAAAGAAATCACCTGTGGATACCTTGGATTCTCCAATTGCTACACAGAGGCAATAAAACAGGTGAGTATGGCTTCTTCTTGTATGCCTCACTTATGACAGAATTAATTTGTACTAATTGCAGGCAAATGGACAAGTCTCTCCCTATGTTTACTATTTTTGTTCTTTGGTGTCATTTTCAAAGAAGGGAAGAAACACTTGTAGAGATTTGGGGAAGAGGAAACTTGAGGAATTTTTGTTTCATTAGCAATCACAAGAACTCAGAAAAAAATATGACAATAATTCCTATTGCATTGGTAAAGTACAGTTTCTACCAGACCCATTTTACCAAAATAATCACTTTGCTTTGTCTGATTCAAAAAGATGCTCACAAAGTCCAGTTTAGTAATCAAGATAGAACCGAATGTGGTGGTTTTACCGTGCTAGGCAGTTGAACACCACAACCACTCTCTCACTCCCCCCTCCTCAGATGGGGAGGGGAAGAAGTAAAGGAAAGAACAACTCACGGGTTGAGATAAGGATGATTTAATTAAAGAGAAATATATATATATATATTATTAAGGAAATATTATTATTAATTAAACAATTCAACTAAAGGGAAAAAAGGAAAGGGGAAGAGGGAGGGGGAAAGGGAATAACAAAACAAAACAAGTAAAGGCTATGTGGAAGTGCAGAAGAAAGAAATTACTCTCTACTTCCCACAAATGAGCGATGCTTGACCACGTCCTTGAAGCAGGGCCTCAATGCACATAGTCGGTGTTCAGGAGGAGGACAGACATTTTCTCAACGAGAGCCCACCCCTCCCCTCTTCTTCCTTTTTCCACCTTTTATTGCTGAGTGTGACATCATATGGTATGGAATATCCCTTTGGTTGGTTTAGGTCAGCTGCCCTGGTGATGTTTCTTTCTCACTTTTTGCCCACCCCCTAGGAGGGTCAGAGAGAGTCCTGATGCTGTGCCAGCACTGCTCAGCAGCAGACACAACACTGGTGTGATACCACTGCTGTTCTAGTTACAAGTGCAGAGCACAGCACTGTATGGGCTGCTGCAGGGAAAGTTAACATCCCAGCCAGACCCAGTACACCGAATGACAGGTTTCTATAAATATCAATAATATTCATGGCAGTATAATAACAAAAATCAATTAATTAAAATATTCAAAACTGTGGTGAAATTCAACACATAGATACGTTCAGAAGAACCCCTAAGCATGAAGAGTACAGACATGCTGAAAATACATGAGGGCCCATCATTTTTTTTACCATTACAGGTAGAATATAAATCCCATACTAAATGGAAAATTAATTTCATTCACTCCCGTTGCATAAAAATGAGAAGGGAAGGGGACTGTTTTGAAGGTAATGTTTTATTAAAACCTGATTTTCATAGCTCTTTGGGCCTGAAATGTAGTTCTCAGGAGAATATAGGTGTTACTGAGCTATCATTTATTTATTTACTATTGGATATCAAATTTATTTTTTGAGCTAAATAGTTTTTAAATATTGGAACTTATGAATCTAAGTCAAGCAAGTTAATTTTACCATTTAAAATAATAAATTAATCAAATTAGATCATTAAATTTATTTAACATTATCAATATTAATATTAGCATAACAATAGAGTGGAATTAACAATTAATAATCAATAAGTATTTGGTTTTCTTGAAAATTAGATTATTATTTACACAATTAATTCTCCATGAAGTCCATAAGACATTTACTTTTCATCTTTACAACAGTTCAGAGCATATTGTTTTGACACAAATATTACCAATATAGAAAACTGTACATACATGTGCATAGAAAATATATGTATATGCAATATTACACATGCATATATACATGCATAAATGGATACTTATTCATACACAGACGTGATCTATTTTTGTGAATGGTTTTCATCAAATACTACTTTGTGGACTGGTAATACATGAAGGAAGAGACATTAGAATTCTGAAGAAAACATACTGACTGCCTGCTAGTTAGTAATTTTTCAAAAGATACAGATTTTCACACTTACACAAGAATTTTCATAAAGTAACACTTTAAAAAAAAACTTATAATACTCAGTTTTCATCAAATACTACTTAATGAAGTGGTAATATATGAAGAGACATTAGAATTATCAAGAAAAAGCCCTGACTGCCTTCTAATTAGTACTTTTTCAGAAGATACAGATTTTTATATTTATACAAGAGTTTTCATTAAAATTACACTTAAAAAAATGATAATACTCTGCGTTTCTGCATTTAGTGGGATATCTTTCAGGTACCTTACCACCCCTGTTCTGGAGTAGTCTGAGACACTTATCTAAGGGCCAGATTAATTTGGGATGAACTTTATTTAAATGAATACTGCAAATGTTATGAATTACTTCTTAAACCAAGCAATTCTCCTGACCCTTTATTTTATAGTTGTTTGTTTTCTCTCTCTCTGTAGTAGAATTATGGTCTCTTTCTTTCTTTCTGTATTTCCCATCCACATAAATAAATTTGCATGTTCTTCTACACAAAATTTATCCTCCACAAAATCTTGATGCAGTCTTTAAACTTTTTTTTTTTTTTTTTTTTTTTTTTCCAACTAATTCCCATCATCTACATTAATTTTATCTCTGAATAAACAGAGTGTAGTGCTACCAGCATAACCTGTTGTACTAGTTCTGGCTGGGATCAAGTTAGCTTTCTTCCTAGCAGCCCATATGCTGCTGTGCTTTGTCTTTGGGGCTAAAACAGTGTTGGTAACACCAAAGTTATGGCCATAGCTGAACAGGGATTGCACAGCAGCAAGGCTTTGTCTCTTCCCCTGCCTCTCGAAAAGTTATGAAACAGGATGGGAGAGGATACACCTGGATGGTGGACCTAAACTGGCCTCAGGATGTTCCATACCATGTGGCATTGTGCTCAGCAAGAAAAGCCTGGGGAAAGGAGGAGGAAGGGGAGACATTTGTGGTGATGGTATTTGTCTTCCCGAGCATCTTTGATGTGTGCCAAGGCCTTGCTTTCCAGGGAGAGGCTTCTGATGGGCAGGAGTGAACAAATTTCTTCTTGTGCTTGGCTTGTGGGCACAGCTTTTGCTTTCCCTATCAAATTGTCACTGTCTCGATACACAAGTCTTCTTGTCATCCTTCTATTTTCTCCCTGTCATGTGGGAGAAGGGAGTGAGCAAGCGGCTGGGTGGGTGTGTGGCTGTTGGCTGGGGTCAACCCACTGCAAAACTATTTCCAGCTCTTCATATTGATTCTGAGGAAGTAAAAGTAAAGAACACAAGCATTTGAATCACCCTGTTCTTTAGCTGAAAGACAAACTTCAAGACATATTTTGATCTGAGGGGAATAAAAAGTATGTATTTTCTCAAGCCGTATTTTATGATACAAAAAGACCTCAAGCTTAGTTTGACATCTCTCTTCTGAAACACCTTACAATAAAAATGTGTATAGTTACATAGGTCTTATTTTTTTGCAGCTGATCCATGACTGAAACAGGGTTTATGACAACTGTGACTGTGGCACATCAAAGCTGGTTTTAAAGTTGGCATTATGAACACACAGTTGCAGTCCAAATCAGGAGTAGGCTGAGGGCAGGTTAACCTCCCGTCTGTTTCACTGACACCCCTGGGCTCATGGGCAGAGTTGGCATCCTGCCCTGAAGTTCTCACCATCACAGTTTGTCTCTCCCTGTACCTAAACTACTCGGTTTAAAACTGGTTGTGGAATATTTATGCATAGGCATTCCCTATTCAGCACCAAATATACCATTGCTAAAATAAGAATTAAAAAATAGCAATGCTGACTCAAAGTAGACATGCTTAAAATGCTTCTCACATGAACAAAATGGTGTATTTAGATTCCACAAATGATAATGGAATTTTCCTTTTGTTCTAAAAGGTAATAGCACATTGACTGACTTAGTATTAATAATATGTATCCTCATAGTTAATAACTGACCACTGAGATGCAACAGGGAAAGTGGAAGCTGTCACATAAACAAGACTAGATTTTGCCATACATAGATGTGTAGTCACAAGAAACTCCTTTTTGAAAGTTAAAAATATTTGTGGAGGCCCTCAACTTGAAATCAGTCAGAGCTTGTCACCCATTTGTTCCTTCATCACCAGACCTTCCTTTCAGTTTTGCTGAAGAATTTTAGTGCTTATTGTCTGTGCATGCTGTACCTGTTTTTTTTTTTTGTTGTTGTTGTTTTGTTTTGTTTTGTTTTGTTTTGTGCGTGTGTGTGTGTGAATGAATTATACTCTCAGGAGGGGGGAATGGGGGAATTAGGGATGTGCATTTACCTTTTCACATGTTGGTGTGGGGATTCTTTTGCTCAAGTACCCAGTCTCATAACTAATCCTTGTTTCTTGAGCAAAAAACAGGTGTGATTCCCTCTCCAAACCTTTTCATTAGGCTCTTTGGCTCTGAGAATGAAATCTAGTCTTAACTAACCTGACAGTTTGCTTGGGATCCCTCAGTTTGCCAAAAATAGTCAAATAAAGTTGATTGGTGAGGGGCTCTGAGATGTATCATCTTGTTCCTTCTTTTAGCATTGCTCTGAACCTGATGGCACTGCTGAGAGAATCAACTCTTCCATTTGTTGTTATTTCCTACGCTTTGGGATCCATGGCATTGTGAAAAATAAAGGGAGACATTAGTCTGTTTTTACAGATTATTATGCAGATCAAGAACTCTGAGGTCATTTAGAAAGCACAGATTGTTCTTTACCTTCCAGCGAACGTATCCAAACTTGTATTTCATCTGGCACAGTAACCATTATTCATCTAGAGGTTCTTTTCATCTTTTGTGAAACAAATGGACATTTAGTACCAGTATCAAAGATAAGATCAAATATACAGCTGGCATAAATCACTCTAACTCTACTGAGTTGCTCAATTACTACTGTCAAAGTTCAGATCTTAAACTCGTTGCCCGATTCCTTCTGTACAATGTGAATAAAAACATAAAATAGCATATTTACTTGTTGCTATTCCATGGAAGATGATATAGCTAACAACAATTTACTCTGAAGCAACAAACTATGATCACTTTTTGACTGTGTCTTGGAGTCTTCCATTCCTGGTGTCTAGATACTACCAGGGAAGAAAGATTGTTGGCCAATGGTCTCTGCTGTATGAATCATCAGTTATCAGTGAAGATCAGATTAGATAACCCTATTAACTTTGATACATTTAACTAGAAGTTGCTGTTAACCTGCCCACAAGCTACAGAAAGTAGATTTGGAGTCACTGCAAAACGTATCAATTTCTTGTTAAAGATAAGCTTGGGGTCAATTTCTTTTAGCTATTTTGAGCCAAAATACATCCTTCCCTCCTTCCCTTCCCCCCTCCCTCCCCATGTTTAAACGATCAACACTTGTAATATTTATATTCATACCTTATTTGCACATGCACACTGTAGTAATATCTTTAGGATTTTCAAAAGTTGGCAGTGACATGTACATAGAGAGTGTGTTTAAACCAGAAAAAAAATATAAATAAAAATCAGAAATATTTGATAGCTGTAAGTGTTATTAAGGATATTAACTTCTTAGTTGCAACAGTCAGTACCCATTGTGGGTTAACTGCCTGAAAATTTACCCTTCTTTTTGGCAGCTCCTGATGAACCTTGCATTGCTCTGACTGAAACATTTCTACCATGAGTAGCTAGTTTAAATGTAACTACAGCACCGATCTGCTATGTTTCAATGACAGCACTGGCTGTACTACAGATGTGCATTAAACTTTATTCAATGGCTCCTTAGTGGCCCATTCATAACACTGAGGAGGCAAACGAGCATCTCATCACAACTTCTCTTCCGAAGAGGTTGTTTCTGTAGACAGTCACTTCTAGCAGAGTGAAAATGCATAGTAGAAATAGATTATCTTCATTCCAGGTCCTATCTGTAGTGATCCTAACAGCTTTATATTCAAAGTCTTCTTAACAAGACCTCTAGGACACTGTAAAAAGTACTGCTCATGTTGTTTTCTCTTTCCATCAATAATTTCAGCCACTTGGAGTCACAGAACTGGAAGAGGCTCATCTTAGTTCTACATATACTCTACTTGAAAGAGTGCTTTTCCTTGCCTATCTCTAGCTGCATTCACGCTGACTGGGGATCTGGCTTACGACATTTCCATATTTTTGGTCCAGCTTGCTGTGCTAACTGTGTACAGAGCCCTAGCAACTGCAACCAACATAAACGCTTCTTATCTTCTTGCTTGATAGATTCAAAACTGGGTTAGCAGAATGACAGATCTACGTTCTTTACTAACAACTGTTGACTTGCTTTGAGCATGCATTGTAATCTTATGGGCAAAAATGCTGTCTACAGGCTTTCAACAGCAACAACAGATGGTCCTAAGGGCACTAGCCACTTGAGGATGTTTGCAACAGACACTTTTATGTTGAATAAGGCACTAATATTTGCTGCTTTCATTTAATTGTTCATGTCCCTTTATCTACCTCCAAAACAAGGCAGTGTGTCAAAACAGGCACAAGTTCTTAGGTTTTTGTGTGAAGAGTGCTTTGGTGATTGAATGTGTCTTTTGTTTGGTTTTGTGTTGGGGGGGGGGGGGGGGGGGGGGGGGGGGGGGGGGGGGGGGGGG
>NC_048893.1:142873453-142921153 GCF_011077185.1 Oxyura jamaicensis | reverse complement strand
CCCCCCCCCCCCCCCCCACCCCCTCCCTCCACGCAGGCCAGCCTGGGAGAGATCACCATTTCAGCTTCTTCTCTTCTGTAGCTGGGGTATTCCACGTTCTCTTTTGCTCTTGGTAGAGAGGTGGCTGTTGAAGTGGAGTAATATTTAAAAATGAAACTATGTTTTCCTCCCTCCGGCTATGTTTGTGCCCATGATGTAAGCATGCTTCCTGTGAACCTCAAACATGTTTATTAAGTGGAAGTAAATGTTTTGGTACCTCAAACCTAGCTTTGTGGGTTCAGTTATGTGTATTTATTTGACACATCTGTTACTGCTAGCACTGGGAGTCTACATAATTCTTTTACAGACTGTCACCTCTATGTAATCTATGTAAGCCCTGTCAGGAATGCTGACCTTGTGCTGCCCTTGTGCATTTGTATCTGGCCAGGTCCATGGTGACCCTTTACCTCAACATGAAGAGAAAAGGAGTGGTAAGAGAATCCACGACATTCTTGTCCTACTTACAAGTGGCCACAAATAAGAAGATGAATTGATTTAAGTAGGACAATATTTTTCCTAAGATGGAGCAAGACATTTTTTGGTACTCATGCCAGGAAACTGCACAGAGAATTTCATGGCCAAATTCTTTGAGCTGCACTGCTCTCAGATTCCTTCCTAATTATTGTGATGTCAGGAATGGCAAATCCAAAAGGTCACTTACATAGTCCTGAAAGCAATGCTTTCTCCTGTCTGTCTTTCCCTGAGAAATTACAGTGAGCTGATCGTGGTTCTATTCATATCTTTGCATCTCATTTGAATACCCTGAATACTTGATTCTCATTTACTGAGTGGTCCAATCACTGTAAATTAAAATAGACCAGAAACAAATGAACTAACACACTAATTATGAAAACAAAACCAAAAGTCAAAATGAACATCCCAAACAGCAGTATCCTTGACAACTGGCAGAATATTCAGAAGTTTAATTCAGCTTCCTGCTATCTGCTTGTGGTAGGACCCACGAATGTAGTACCCTCTTTTTTTTTTTTTTTTTTTTTTTTTTTTTGTGCTCCCTACCAGCAGCATGTATGCTTCACTGCTTCAGACAGAACTACCTTTGAGCATCTTGCAAACCTATTAACACTTGAGGAGGTCTGCACAGGACTGTAATACAAGGTTTCTGAAAACTGTCTGAAAATGATTTTATGAAAAATTTATCCAAAAGTGTCAAAATGGTTACCGCCTTTGTGTCCAGAGATGTCAAAGAAAACTCATATCTGAACGTGAATGTTGTATTTGTGTTTTCAGGTATTCTGCTGTAACAAGAATTATAACAGGGGGTGGAAGGAGAGGGAAGAAATGCTAGTTTTACTGTATTTTTTTTCCATGCATTTACTGAACTAGAGAAAAAAGACACAGTATCCTTGGTCTCCTTGGCTTGAACAGAGGCTGCCCTGAATGCATGTCTACACTGCTGTAGAAATACCTAAGGTAGCTTCAGGATAGCTTGCTCAGGCAGTGGCACTGGTCTAGCACAAGCACACAGGCATTTTATCTCCTGGGATAAGTTCAGATTCATCAAGGCAATGATTTGGCACTGTTTCCCTTCACTGCACCTCCCTGTGCTCCAGGTCCCTGGAGAATAGCCTGGTGTCACACAGCATGACCCTACTGTCCCTTATCAGCGCTGTATGGCTATGGGCACAAGACACCACACTGCCTTTCCCTGCACAGCCTCAGCAGGGCTAGTAACCTCAGATCCTGCCCTCATGAACAGCTATGCTGCTTCAGGACCCAGAGCAGAGCCTATATGAAGATGTGCCTGAGATAACCAGCCCTGCTGGGGCAGACCTGGCCCCATCTTCAGAACAGATGGCCAGGGTGAGCTTCTCACGGGCAGCTGAGAGTGGATAGACCACTTGTGTGGGTGCTCTGGGACCCCAGGCAAGCCTCACAAACTGTTGACAGTTGGTCATGCTTGGCTTCAGGGTGCTGTACAGGAAAGTAAGAGATGTGGGTCTGAGTCATTTCAAGCAGAGGAGAGGATGGAGAAAGTGTCTCCCATATGCTGGACCACTCTTAGACTTATAAGCTGTTGTGTGGGAAAGAGAGAGCACAACCACTTTTTATGGCTTTAAAAGAAAAGTGGTCTGACTCATACACCTTAGAGGAAGAGTGGTGCATTACTGATGTTTGCAGAGTGAGGATTTTAGGGCTTCCTTCTAGCCTCGGTAATTCTCTGTCTCTCCTTGGCAGCCACACACAGGGAAAGCTGGCAGGTCTGGATAGTAGCTGTGAAGCATGCTTGCCACTTCACGTGATGCACAACATGTCCAGGTACCCAGACAGTGGACTGGATGCCAGCTGGGCATTCATTGAATGTGGCATTTTGTCGCTGGCTTCCTCCTACTTTTTCCATCAGGTTTCAGAGGATGAAGAAAATTTCAAGCAATATGGCTCATGCAGTGCTTCCTAACTTCCTAACTTCCTAGTGCCTGTGCTTGAAAGTCGCTGCTCACCCATACCATGAAGAAGTGAGCCTTTCTCTTCATCCTTCTAGGCTCAGGTGCACCTAAGGATGGGCTATGCAGCCTGAGGCAAAGGTCCATGACTGGCCATTAAGGCCTTCATCACCCAGGCTGCACTGGGAAAATTCACCCTACAAAAACTTTTGTACACAAAAATTTCACAGACAACAACAACAAAAATATTTTGTACATGCATATTCTGCTTAATATTGTGGATAACTGTTTTCACTCTGCCCTAGTTTGCTTTTCTGTTTTTCTTTTACTTTCCATTCCCTCCTTCCTACTCTCTCCCTCCCCGCCCCCCCCCCCCCTTTTTTTTTTTTAAGTGCACTAAAATAGCTAAAATAACTCATACATTGTTTTGGAACTTGTAGTACTTCTGTTATGCTGTAACTCGACTTTAAAAAAGGAAGCTTGATTGGTCCAGGCCTTCATGGAGCTGGAAAATAAGGACCTATGCAGTGCAGCATACAAAAGAGATCCAGGCTTAGTCTCGTAAAGAAAAACATCTAAACATTTATGTGATTACTAGGAACAGCATATTCTCCTGCACCCATGTGCCTCTGGATGCATTCCAAGATATTAATAGCAGTAGTGGCAGGGCTGTACATTATATTGTTATTTCCTCCTTGGAGAGAACAGAATGTTAGACTGTGAGAATATGACATGGAAACTATGCGAGTTGGCTGCCCTGTTCTACTTTATTTACTCCTTCCTAGATCTTTCTGACTCTGGGGCTTTTGCAATCACTTTAAAAGGGATTCACTTTTTGCCCAGGAAGAGGAACACTGTGATTTCCACTCTGGATCAGTTTGTGGACATTAGTTCAGGCTTCTGTCTCATTCTGTCAGAAACACAACAGACCCGAGGAGTCAATAACATGTTAGGCAAAGGCTAAATATTAAATTTACTTTTATCTTATCAGTATATGCCAGTAGGTATAGATATTGATAAGATTCATTATTTTTCATCTTACTCTTACAGAAATAGATGTTATACATTCAGATAAATGTTGTCCTTTCATTTCACTGTCTATACCATTGAACTAGTCAGCAACACCATGCCTTCCATTGGTTTGATCTAGGATTCGGCTACAAGCAGGTCAAATACTACCAACACACAGGCCTAAGAAGCTAAGTGGAAAGCAATGATTCAGTTTTTTATTCCTCCTAGAGCAAGGGCTGGTTGCTTTCTGAAAAGCTCTTGTTCCATAGTGCAATGGGAACCGAGGTGTCTCTTAAACTGCCCTAGTCTGTACTGTGTCTAGTCACATTTTCCAAGATCGGGGTTTTCCAAGATGTGGGATTCTCATTGCTGTGATGAGAAGCGAGCTAGTAGTGCTGCTGAAAATGGAAGCTCCCTCTTTTCTGCACCTCGTTCCCTCTCCCACTTGCTCCTGCCCTTCACACCACACTAGGTCCCCTGCTGAAACAACTATTCACAGGGTGGCATGGAAAGTCAGACCAGGGAATTGATCCAGATTGAAACTAATGGTGATTTAAGCACTCAATCCCATTTCCCACTGCTGTTCACCATTCAGACACAATCATAGAATTGTAATCTCACAGAATATCCTGAGCTGGAAGGTACACACAAGACTCATGGGGTCCAACTCCTGGATCTGCAGAGAACCACTGAAAAAACAGACCAGGTGTCTGAAAATGTTGTTCTTGAACTCTGGAAGGCTCAGTGCCATGACCACTTCTACCAAACAGTGTGGAAGTGAGGAAGCAGAAAAAAAGGCAGAATCTGCATATCAAGACAGCAATGCCTGTTAAATGTTGAAATAATACTGCATTTCAGGGCACACGTATTCATTAACCTAGATGGTACCTTTCGGTTCTACATGCTGTGTTAGTTGCCACATATGGCTTCCCACACCATCTGGCAGAAGCTCTCTCCCATAGAGGGATTTTGCTGCAGATACATTCAAATTGTGTAGCCCACCCAGCAGAAAGTCTAAGGCACCAAACCTCATGCAGTTGTGCTCACACTGCTTGTTGGACATGGTGCTTTGCATAACCTAACCCAAGAGCTGTGGCAGGGTTTTGTTGCACAGAGAATGAGATGACTTGGTACAGAGGAATGAACAGTATTTACACAGTGTGGGTAATAAGGGTTTGTGATCTGGGCAAGTTGAGTTACTTAGTAGTACAGATGTTGGCTACAGGCATTTCCATGTTTGGTGTTTTTAAAGAGAAGGTCCATGATGTGGGCTTCTCTGTCTGAAAACTGGTTATTTCCCAGATTTTTGAAAGTGATATGTACACAAATTGCCCAACCTTCTTTGCTGGGTCAGTCAATATAAAGAAGTAAACATATAACTTGGGCATTGATCTCTGAAGATTTCCTTTGCAGAGCTGCTGAGGTCCTTACCTGCCTACGGTGCCTGTACAGGGACTGCAGGTGCTTGTTCGTGTGCGATGGCTCACCTCCTATCCTTTTTCCTTCTGACCTCACATAATTCTATACCTAAGAGCCTAGTACCAATTGCTTAAGGTATTCTCAGTGGATCTGGAGGTAGGATATATTAGTCTTACATATAAAAGATACTAATTTTCTGTACATAGCAGAAAGTACTACAAATACTAAGCCTCCACTTTCCAAAAGCAATCAACTGAGTTTTTTTGTTATCATTTAATTTATTCACAGTGTGAAATCATCCTGAGTCCTACTCATGATTTATTTGATAAAACAGTGCTTCTGTTTCCTTGTAATTTTGTTCCACTATAAACACTGTATTTTTCTGCTTGAATGAGAGTTGGGCCCAGCTATGCAATTGGATCTGAATTCTCTGAAAAAGTTTCTCTTCGGGATCCTGCTTCAAATTTCTTTGCAGAGATGTGTCAGAGATGAGAAGCTGAGTTTTCCATTGTTGCTGGAAAGAAAGATTTAGAAGCCCGGTACCACAGGGTAGTTTTGAAAATAGCAACAGATGTGTAGGTTTAACACCATATTAGGTCTGTCTCGGGGTGTTAGGGGCTATAGAGCTGACGTGTACACCCTTGCCAGGGCAGCACAGAGCAGAGCAGTAGGAGCCTCCCTGGTGCTGAAGCTTTCCAAAACATGCTGACAAAGGTGACCATTGAGAAGATTAGCCTCTGAAGGCCACACTTTCCTCATAGCTATGAAAGGAACTTCATTTCTTCCTACACCTAGGCATAGGCATCAAGAAAATTTGTGAAATACCGCTGCAAGATTTAAAGTTTTGCATGGCATTGTGGAATAAGGCTCGTTGCCCTTTTTGCTTTCTTCCACTTTACTCATTGAACAAAGCTATGAAAAGAATGACGCATGTATATAGGACAGAAAAAATGACAAAATTACGTTCAGATTTTCAGTTTGTTTTGGACTTTAAGTGTTGAACTCCAAATACATCAATATTTTTTTATGCTATTGTTATTATGTTACATCTGATTACTCTGTGAGTTTGCCCTGGTACCTTCCAGAAAATAAATAAAGACACAATGTCTCAGTCTTACACAGTGAGCTCATCAGGAAGTTGGAACAGCAACTTGTGGAACAGCAGCTGCAGCGAGTATTAATCTAGAGAATTGATAAGGAAATAAGATGGACTAACTCACTTTCCTGGAGTGCTTATCTGTCATTTGGGCTTATGTAAAATATTCTAATAATGTGCAGACCCTGGTAGCCTGAAGCTGTCACTGGTGTATTGGAGGAGCCAGGGTTTGCATAACAACAGGGGGGGTATCCTTGCTATGTTTCCTCCTCTTCTCTTGTTCTCAGCCCTCCCTATGTCTGGAATGTAAACTCTAAACCACTGGACAAGACAGCAAGTGAACTCACATAAGGCAGCCAGCAGGTGGGCAGCAAGTGGTCAGGGCAGCAGTACGTCTTAACTCCATACTTCAGCGTGCACAGTCCATACTGGAAGACTGCGGTGCAGATGTTTGGCTAGATGAAGACTGAACAAGTAATCTAGTACCTGAGCATCACTTGGGTTTCCTGGAGAGGATCTGGTCCTGGATACTTAAAAAGTTACTGTTTAGTCAAGATAGACCTCAGCTGACAAGGTGTTTCTTTTTCATATAACCTGAGTGCTCATTAAAGGCTCTTTGATGATGGTGTCGATGGCTGAAGTGACCTTCATCTGTACAATTCATGCATACAAATTCACCACATAGACCTGTTTGACCCTGGAGGGTCTTTTTACAGGGAATAGGGTAATATAAATACAGTGACCATTCTGCTGTTTTGCAGAAGTAAGTGTATTTATAAAATTAGATAAAATGTCTTGTCTGTAATTACTTTTTTATTAAAAAGAATTCAGAGGCAGCTAAATGGGAAGAAGCCAAAAAAGCATATGGAGAAAATAATATCAAAAAAGCCTGGGATATGCTAGAAAACCAGCAGTCAAATAGGAACAATAACAAAAAAAAAAAAAAATCAATAGGAAAAAAAAGCTTATACTGAATCCAATTAAGTTTGCATTGATTATAGAGAGGAAAATAAAACCAATTTTGACTCATCTCTATAATACTTAACCCTGAGAATGATGTCCTTATTTAAAGCTTTCTCAATATGAGTTTCCATGATTTGCAGCTTTCTCCTCTGAGAATGTGCCATGCAGCTCATTTATCATTTCTGTCAGAATTAAATAAAAACAAGCAGAGAAGACACTTAAAAAAATTTAGTTCTTAGAGGTAAAACTATCAAAAGAACAGTCAAATAACTGGAAGAATAATTAGTAATAATGAATATAAAAATCACTTTTTCACGCCTGTTTCAAGTCTCTTTCACATTTGGCCGTATGTCACAGTGGGGCTATGGAAGCATGAAAAAAGGGAAACGTTTCTTCTCAGCAGAGTGGAACTTAAATTCAGACCTCACCTACCCAAAATCCTGGTTAAAATTCCTTAGCGTAGACACTGACATTTGATGAGTAAATGCATTTTTATTTATTCACCTAACTCTTACTTCGATACCTAATATCTCCAGGTGATCAAGTTGTTCTAACTGCTGTAACCCATTTTACGTCAAGAACAATGTCTGTGTGCAAACCTGGATCAGACAAGTGGACAAAAAGTAGAAAACAAGGTAGTTTTCAGATCTATTTTAGGAACTGGAGCTCCAAATTTCATAAGGAAGATAATTTAAAACAATTTATGAGATTAAAAAATAAAAATAAAAATAAAAAAATACTTTCTTTGATATTATTTTATTGGTTTTGAAGTTTCATTTACTTTATTGTCAAAGTCAGGATGATTTTAGAATTAGAAGTAAAAAATCAGAAATAATGAGCAAATTTAGAAGATATGATGCAATTTGGGGGAGAGAGCACTGAGAATGCTGCCCTTTTGTTTCCCAATAGCTGAGAAGTATCTTATTCACAAAATATTTTGACTAACTTGCTTGGGCTGGGATTAACTTCTCCTCACATCTAACATCTAAAAATTCAGTATCTAACCCAGTTGACCAATCTCATTTTGATGTGAACAGAAAACATCGGATGTCTAAGGCAGGTATTTAGGGAGGTAAAATTAATTTCTTTCCAATGTGCTTGCCTCCCAGCTAATGCAAAAACTTGAAGCCCTTATCTAAGTGTTAGGCAGTTAAAGTTGAGAGGAATCACAGCTGACATCCAGATCCACAAAGGTATCTGTTGATTTCAGTGGTAATATATTGAGAGCTGGCTTTAAAATCCCAGTACATGCATTCAGTAGTTTTGGTCACTGTGATTAAAGATGCAAATCATGACAATTTCTTGCAAGACGCACCTGTGAAATATTCTTCCTTTCTGGTTTCTGTCTTCCTCTTTCTAATCCTCTCACCACAATAAGATCTCAACATGATAACATGGTATATAAAATGCATTATAAAGTGGGAAATAAGCAGCCAACCTCTGCAACAACAAGGAAAGATAGTAGGGAATCAAATTCATTTCCAATACAAAATAATTATTTTGGGCATCAGGAAAACAGTCTAAGTTTTTAGAAGGGTGAAACAGTGGAAAGGGAAATTGGAGTTGTAGCAAAATTTCCTTTACTGGCAGTGTGTGACAGCAGGTCACCTCATCTGTCAGTGATGATCTACAGATAGCAAATCCTACTGTTCTTGACTCAGTACAGGAAAGGAAGATCAGGCTTGCTGACCTCCAACCTCATACTTTACAACACCGTGAAAAGCCTTATCCCTTGCATTTGGAACATCGCTGAGTTTGCACTGGACATGTATGCCAAGGTCCAGCTGTGTTTTGTAATTGCTGATGGAGAATATTGTTCCCATCTGCCAAGACTTGAGCAGGGCTGTACATGAGCTGAGGTGTTACTCAATGTATTTGGGAAAAATTAAGCTGAAATATTGAAATGGAATTTAGCAAAATTCAAGCAGCTGAGCAGGATCACAGCTTTGGACTTGGGTGCCCGTGTGTTCTGTGTAAGTCCCATTTTAAGTCCTTTTGCCCCTGCCTATTGTGGGATGTGAAAGTGCCTGCCAGCTTCTGCATCCCTGAAACTGAATCTGGGCACATACCATCTGCTTTTCCTGACTAGGCTGTGGTCTTCAGCCAAATAACATTCAGGCACAGAAGAAAGACAGTGACAGCAAGTTTCAACAGTTTCCCTAAATGAAAGAGGGTTAGGACTGGAAGAAGGAGGGTGCCACTGAGGGGACACAGCACGGCATGTGACCCCTCAGGCCATACCCATAGAGCCAATATATTAATTAATTGTGGTACTCTATTTCCTGCACAAGCAGAAGAGGATGTCAAGGGAGGGGTATTCTGCCCTTCAGTGTAGATATGGCTTCTCTGAATCTGGCCCAGGCAGCTGCCCAAAATTAAACATGCAGATAAGTATAGCTTCTGAGAAGACGAAATGTTTTTAATCCATTACCGTTAAATAAAAAGGTGTTATGGGTAAGTAGCTGGTAAGCTTTGCTGCCAGTGAATTCATACATCTACTTTATGACCATCAATTGTTGTCAGAAATATGTGCTGGTCTGGAAGCCCTTTTTACAAATTGACAGTGACTGGCCAGGCTGAAAGCAGGTGTATCCATTTAAATCTGCTCTGACCTTTGGTTCGTGGCATATGCTCATGTCATGTCACATTATCTCATCATATCACAAAAGCTAAATGTCATACAGTGCCACAACTTGACCTAAGATGGCTCATCAGCCTCACCATTTTCAGATTAAGTATCGCATGACAAGTGCACAAAAAATACATCTCATGGGTTATTTTAGCAGATAGCATTCATGTAAGAATTTGACGGTAATATTCATGCAAGTAAACAGATATAGCACAATTTATTTGGAACCTCTCTGGGGCTTGTTTACTGATCACTGTTTTCCTAAATTCTACTTCTTAAGACTCTCTGAATTATCATCATGCTTGAGGTGAAAGAGCATGGCACCTGAGGGCAGCTGGCTGATAAACTTGTCTTTGCCTTCTATATGGCTGTGGAATTTCTCTGCCCATGCTCTTAGCTTTCTATTAGCGTATGAGTCAAAGCCTGTCAATGTAATCAAGCATGTGTCTGTTTGTAAAGCTTATGTCTTCTGATTGGTAAACTGAAGCAATCCCTCGTGACTTAGGGGACCAGACACAGAAAGCCAAGAATGACCATGGAGCTTGACTGCCCCAGGATATAATTCGTTTAGACAAATCGCTAGCAAACAACTGCAAGTGACATACAGGTTTGGGGAAATTATCTACAGTTCACAGAAAGATCACAGACTAGAAAAGAAGTCAAGCAAAGGGACTATTCATCGTGGAAACTGATTAAGTGATCTCTCCTGGCCAATTCAGCCCACATCTTGCTGTCCTTTGGTAAGAACTAGAGGCAATCAAAAGAGTAAAGGTTTAAATTATAAGGGAAGGTAAGTTGTATGTAGCTGCAAAAATGACACCCGGTGGCCCTTTGGGAGAGTGACTATCATGCTTTCTTGGGGAGGGGGGAATTTCAGAAGATCTTTGTTTATGGTCGGGCAGACACAGTCAACATAGGTTTATGAAAATCAGGTCCTGACTGAATCTCCTTATAAGAGAAGATGACCTGCCTAGTGGACAAGGGAAAGGCTGTGGGGGTTTTAAACTTGGACTTTAGCGAGCCATTTGATATTGCTTCCCATGGCCTTCTCCTGGAGAAACTGGCTGCTCATTGCTTGGACAGATGCCCTGCTTCCTGAGAAAATAAATAAATAAATAAATAAATAAAACAACAAAAAAAACCTGTCTGGATGGCTGAGCCCAAAGGGTTGTTGTGAATGGATTTCAATCCGGTTGGCAGCCAGTCACAAGCGGTGTTCCCCAGGGCTCAGTACTGGGGCTAGTTCTGTTTAATATCTTTATCAGTGATACCGATGAGGGGAATGAGTGAGCCCTCAGTAAGTCTGCAGACACCATGTTAGATGGGATCTGCTTGAGGGTAGGAGGGCCCTGTAGAGGGATCTGGATAGGCTGGATTGATGGGCCGTGTCCAATCACATGATATTTAATAAGGATAAATGCTGGGTGCTACACTTGGGTTGCAGCAACCCAATGCAGTGATAATAAGCTCAGGGAAGAGTGGCTGGAAAGCTGCCCAACAGAAAAGGACCTGGGGGTACTAGTCAGTAGCCAGCTGAATGTGCCAGCAGTGTGCCCAGGTGGCCAACAAGTCCAATGGTATCCTGGCCTGCATCAAAAGTGGTGTGACCAGCAGGACTGGGGAATTTATTGTCCCCCTGTACTCAGCACTCAAGTACTGTGTTCAGATTTGGGCCCATCTCTACAAGGATGACATTGAGTTGCTGGAACGTGTTCAGAGAAGAGCAACAAAGCCAGTGAATGGACTGGAAAACAATACTTATGAGAAGCAACTGAGGGAAATGAGGTTGTTTAATCTTGAAAAGAGGAGACTGAGGAAGACCTCATCACGTCCTACAAATGACTGAAAGGAGGCTGTCGCAAGAAGGGTGTTACTATCTTTCTTCAGGTGGCAAGCAATAGGATGTGAGGCAATGGTTTCAAGTTGCTCCAGGGGAGGTTTAGATTGGATGTCAGGAATAATTTATTCGTAGAAAAGATGGTTAGGCATAAGAATAGGCAGCCCAGCAAGGTGGTGGAATTGCCATCCCTAGAACTATTTGAGGGATGTGTGGATGTGGCATTGAGGGACATGGTTTAACTGTGGACTTGTAGTTTTAGGTGAATGGTTGCGCTTCATAACCTTAAAGTTTTTATTCCAAACCAAATGAGTCAGTGATTCTAAGTTGGGTAGATCTGCAAGTAAAAGGTTTCAAAGAATATGCTTCTCATTGTTCTTCTAGATACATTTTTTCCATCTTCTTAGTATAGGCAGATGCAATTCCAATGACTGTGGTTTTATCAGGCCACATGGCAGAAGTATCTTAACCTGCTTCTTTTCTCCTCCTTCCGCTCCACAGTGGTCTTGTAGGTAGGGAAAGAAGGAACTTGCAGAGCTCTGCCCTTCCTTCCATGCTGGATGCTGGGACGCTCTTTCCTGATCCCTGCTACGTGCACCCCTTGCCTACTTTCTCATGCATGTGATGGGGAACTAGGGACTTATAGTGGGGAGTCTTAAGCTGCTTGCATGCAGCTTGCACGTTTTTAGTCTGAGTGCCATGTGGCATTTGGCAGCAAGGTGCCAAGGAGAAGTGGGGATACAGTGGGTGATGGGATTTAACAAGGCAATGAGGCTCCTGATGTAACAGGCATAAAGACCAGCTCCACCACATGCCAGAGCCTTGCATGTGAAATGCTGAGCACCCCCAATCTCCTCTGTGGTTAATAAAACCAAAAGGTTTTGAAAGTTTCCAAAGACTTCTTGAAGACATTTGGCTTTTGTCGAGACCAGATTCCCCTCATCACTCCCTCCCTTTGCCTCCTTCAAGTTGAAATACTTACTAGCTAAATCATTAACAGATTTAAGTATTTAAATAGGCTAAGTAATTACAGCCCATGGTCATAATAAATGATATGCAGAAAGAAATTTTTGATTAAGAAATGTTTTCCCACACCTGTATAGAAAATTACCTTCAATGTATAGGCCATGTTTCTTGCTCACCCTGCCACCCTGAGGGCAAAACTTCCCTTTATATATGTATTTAAAAAATGTTAATGATGTACTTATGATCACATGGCTACATCTGAACAAACCTCATTGCAGACTTTCCCCAAAGGGTTTAATTACACAGGTTTGTAGAGAATTCCACCCAGTTGTAATCATGGGGTCTGCTACTGTGGCTGGTGGTTAGTTTGAGCATCTAGACTCCTGCCCAAGTGTGCACAAATAAATGTGATGCAAATTTCAAAATAAAAGCTTTGTCAATGTGACTGCAGATGGAACCTCTCAAACAGCAATGACCAGTACAAAGGATGTGTACCTTTCTGCAGAATAGCTGAACATAATTCTGAGCTATCCCTTCCATGTGGGCAGAAAATATGGTCTCAGTTAGATCTTTTAATTACATATATTTAAATGTAAATGTATGTTTTTTGTTTTTTGTTTTTTGTTTTTTTTTTTTTTTTTTTTTTTTTCAATCATAGTCATTTTAAAAAATAGCCAATTCAAAAGGACGTCCTTCATTGATATACTCACATTAAAGGTCTGGGTCAAAGTCTGACATCTGCTACCCTGGTATAAATCTAGAGATGATACCTGGATTCCAGTGGAGTAGCTCTGGATTTATACTGATGCCAATGAGAACTCATTTGGCCTTCCAAATATGTAATTGTTCTTCGAGGAAAAAAATCTATTAATCCTTCACAGCAGTCACCAATTGTGGCATTTTAACGATAACAGCCAGCATGATTGAGTGTTTTCAGTGCTTACTGACAGATGGTCATTGTGTTACAAAACAGCCTCCAGTAAATAATGACCAAATCCACATGAGAGATGGAAAATAGTTCTCTATTGTACAATCCCTTCTTTTTTTTTCTTTCTTTTTTTCTTCACATAATGAAGTAGAAATATGTCTTCAACTCCATTTTATACTGATACTAAAAGGCCAAAACTTCCATTTGAATGGGAAGTGATAAGAAAATGAAAGCAGAAAGGTTCCAAGATGCTTTTATTTGTTTGCTTGCCTATTTGCTTGCATCTAACAAACCATCGGGACTTTGTGGTTAATATTCTTCTATCCTTATTTCATAGCATACTGTTCCCTTAGGGTGCTAATGGAGCTTTTTTAAAAAAGATTGCAAGTAATCTAGAGGTGAAGATACATCTTAATAGTTAGAACTTGATTGGGATAAAACTCTGCATCTTCTTAAAATGATGATTGTGAGAATGCACAGAGGTCTGCGTGGCTATAAAAGAGATTTCATTCTAACCACATGGCTTAGGATCATGATGTGTTGCATTAACATTCACAGAGCTGTGAAATTACTAATGTTTGCTGCAGGAATTATGTCTGTTATATTGAAAAAGAATCTGAAGTGCCAAGCGTGTTCAATAGATGCCTCAAAAATGCTTGCAGTGGATGCTTTATTGCACTAGGAAATAACATAGTTGAAGTATGAGTGTTTCTACCTGAAAAGGAGATTGGATACAAATGAGATACAGAAGTTGTCTTGCATCAGATTATTGCTAAAAAAAAAAACAACGAGTGTTTTACCCAACCACAGAGCCGGATAAGCCTACCTTACTAAATGTATGTGGATTTAAGTTTTTGAAGAACAAATTGCTGATCAGTAGCTGTCTTAATTTATAAATAAGTGAAGCACAACTGGAAAAATGAATACACGGGTTTTGTTTGTTTGTTTGATGTGTTGACAGTTTAGTAGTACAAAAAGTAGCTAAACTCTTTTTTGTCATTAAAAAGAGCAGGTATAATTAAATACATGGAATTAACAGATTTATCAAACAAGTGTGTGTGTCACAGCCAAGCTATCTTTCAGAGGTAATTTTTAGCCCTGCCTTACACATTCTACAGCAAAAAGACTTTCACTGAACCTTTATCTATGCTGAAACTGATTGTTCAACATTTCACATTTGCACTTTACTACCTTTTAATGTTTGATGTCTTAAAGTGGATTATTTCATTGACTTTTACCTTTTAATCAGGCAAAAATGCAAAACATCCAAAACCAAGAGCATCTCATCTACAGAAGTTTTCATGGCACATTTTGCACAAAGTTTGCTAATATTGAGGTCAATGATCAAATTGAAATCAGAAACTTCCATGTGTCTGAGTGACCCCTTCCTGTTGCAAGTGCTCCAGGGTCATAACTTGTGGGTTTTATATTCCTCTATGTGTTTACATGTGTTTAAATTAGGAATTGTTCTTTATTAGGTTCTGTGATTAGAAACAAGAGCAGTTCTTTTATTAGAGGCCATAATGAGTTCTCAGAGCTAGTCACTTGACCCTGACAAGCTGTGGGAAAGATTTTCTGTGGTGGTTCCCACTTCTGTCTGATAGTGAAGTAGCCTCTTCAAGAAAAACTTATCTCAGTAAAGGTGAGAGACATTCTCATATCTATTAAGTAACCATTTATCATTCAGAAGAACATTTGTGAAAGCAGCAGCATGTCTTTTGTCTTCTATATATGGGACAACATTAAATTCTTCAACTGTGAGCACTTTTGCTACAACTTGTTGGCCGTTTGAAATCCTGTGTGGAAATGAGTGCCTGGCTTCATCACCTGCTAGAGCGCTATCGCAGCTCACCCTTAGCTAGCAATCTCACAGACCTTAAAAGCTGAATTATTACAGAGGCTTACCTTATCATATTTTACATGTGGTAGCTTCCTGTCGGAGGTGCACAACACAAAACAGATCTTTTAAAAGTGGTATCTGGAGTAAAATAATGACTCCTGGATCTGGGCAATTTCAAGACTTATAATGTAATATAAGTATCTCACTATTTGTCACTGAAATATATTAAAATAAAATTTTATTCCTCTAATCAAAGCAACACTGAAAGATAGAGACAAAATCACTCATTTCCTCATTTTCAGCTGCCATAGTACAGTGGCACCTTAAGTATGTTCTCTGTACCAAAATGGAGTTAAATTTTGCTTTATCTCCTAACAGAACTTCCTTCTATTTTTTATTTTATTGTATGAAAAGCTGTGGGAGCTATTATTTCTCCAAGTAACATCCATGCATGGAATTCCTCAAGCACATTTCATTCATGGGTTGTAGAGGGAAGGGAGGACATTTCTAACGTCATGAAGCCATATGGTGGAATAGCATTTGCAGAATCTTTGTCAAGGTTGAACTGAGATCTCAGGTATTCCTGTACAAGGTTCATTTATAGGCATATCTATTAAGGAGCACATGTTAAATATACAAACACAGATACTGAGAAAGACACATGCATGTGTACACAGATACGTTCACAAATTACATATCTGTGTGACGCCACAATTATGACAATGCTATAGCTTTCATGTTGTGTGCTCTGTAACACAGCTTACACCAGCTCAGCACCTTACATAAAGACCATCACAGTTGCTTAAGCATGGTTGTCTTGAAATGAAGTTTACCCTTCCTGTTTTAAGTGCTGTGAGTCTTTAAGCCTTATTGTCTCAGAGACAGCGGCCATGCTTCTCTACTGAGGGAGAAGAGCACCACTTATTTGCACTGTGGGAGACGCTGCAAAGACAGTTGTTCTCTCTTTTGCAGTTGTGCACATCTCCTTCCACAACTGATACTTTTTTTTTTTTTTTTTTTTTTTTTTCATGGCTTTTAGCTCTTTTTAATTATTTCAGAACTTTTTGCAGTTTTTATATGATCACTTTGGATTCTTCTCCAGCCTTCCTGCAAGTTCATTCAAATCTATTGCCATCCTTAATTTAATGCAAGTCCTTTCTGCTCAGTCATCCATACTGGTAAGAAATATTTGGAGCAGAAGAATGTCTCAGATGCTTGCTAAGATGTGATCCTACATAGAATCTTTCTTTCCTTCCAGTCTTCCAGTGATTACGTTTTGAGAACTAGTTTTCAACCACCTGTTTGTCTACCACAGCAACCTATAACCAAACTGATGAGATACAATTTGGATAGGTGAACTACAAAGCAGGTAAATAATCGGCTGGACTGTTAGTCTTAAAACGTGCCAACAGCACACACACACACACAAAAATAGTTGGCAGCCAAATAGCAGCATTCTTCCAAGATTAATACTGGAGCAAATACTGTCTTAATTAATAAGAAGAATAATGAAATTTGTGAATGACAGCTAATTCTGCATATGTGCTGAGATGAGGGGGAGTCAGTACTCTGGAGAGAAGTGCTGGAGCATGGGGTTACTGTTCAGTGGATGCTGACAGACCAGAGGAATGGTATGGCAGAAATTTAACATAGTTAAACAAACTTAAGTTCTGTATCTTTCATGGAAAACCTCCATGCAGCAGTATGGGCTGGGGGCAGACTGGAAAGGAAGCAGACTTGCAGAAAGGATGTGATGATGGCCCTTTGGGACAAGAATTTGAACATGGTTCAGTAGCATGTCATTGTGGCAAAGAAAGCCAAGTCCTCACTGGCTTCTGCTAACAGAAGTGCAGCTGTCAGGCTTAGAGATCTGATCCTCCAGATGTTTTTCCCAAGCTAGGTTACTGTATGACAGCCCTCATTTCCTCAGTTTGTTTAAAGGATGTGATTGGACAATAAATAAAGCAACCCAGTAGTCAAGCTCTCTTCTAATGTTAATAAGGCTTTTAATGTTATCTGCCTGGTTGGTTACCTTATTAAACAAGAACATGTGCTGGACTGATACATAATGTATTTGGGAATCTCATATGAACTTTTCTTCTAGGTGCTTGTTACACATTTATATATAGCCTAGTATTAGAGAAGATAAAAATAAAATAATATCTAAATATACATATGTTTTGTTTTTTTTTTTTTAAAAAAAAAAAAAGGTATAAAATTTTCCTGACAAATCTGGTGGCCACCTACCACAGGGTTACAGCATTGGTAGATAGAGGAAGAGCAACTGACATCATCTACCTGGACTTGTGCAAAGCATTTGATACTGTCCTTCATGACATCCTTGTCTCTAAATTGGAGAGACATGGATTTGATGAATGGGCCACTCGGTGGTTCCCCAGGGGTCAGTGTAGGGACTGGCACTGTTTAATATCTTTGTCACTGATATGGACAGTGGGATTGAGTGCACCTTCAGCAAGTTTGCCAATGACACCAAGCTGTGTGGTGTGGTTGGCATGCTGGAGGGAAGGGATGCCATCCAGAGGGGTCTTGACAGGCTTGAAAGGTGGGCCTGTGCAAACCTCATGAGTTTCAACAAGGCGAAGTGTAAGGTCCTGCACCTGAGTTAGCGCAATCCCAAGCACAAATACAAGCTGGGCAGAGAATGGATCAACAGCAGTTCTGAGAAGAAGGACCTGGTGTTGGTTGATGAGAAGCTCAACATGAGCCAGCAATGTGGACTTGCAACCCAGAAAGCCAACTGCATCCTAGGCTGCATCCAAAGCAGTGTGGCCAGCAGGTCAAGAAAGGTGATTCTCTCCCATCTGCTCTGCTCTTGTGAGAACCCATCTGGAGCCCTGTGTTCAGCTCTGGAGCCCCCAGCACAAAGAGGGCATGGATGTATAAGAATGAGTCCACAGGAGAGCCACAAAGATGATCAGGGGCTGGAGCACCTCTCCTATGAAGACAGGCTGATGGAGTAGGGGTTGTTCAGGCTGGAGAAGAGAAGGCTCCAGGGAGACCTTACAGCAGCCTTTCAGTAACTAACTGGTGCCTACAGGAAAACTGGGGAGGGACTTCTTGTCAGGGAGTGCTGTGATAAGACAAGGGCTTTAAACTAAAAGAGGATAGGTTTAGATTAGATATAGGGAAGTCTTCACTCAGAGGGTGGTGAGGCCCTGGCACAGGTTGTCCAGAAAAGCTGTGGATGTCCCACCCCTGGAAGTGTTCAAAATCAGGTTGGATGTGGCTTTGAGCAACCTGGTCTGGTGGGAGGTTCTCCCTACACATGGCACGGGGTATGGAACTAGATGTCCCTTCCAACACAAACCATTCTTTGATACTATGATTCTATAAACAAAAGCTTACTAGCTTTGTAGAAATCTGGCTTCTTTCTTCCCCCCTTTTCTAATATTTTTATCATTTTCATCTTTATAATCTGTCACATCTTCCACAAGTTCTAGATGGCAATTGCTAATCTCGAGAAATTATTTGTTCAACCCAAGGAATTATTTGTCCCTGCCTTGGACTTTAGTTTTACCTAGGACTATTTTCAAGAATACCAGCCCTGAAATATGTCTGTACTCTCACTCTCGAAGGTTAGGTATTGCTTCTCTTAAACAGTGTCCCAGTGATTTAGTAGATGAGGAGCATGGAGGTTTGGTAAACTCTGGAAAAATGTACAGTGAAGTCTCAGAAATTTTCATACATCATGGGAAGATGGAGTCTCTCTTCCCTCCAGCTCCTCCTATATGCAGTGATATGCCCATTATAATGCACAGGGATTCCAAGACACTGAGATCCAGTCCTTGCCTGCCCAAACTACAGTCCTTCTTCCTCCCTGAGAAATTTCAGATGGTGTCAGAAATGGAAGCCCAGAACAGGCACTACAGAACTCCAGCTCAGTCCTATACACCTTTACAGGGACAAGCCACTTAAAAGGGAGGATTTATGTTAATTTCCTTTCAGGATCCAAATTCTCACCAGGATGTAGCCTTTTGATCCTATACAGGGATTAAATAAAGAACTAGATGTGAATATTTGCCATCTATTATTGATTTTTTAAAAAAATATTATTTTATCTTGCCAAGTCTTATCTGGATATTCACTCATTAATTGTATATATAGATACACAGAAATAAGTAAATAATCTGTAGGCATTTAAAATCAGCTGAGGACTAATCCTGAATTTAACTGAATATTTCCAAAAGTGTGAATCTTAACATTTAGCCCCAGGTTTCCCAAGTACAAATCAGTGTCTCAAACAAATAAGCCTGCTGCAGAATACTGAAGGGAATGATAGCTGGTCTAGGAAAGTAGGAACTTTTGTAGGAACTGATGTAAAACATCGATCACTGTGCCTTCTGGCAATAGAACCCCCTTCCAACCTCAGAGAAGCTCAGGTCTAGCTGTTATAACCTCAGGAGACAAGAGATGCATGTTTTTCAAGCTGCATGATGGCTGAACGTGGGAATTGCTCATGCTTAATAAGGACTCAGTGGTTATATAGAAGAGAGCTACTTTTGGGTGACTGCTTTAATCTTTAATGCTGTGATATCTAGCAATTTATTTGTGGTAACCCTAAGGCTCAGGGAACCCAGATCCTAGCATGGACTTAGAAGACATCTCAAATGCATTTATTTTAATATTAACCTTATTTTTAACCCCCTCCCCCCCCCGCCCCCCCCAGTGTTATTTGAGTTTTTGTTCGGTGTCATTTTTTAATTATAAGTTCATATTACAGACTTGTGTGCTGTATCAGCAAACACTAGACTTCAGTAAATACAGACTTCCAGTTACTAAAATGTAATAAATGAAGATTATTAGAGAAGTAATTTTTATTCAAGGTAACTCTTCACTGCACAAACTGATGGGGGATTAGATTCACAAAAGAGATAGCAAGTCTTGTTGAAATCCAGCACTGTAATTTATAGCTTCAGGCTGCTGCTCAGAACCATGAGGAAGGTCACAATGCCTAGAGATTTCCAAGCATCTCAGACCATCTTCCACAGAGCACAGATCTCCTAATTTATCCACATTTAAACACTAGACATCCCCTTGCCTATCTGATTTGTGAGGCTCAAACCAATCTACTGGGGAGGGTCTGCACTAAAACCAGCTAAAAGTGGTTTCCATTAAGAAGATCCATGTGGAGGTGTCTTTCTGAAAGAATGCAAAAGAAGCTCCCCTACTTTCTGGAGTATTTTCCTGACCATGTTTTACTGTGTTGTGAGACAGAGGAGCTATACATCCATAACCGTTAATTTCAGATATTTCATTTTGCATGGACTTTTATTTCCACCGCCTTCTAACTTACTGGTTTGTTCATATCTGTACAGTGAGCCAGTTGCATTCTAATTCCTATTTTCAGAAACATTAAAGTAATTTATATTACTTAATAATTAGAAGGAGCCTGGAGAACACTTCTCCCCCCTCTTTGTAAGAGGATGACAGAAAGATTCAGCCCTCTTCTTTCTGGAGTCTAATGCATATCAGGAGACAGGTGAGTGCACATCCATGTAGATGGAGAAGGTCTTAAAGCCCTGATTAAAACAGTGGGGGCATTGGCTTTGTCTAATAGCTGTCACATTAACATTGCTATGATGTTATAGCTGTGCGTGTCAAGTTTTCCCCATTTATGCTCCTAAACGCCTCAGTTCTCTTGCATCTCAAAAGAAATATACATTAGCATGGTCTTTTCAGAGAGGAATAGATTTATGAAGAACGATGTCTGGGAAGAATTATGTGTAAAATCAGAATGCTTTCAGCAAACAGTTTGAGCTGGAAGAGAAGGGGTGAAAAACATATTGAAAATATTGAAATATTCTATTTTAGCATTTAAAAATAATTTATTTCATTAAAATTTTAAACTTTTTTCTGTAATTTCCTTTAACATTTTTTTTTTTATTAAACTGTTTCCTTTCCTTTTTTTTTTAAATCATAAAATTCTATTTTAAAATTCATGTAAGAAGTTGACAGGAAAGGAAAGAAGAAAGGGCTAAGTGGGGGTTTTATATACATATATAAGAACCAAAACAAGCTACTTCAGATTGAATTAAATACTTCTAGCTAATTCAAAATGATGACTTTGTTTATCATAATAAATAAATAAAAAAAATCCTCAAAAATCCTTTTTGACTTGACAAAATTTCTGCCTAAGACATTTCACAGCAATGTCTATGATTCAGCATACACTCTTGCCATCAAAGAAAGGGTCAAACCACAGATGAAAAGACAGACAGCCTTTGCTAATGATCTAGTTCTCACAGGCACAATATATATCAGCACAGGGATTTATTTATTTCTTCTGAAAATGAAAATCCTGAGCACACAGAGAACAGCAAAAACTGGAAGAAAAACACTTCTTTATATGCTCCTGTGTTCTGTTCAGATGCTGTGAAATAGTTCTGCTCAGGTTATGTTTTCTTTTAAAAATCTATATATTTAGAACACAAAGCCATGAAATGCTTAATACCATTCTGGAAAAATGACTTGTACAGAGTTTAATTACATTTATTATTTAACAAGTGAATGGCAAAACTTATTTTAGGATCCTCAGAGCATTTCAGATATTAGCAGTCTTTATAGCAATAAGAATAATGTGATTATGAGGGATCTCAGTACTACAGAGCAGAATTAAAAACTACAATGAATATGGCTAATACTATCACTTTAGAACTATGCTACAAACTATTACACTTTCTTAGCAAGTTAATGAAATTCTCTGTCCCACACACAAAGGACCTGCAATGTAATAAAGTTATTAATGAAAATAATTGAACCTTTTAGAAGGAATAAAAAGGATCACTGGTAAAAAGGGAGATTTAATTCACTTATTCAACAACCATAATATTGTTTTGTAAACAATATAAAGTTTTAGAAGGTTTATCACTTCATGCTGTACACAGGTTTTTCATAAAATATTGGTGCGTGTACTTCTCTGAATGTCTAAATCAAGTTTTAAAAAGTAAGGATCTGCTTATAATCTGCAATAGAAATGCAAGGTCAACAACTAAAAAACACGAAGTGCTATTTCAGGAGTAACATGCAAGATTTACAAGCTTTAAAAATTTCTCATGCCAACAGCTGTTGTTTTTTTTGTTTTTCATTTTATTATGTCTTAATATGATTTTAGAATTCCATTGGATTTTATAATGTAAAACCTATCCGATTCTTCTTACCTTGTACTGAGAGGCTGATTTGTTAAAAGTTTTGTTTCTTTCACATATTAAAAATTAAGCAATAAGGCACAATGTGGAGGAGTGATTATCTGATGATAACCCCAGCTTCCTGAAATTGCTTTATTGCAAATATAAATACATTTTAGATTGCTCATTGGATATTAAGGGCATTAGTATGTTCATAGAGTTTAATCTTTCCCTTTAGAATATTAAATTCATAAGGCTTTTTTTTTTTTTTTTTTTTTCCTAAGCTATTTTTTAATGTGCAGGAGAGGACTTTGTATACTCAAGAAATACCGTAATTGGCTGGCACATACTCCACTGGGGAGATTAATTTACAAGCACTGTACAGTTTGCTAAAACTACTTCTCAACATTTCAAAATGTCAATAGTATATTTTCCCAGCCCTGTAAACACATTTTGATACACAATATAAACTTTAATGGTAGTTTTAAGACACCTCTGGGGGTACGGTTATTTAAGCAATAAGACACAGTAGGGTGTGAATTATGGTGTAATAATTCCCTACCAACTGCATTGTTAGGCATGAGGCCAAAGGCCAAGGGACCAATGAACACACGAGGTGTGAGTTATGACATCATAAGTCACACTCTGGAGTGTCTTGCTGCCATTACAGAAATATTTTAAACATGTTTTAACACAAATACTTTTCCTAAGGTATTATATTTTAATTGAACATCCTGAAAAATGCTCCCATGTAAAGAGTTGGCTCTTACATATCCTGAAATTAATAACAAAACTGAAAATAAATAAAAAAAGTCTCTGATCTTCTGTTGTTGATTTTGTTGTATTGCACTGTGATTATGTGCTGTAAGGAAAACCCCCAGGAAAATGCATTCCTTATCCAAATTTGCAAGAGAACAAAGGCCTTCTGCACAGGGAGTCATGATGTGCTTTGCCGTTTGGAGAATCAAGGCTGCTTGCATCAGGTTTGTACCAGCTTGTCCTGTGCAACTGTACCAATGAAACCGCTAGCAAATCTAGCTACCTTTTTCCACACTTGGCTCACGCTGCTGTAACAAGATACAATGCACACTTTGAAAGAGTAGCAGTCCTTAAACCCCTCCTGTGCTCCTGCAGCTGAAGCTGGTCCCCCTTCTAAGACAGCTTTTAGAAAGGATTGCAAGTAGCGTGATGTGCACAATCCCATTTTAACCTCCATTTGACAAATGTATTCTCTGCCCTCTGGATACTCCCATGTTACAAATGCAGTAATGACAATAGCGTAGTCTGGAGATACCTTGCAAATAGCTGGCTCGGTGACTGGTGGCAAGCTCTTTGCAGTAGCAGGGATCTTGACATGATCTAAACCAGCTTCTCAGTCAGTTTCTACCACTTGTCCTAAACCTCCATGCTGCTCTGGATTGATTGCCAGCAGTCACCAAGCCATCCAGTGGGGACATTAGATTTAGCAGTGTGGTAGTAGAGCTTATGAGAGGGCTATTTGACAGACCTGTCTGAGGAGCAATAAGCCTGCGGGCACGTGTGTTTGTCCTAGTGCAGGGAGGTCAGGATTTCTGAGCTAGGTGGGTAGATGCTGTTTTGGCTACATATGGTGATGCAGGGCCACACAGAGAAAGCAACTTGCATCCTGGAAGCCATAAGTAGCAACGTCAGGTTAATTAGCTTACTTGAATCCAATGCAAGCCTTCTCATTCTGCTTTTACACAGGGATTTCTGCATGTCCCTGGTTACCTGAGAAAAAAAAAAGGCAGAAACCACAACTCTTCCAGGTTAAGCCCCATCCTGACATAATTGTTCAACAGGTGAGAGCTGTTTCCTGCACCACCTCACAGTGGCCCTTTGATCTGGCCATTGACATCAGCTGAAGGCAGAATCCCTGCTTCTCCATCCACCCATAGTGGGTAGCCTTACAGAGAGGACTTCTGCCAACAGAGGAGTGGTAGAAAGGTAAAATTCTGTGCTGAGTGGTATTTACCCCTAAGTATCAGAGACCAATTAGCACATCATTAATTTAAGAGTTACCCTGTTGTCTCCCTTCCTTGTCTACTCAAAATGTCTGTTTTAATCTCCACCAAGAGAAGGTGTTTAATTTTGCCTACATTACTCATGGGAATAATTTGAGTTGTGCTGCTTCCCCTGTAAAAACAAACAGACAAACAAGAACAGGATTGCTTTTTGCAGGTTGTTTTCCTTTCCCAACAACTTCTAACCAAGGGTGAGATCACTTCTATAAACCTTGCTTACATTTTAAAATATTAGTTTTACATCCACTTGCAAAATTACAAGCACTTTTTTCCTGAATCCAAATAGGAATGGGGCAAACAGCCAAGAGTGTTTCACATTGGTTCTACATACTCCAAGAATTTAAGTGGCCTCTGACAAAATACCTGTGTATATAAATTACTCCTTTTAGTGGCAAAGCAGTATTTCAAAGACTGCTGAGCAGTAGTTAACAAGTTTCCAGCAGCATGTTTTTCATAAATTAACATTCCTGCTCAGAATTCATGTTCTCCAAGTAGAATGCTTCAATTTCTGAAACCATTTAATTACATGAAATTTGAGGTATAAATGCATCACTGTACCACTATAAGGCCACAATCGTTTGATATACCCATCTCCATGAAGAGTTCTGGCTTTTAAAAGTAAATCACAGCCCTATTTCCATACCTCATTACCATTATGTATCTTTCCACTGACACCTGACCTTATGCATAATCAGGTGTGAATTTCAAACCATACTTATAATTTAAATGAGTGCCTCATTATTTTACATAACCCAGAATGAAATAGGATTTGAGATGTAACTACAGAATTCACAGCCCACCCATTCAGAAACACAAGTCCACAAAAAGAAATTCATGCTAATTCTTGTGTGTGAAAACCTTTAAAGAACACTTGCAAATAAGGGCTTTGCAAGAATTTCAGGAGTGGACTTCAGAAAGGACTTTGCCAGTTCTGAACAAACAACAGTGTTGAAACTGTCTGGGATGTTGTTAAAGATAAACTATGAAAGAAAAATGTGAGTATTGAATTTATTACCTGTATTTTGAAGAAAGAACGACAGCACCAATTGCATAAAGTTATAAAACACCGGTAATAAACATGTAAATAAACTTTGGGTTTGCAACTCCAATAGAACACAGACATCTACAAAGAAATATATATATGTATACATGTAATATAATAAAACCATTCATTAGGGAACAAGAAACATCATATTTTTATGCTATATAAAACGGCTGTACAGTGTGCACACAGACTTTCCTGATCTCTCTAAAATGCCTGTCAGTCACTTCTCCCTGTCATCATTTGCTTGACATAGTTTCTTCATTGTCCATGGGAGAGCTCTAAGTGACTGCCTTGTACTTTTAAACTAAGTACTTATAGTGCAGTTTGTCTCCATATATATATACACACAGACATATATATACTCACAGATGCACACAAATATGTATATGTGTGTGTATATATGTATATAGCAAAAAGACAAACACACACATGTACACACACACATGACAGATCTAAATAGCTCCTCTATCCTGTGCTCTTGAATGAGTGCTTGTAAAAAATCCCTGCACGCTCTGTGGAGGGAAGGAAACTTGCTGATTGTGCAGATTGAAGTCATTAGATGGTTTCACTCCTTGCTTTCTGCAAATACACACATCCAAATCAGATGGTGGTGTCCCATATTCCTGAAGACAGTCTGTTGCAGGAGGTATCCTCCACCTTCTTTAACAGCGTTGGTTTTTTACAAGGGGGTGGAGGTGGGGCTGTGATTCTTTGCTCGGTGTTGTGCAAGATTTGTGGCCAGTCTTCTCTCTCTTCACACAGCTTTCTCCTCCAATCCAGAAGCTCTTGCAGAGCCACACTCTCATTCTCTGAAAGTCTAAGCTGATGAATAACCTGTTAGTGAGAAGGAAATAATAAGGGTAAGTTAATAATAAGTTAATTTTCTTGGCACTGTAAAACTGCAATGTCCCTGCTGAATGACACTCCACACAGGATCCTGTGCCACTTCTGTCACTGATGTAAAACTGTAATCATGGCGGATTCAGGTCCCATTTTCTTATCATCCTCTGTAAATAGTTCAGTGACACGTATAATGCTGTAGAAACAATAATGACTTTCTGCAAAATAACCTTGCCTTGAACTCATGAGAGGTATTTTATGCTGCCAAGCCCTGTTCTAGGAGTGAACCATCTTCCACTCCACAGACTACATCTATTATTTGCAAAAGGAACCCATGGAGCTTAGTCATACATTCTAGTAGGATGATGAACCAAAATACGGTGACTGCTACAGTTTGTCCTGGCTTAGCCATGTTGGATGGCGAGTGCTTCCATTTTGATGTTTGCAGTTAAACAAATAAGAAGATGCATGTGGATAAGCAGTCAAGTTCTACACTTTTGCTGATTGAAAGCTACTACCATTTGTGCTACAACCGAATGAAAAGAGATCAAACAACTCTGTAAATAATCTGAAGCAGTTTTCTCCTCCAGAAGGATTTAAAACTTAGTGCTTAACATGCTGTCCCCACACCCCCCATTATCAGTGTTTACACAAAACAAACAAACAAACAAAAAACACAAATTAGAATTGCCTTCCTTCACTCTCATGTCTGGAAGTCACAGAACTGAAGTCTACGTATGAAGTAGATTCCAAAAATTAAATGGAAAAAACACCCTTGTGTCAGCAAAGACTACATGAACACAGTCCTTCAAAACACACAAAAAAACAGACTACCTACTGTGATGAGTAGTTTCTATTTCTAACAACCTGGTCTTAAAACTGTTGTCATATAATACCATTATATTCAGAAAATACTCTTACACAGAACAAATAGCAGGTGCAGGAGCAGTAAGGATTTTCTCCTAAATGTAAATACCCGAATGACCACAACCAAGAAAGTATATCCTTTTTTTTGCTGCTTAGAATTAATAAAGTTCTTGTTACAGATGTGTATTGTCCTTAGAATTGGGGGGTTGGCATTCGTCTTCCTCCAGAGAATACATTATTGATTTAAAATATAGTTTCAGTCAGCCTGAAACTATTTATAAACTCATAGTGAAGTAGCCAAACAGTTCTGAACCAAACTCATAATCCACCTAAAAGAAAACTGTTCCCTTCCATTTAACTTTTCTGTTCCAGTGATTGCTTTGTACAAGTCAGTTTGAAGCCCTCACATCAGCACAAGTCCAGTAAGCTACGAAGTCCATCTCGTTGTCCCTTAAGACTCAATATAGCAGCACCTAGACCAGGTACTGAGAGCTATTTCCTGGAGGATATTCTGTAGCAGAAGGGGAATCTAGGGAATATGAACCAAACCCATCAAAACAGCTAATGGCCCACAGCCCTTACCCGGCTGCCTTTCTTAAGATTCCCACAGCGACATGCAGGAGAGGCACCTGTACATGACTAAAATGTGCATAGCTTTCTTCACACAGCTACATCAATTGAGAAGTATGGCTATTCCTGGCAAGGCAATAGCATGGCAAGGGATGCCTGGCAAGGCATCCCAGACCACTATATACCGCTATGAAATCAAAAACGTTTTGTGTTTTTTATGTTTATAGAAAATGCACCAATGCATCCCAGCAAATCAAAGGTAAACAAAACATTCCACAGATTCTGCTATAGAGGTTTTAGAGACTTCTTGTGTAACAAAACATATTACTTCTCAGTGTGAGTAGGAAAGATTAGAAGACAAAAGACACTTTTTAAATTGGAAACAATTTATCAAGAAAGAGAAGCAAGGTAGTTTTAAACTGAGAAACAGATATATGGTTTGTGAAGCACCGTAGCTTACTGTTGCTGATTTGTATAGATTTTTGTGGGTCTAGATTGTGGGCATAACCCAGTTCAGAAAAAAGGTAGACTGTAATTCAGTCTTCCCAATTTAAATACCTTATTTGCATCTAAACATTAGGCATTTCATGAGCCTATATTAGGCATGATTCTCAGCAAGGTGCGGGAACATACAAAAAGAAAACTGTTAGACTGTTAAACAAGAGTTTCATATGAAGGAGTTTCAGAGATAATTAAACAAAGATGTGCTTAAACATTGGTAGATAAGCATACTTAAAACAGATAGTTTGAAACTTTGTAAGGGTAATGGGTTGCATTCAGGTGACTAAAGCTTGATAGCACAAATCTAATGAACTACAGAGGAATTTTCAGTTCTGAAAGATGTATAAAGTATATGAATAGAGACAGCTCTGCTACTATTCCAAGAATCATAAAAGCACACAGGTGCAGGGTGAAAAGCAAGTACAATTTGCCTGGGCAAGGCAATTGTCAAATGCATCCTATTTATAGCTTATAGGCACTTTACTTTCCTGACCCTGCTTATGCAAGCTGTAAATTAATGTTGTGCCAGCAGTTTCTCTATACAGCTGATTTTCCAGTGTATAGTGGACAAATGTTAGTCCAGTCTACAAATAAGTGTACACCTTATATTTTTTAAACACGGATGGAAAAATATCTCAAATCTTAATTCATTATGAAATTGATCTGGGAAACAGGCTGGAAAAAGTTTGTATTTCAATCTGGATGAAGAATGTGCCATGGAAATGCAGTGGCAATGAAATGCAAGGAAATGCACAAGAAATGACAGAACTTTAAATGAATCAATTAATTTAGTTAGATTTATTGAACAACATGATATCTTTTCTCTTTTCCATTCATGACTAGACCTGTGACAAGTTAAAGGTTTATTATACATATTCATTATAGAAAAAAGATTTACTGAATTATTTTACATGAAGCACAGTGTAAATCAGCAAGCTATGCTTCTTCATTATTATTCTCTACCCTGAACAGGTACTTTGTGAAGGGTGAATAAGGTGTGTAGGAAGCAAGTAATGTAAGAGTGCTAATCGTTTCAATGCACACTGAACAAACACCTTCAACCATTAAGGGATAGAGATGGTTCCAACTGTAAACCAGGATTTTCCTACTTAAAGTCAATGGTCAATCAAACATGGGCAACACAGCATTTGAGCTAGACCCACAAAAACATATATCATTTGAATACCTAGCATTTAACAGCCTGGCCTTCTGGTGGAAACACCTACCCTGTGTTTAGTATCCAGAGTCCTACCTGAGCAGACAAGAAAAGCAAAAGTGTCAAAGACAGTGATACACAAGAGAAGAGCATGCAGAGTTGCCAATTCAATGGATTGCAGTGGAGTGAAGTAGTTAAACAAGGTGCATCTTTTCAACTGTGAATACAGCAAGATGAACAAAATCAATTTCTAATGAGCAGCCCAAAAATCACAGGGGTTGGAAGCCACCTCAAGAGATCATCAGGTCCAACCCCCCTGCCAAAGCAGGTTCCCTAGAGCAGGTTGCCCAGGAAAGAGAGCCAAGGAGCATTCCTCCCACCTCACAGACCAAATCTTCACTGAGGTGCTTTCCTCCTGGCACTATGGCTTCTGATTTTTGCTGGAGCACCAATGGCTTAGTTCCAACAGAAAAAACATGGAGGGGCTTTTCACCACGATCTAGCGGTTAAGGTACATCTGGAAATCAGAAGATGTGGATTTGACTTAGTTCAGGTTAAGGAAGAGACTGAGTTCCCACATCCTGTGGGTGACCTTAGGACACTGCAACTACAAGAGCTGGACTCTGAATGCTAGAAAAAGGACTTTGGTTCTTGTGCTAAGGTGTGCCATCCATGTGTGGTAAGTGTGCTAAAGCAAATCCTTCAGAGAGAACCCCTTGTGGTTTCAGAGCACAAGAGATAGGAACTTGGAGACAGATCACTTTGGGTGTATGCTGCAGCTGTGAAAATTTTAAAGCATGATTGTGCCTACCAAGTAATACGCACTTAACTTTTATCCATTCATTGGAGAATGTGTTCGTGAATTGTCTTCCTGAATTCGGGCTTGTAAATTCTGCCTAAGTTCCTTTATAAGGGTCTAAAACAGACAGTGGCTTTAAACTTTGTCTTAGAATCAAGACGAGTAGCTATAAGTCCATAAATTATTTTAATTAGACTTAGTTCTTAGGCTAGTTAAAAAATAGAATGTTTTAATTATGAAAAGTTGAAAGTTTCACATTTTTAAATGATTTGTGACAAAAAGGTGTGCCAGATAAAAAGATTAACACGCCCATTTAAAATTAACTTCAGAATTATTTATGGATTTGGCTGTAGAAACTCTGGAAATTCATTCTGCATTAAAAGATCAAATTTTATAACTTTAGAGAGGACGTTTTATAAGAGTAAGAAGTAACAAAGAGCTTATATTCTCTGTGTGGCAAATGTAACACAGTCTTACTCATTAAGCTAGGGCAAAAGGACTTATCTTAACGTGTCTGTCAGAAATTTATAAATTTGCACTAGCATGTTATTTTATTTATAAAAGAATAATTTTCTTAATTTTGCTCTTTCTCTGGCAAAATGTATTTTTTTTTTTTTTCAAAAATATGCTCATTTCACTCAAGTCATATTTTTGGTCACTCACAACTGCAGTGATTTTTCTATTAGAAATTCACTAGACAATGAAAAGGAGCATTTAATTACATTCTTGGATGTTAAAACTTACAAATAAATATCTCTGCACAAAGCATAGCTCTGTGTGTTTTATTATAGGTTAGTTTTTACTTTCTTCTGTAAGCTTTAGTAAAATTCCTGAATATAGACATCGAAGTAAAACAGAAAACAGATTTTTAATCACAATACAGTTTAAGGACAAGTATAGCATATAAACCTGTACTCCTGAGACATATGTAGGATATAGTTAGCCCGTATTTTCCCTTCAGAGACCTATTACTAATTATGTTCTTTAATAGATTTTTCAATGCTGGTGCTTTAAAGTAACTGTCAGTAGATTCTCACAATTAATTATTGCAGTTTTATTATGTTTCTCTTCCATTAGTGTTTTAAACTGTTAGTAAAGTTGAAGTCCCATCATGAAATCCATGGGGAGTCTCAGTATATAAGGACAGTGATTTTACCTTTCAGTTCAGGATCTATAGTAAATCATGCCATAAAGGTAAAATGTTGATGATAAATTATCATAATTATCTCAGAAATGTAACTACCTTAATAAATTCCACATTTTTAATCTTTTCCAGTTTGCAGACTGCCTAAAAATGTAAGCAGATCAAATTTGAGCCTGCAATCAATAGGTGACTCACAGTTATCTCTGTTATAACCCTTAAAAGTAGTTTGCAAGTCCCAGTGGGTCTCCTGCGGATCATCAGTTTTAAAGACAGAAGTGATCAGGATGTTCTCACCTCTCATTTAACAAATAAAGACACCATTTCATTCAGTAATTCTGGAAATAATCCTTACTCTATGTAATTATTATGGAGAGCAGCACTTTTTGATTCAATCTGTGACAGGCATGCATCTCTCTCACACACAATGTTTCTAACTTACTTTAATGGTTTCATCTTTTTATATTTTCCTTTTTTATCTCAGAAGCCCCTACACTGAATGCTTCCAAACATATAGGTCACATCTTTTTTCCTACCTACAGGACAAATACACCGCAACACCTCAAAAATCCCAACCTTTTCGGTACCAAAACAGATATGTTTTGTTTTTATTTCTTTGTTACAAAAAGTCACAGATCAGGAAGGGATTGAATTTCCACCAACTCTTGAATTAAAAAAAAAAAAAAAAGAAATAATAATAATAATTGTCAGCCTACATGTTATTTAACAATAAAATATTCATTTGAAGATACAAGGGGAAAACACACAGTTAAACAAGAGTGTGTTAAGAAGCCTAGGCAAGCACTCAACAAAAAATCAAATCAATATGTAAATCTGTGTTTGATTGGGAAACCTGCATTGGCCACGTAAGACCCCAGCAGGGATTAGAGAACGGCTGTGATAAATGAGTTTACATGCTTCTAAATTCCAATTAAAAACCTTCAAATACAAATGTACCACTGGGATCCAAGCTGATTCATCCAATTGTCTTGTGAATGCTGGGACATGCATTCTTTTTGTAAATGCAGACCCACTGGACATAATAACTTGATATATAATATGCAACCGTAAAGTGATTTTAGTTAATCGTTCTCTCAAACTGCTGATAATTTTCCTTTGTATTGAAGTAACCTTACAATCTCCAAAAATAATACTCTCCAAATGGATGGCAAATGGATTTATTGGAAAGGACAAAAGGGCAAAGCAGATCAGTACTCTCTGGTACAAATTTGGAATTGGTCTGAAGAAGTTATGCCAGTTTAAACAGTTAAACATGAGATCCATAACTGATATATATTGCATTTGCTTTGTTGTGAACAAGAAAATTTCTCATTTAATTAATGTGCTTCTTACATCAAAAGAATAAACTAGCTTTAGATCAAGTGATATATAAATGACATACCAAAGGAAGTCAGAACCTTGCTGATACTTAAAATCTGGGGGTAATCTTAAAACTAACAGAGTTCGTATTTAAAATAAAACAAATCACCACAGAAATCAGGAAGAAATCTTTTCCTTTCTGAGAAGCATTTTTCAGCTATCTTGATTTTTGGAGACAGATTTCATTTTCTTCCAAGCATGGTGTGATGGTGGAAGCTGGATATTCTGGGGGCAGAGATCACTTGGGTATAGGCATCTTTGATTCTATCCCTCTGCTATCACATGGCATTTGGAGAAATGTCAAACTTCATCCCCCCAGAAAATCAATTCTATTGTTTGCCGTGGGTTGGCTTGGCTTTCTGAAAGGATTTTCCATAAAAGTTCATGGAAGAAAAGTCCACCAAGTATTGCTATGTATAAAATGAACTCTGCCTCCAGAAGGCTCTTCCTCACAGGCTGCTGAAAACTGGATGTACTCTGAGCCTCTCTGAAAGAGGCACCCTGAAATCCCTGTTTCCTGAGGCAGCAGTGTCTTGTTTTGCTCAGGAGAATCCTGGGCTACACGGATCAGATTTCATATTTTTAATCTGACCACAGTTCTATTTCTGGTACAAATTGTCTGATTTTCTCTCAGGCCCTTAGATACTCTTGGTGGGTTTTCTTATTTGTTGTTGTTTTGTTTTTGTTTGTTTGCTTGTTTGCTTCCCCAGGAACAAAATTTAGTTGCAAAAGCAATGGTTGATCTTCAGTTCTTTTTCACCTTTCCCTCAGTGAAGTAGTAACATGCCTGGGACCACAACATTATAGATTAATTAGGCCCCTCATCTTCCAGGAGGTCTTTCAGCAATCAAACAGTGATATTATATCTTTGCAAAATGAAGTCTTAGTCATAGTTCTAACACAAAATCTGGCAAAAAAAATATTGGAGGAAGGTAGGGAACGTTCAATAATGTATGACAGCACACGATTCAGGCACTCTGATTACTTGAGCTGGGAATACAGTTGGACAAGTCCACACATTTGAAACAGGGCTGCATTTTATTTATTTATTTGGATCTTGTGGGCTTTTATTATTTATTTATTATTGTTTGGTTTGGCTGAGTTTATCTATACTCTACATTTCTGTTGTCAGCAACAAAATGACACCTTACCAGAGTGACTAAAACTTCACCTTAATACTGAAATATATTGTTTGTTTATTATTATTATTATTATTTTTTCTGAGGCAATATTTCTCTCTCCAGGCACACTGACTACAAACTGCTCCTTAAAAATTTCAGGAGCATCCTCATAATTCATATCTGATGTGTCAGAAAAAAGATTATGTTCAGGATAGCAACTGTGCCTTTCTCAAGATGAGTTCTGAAAAAAAAAAAAACAAATAGAAAGCATGCCGCTACTTAACTGAACGCTAGTACTCTGTGCTATTAAGAGTTATATTTTACTTGATGAAATATCAATTACTTTGCCAATCATTTTTCTGTGAAATTCTCAAAAATCTCCCAGGTCAATTAAAAATTATGTCTGCCACTATGCTTTTGAGGCAATTACGAAAACCATCATCAACTGCTGTTTTCTAATGTTGTATATATCACCCTTGTATAGAAGGCTATACTTATGGTCAAACAACATTAGAGGCAAACGTCACTTAATTTATGGGCTGTTAGCCATCCAAATCCCAGCTGATCCACATGGATATGGCAGTATGTGAATGCAAGAGAGTGAGAGGCACAGGGACCAATTCATTCTCTCTCATACTGGGCACTTAAAACTGTGAACTCAGAAGTCAAGTCATGCTCTGCAGGTACTGTCTATGGGGTACGGGACCACCCTCTCATTGAACTAAAATTTAAAGCAGCCTTTTATGGTGACCCATTGGCCATTGTGGCAGCCCAAGGAGAATAACTACAACTATCCAAGCTCCTGAGCTTAGAGAGGGCAGAGGGATGCTTGGGAGGTTTTGTTTCCTTCTCCTCAACTGTCATAGCAAGAAGTGGGAAGACAGAAAAGGGGCCTCAAATGTGTAGGGAGCTGATCATGTCATCTACTGGTTCAAAGGGGGAGAATCTTCACTTTCCCTTTTGGAGTTCATGGTGTAGTTCTAAAAGTCAGAATTAGGACATACTTGCCGTGGAGGGGAGCATCTGCCCACCAAACACTGTTAACACAGCAATACAAGATATGTGTACCTACTGATGAATTTATAGTACACATTACCTCATAGTATTTAATATACAAGGTACATCTTTTTTGGCTTTAAGTCTTCTAAAAATAAAGCCGTACTGTGTTATATGTCTTGATTTTTGTCTGGATGTGACATTAAAAGAAGAATTCTTTGATATTACTGTCAAAACAGTAAAACAAAACACAATTTAGGGGGAAGTACTGATTCAGGTCAATGATAAATATGAAACACTGTGTCATCTCTTGGATGTTATGTGTTTACAACGGCATTGGTGATTTTATTATTATACCAGACTTGGTTGATTGCTACATTTTTCTTCAAACTGTTCAAAGATTACTTCCAGCTAATAGCCAAATCGATAAACTTTAATAACGAATGCTAGAGCCCAGTGTTTAGAAGCGTGACAATAGGCTGGGGGGTAGCAACGCATCACATTCTTGAGTATTCTTTTTTTAAACTTCTGAACAGTCAACAAAAGAAGTGATTGGCAACAAATATTAAATCAAGTAGGAACAAAGGCAGCCCTTGAAACTATAATGAATATGCAGCTCTTTCTGAAGGAAGAGACTGCTGAAAGCAATGAGATTTCATGAAATAAGAGCTATGGCTTAAGCTATAATGAAACAATAAATACATTCTTCATGAATATGAAAAGACATTTCCAATTTTTCATTGTCAGGTGTTGGCTCCTATATTACTGCAATCTGCCAACCAACACCATGGGGTTTAAACAAAACAGAAGAGATAAGACTGCAGATTTTTTAATATAACAATATGTGAAAAAAAACACATCATTTTTTATCTTATCTCTTACCTTTTGAGCATGTGACAGATAAAACATGTTTCATAGAAGTAGGTAATCACTACTATCAGGATAGCAAGCTGCTTGCTTATTTAAGTCTTGTTCTGGGAGCATTTCCATAGGATGTTGAATGCATATGACTTCATTTGATTTCAAATAAGCCAACATCCAGTCATGAGAAAACAAAACTGCACAGAGAGGCTTTGCATCTGTTAATCAGAAATTTTTGACCTTTTTCTTCTGATAGGTGTGGACACCGTGGCTGTGAACTAACTTGCACAGTAACCTCCCTATAGGTGAAGGTTTATTATAATTATTTGTATTTTGTGGAATATAAATATCACACAGATACATGTATGAAGATGAATGTTTCATCTGAAACATCACTTATGACTTTCTGCTTTTTTGACTCCTTAGTGCTGCTCTCTTTTCTCCCCACTATGCTGTAATCTGACATTGGTTCTTTCTTTCCTCTTTTTTCTCTCTCTTTTTTTTTTTTTTTTTCCTTTCTGTCTCGCTCTTCCTTCTTTCCTCTTTCTAAACCCCCTATTCCTATTACAGTCACTTTATACTTCTTCCAGTCTTTCTTCTCTGAATCATCCCTTAACTGGTGCCTGTTTTTCTCCCCGCTCCCACCCCACACACAGGCTTATTAACACTCCAGTCTTTAATCTGCCCCTCATTCCCATCTGTTCTTTATCTCCAGGTTGTCCATTTTATCCCTTTACAGACAGACCGCGTTGCTTCTTGTTGCCCACGTAAGAAACAAGGAGTCTTTTAGCTGGTCTGCCTTTCTTCATTACACAGTGTCTTTCTCACACCACATCCCACTTCATAGCAAATGTTAATAACAACTTTAAAATATTTTTATCAAAAATAAAAAATACAGTCCTAAATCTGTGAAAAAGAAGACAGGGCTGCTTAGCTTTTGTGCAAGGTGCCAAAGATACAGTCCTGCTTTTGTTGTCTCTGTTTTGTCTTGCTGATGTTTCTAATATGCCAAAGAATTTACACATCTCAACAGTCGTTATGCTCACATCTTTCAAACATACATGCTCACAGGAGCCATTGAGAACAGAGGAAGCAATAAATACTGTCCAGAGAAGAGAGACCATTGGACTGGCTAAGGAACTGAGAAATTTTTGTTGTAAAACGAACATAGCACAGAGGCAACATTTTCTAAAGCTTTTTTCAGTTTAGATGAGGTTTTGGTTTTTAGATCTTGCAAATTGATTTCAACATTTGTGGAGCCTCCATATGCATTGGATCACTTCCTGGGGTATGACTAAACACAAATGACTCTGGTCATAACAAAATCTTCTACCTAGGCAAGATTATGGCCCAAATGACCAGAAGCAGCGTATCTCCCATTTTGGTGTTTGACTCTGGAAGAAAATTATGGGGTAGGAATTTAAGACTACAGGTCCAAGCACATTGGAAAGTCCCAAACTGTTAAAACAAATCACTGAAGAAATTGACAAGAGTCAGCATTTCAGTAATTTAAAATCAGTTATTTTAAATCAAGTTTGGACGTGTCAGTTTCCCAGTTTTCTAATGTTCAGGGAACAAGCAGGTGAGCTGACAAAAGGCTTTCTGCAGTAGCTCAGTCTGGTGCACTGCTTGCAGCTGATGTATTTGGGTTTAGATGCTAGGAGCAAAGTAGGCTTTCCTGTAAGGGTGGATCTGGATATTGTTTCTTGCAGTGTTGTTTTGCTGTATAATTCTAGTTTACGTTTGAAGATTTTCTTGACTAGAATGTTTTGTTTTACAAAGAAAACATAAAATACATGAAGCCTAGCATCCTGGGTAGCTGAGAAGAATACATATGTTTCTTTACTAATAGTTTCTTAAGGACCTATTATCTGAACAAAAAAAAAACAACACATGAAGCTTTTGGATAACTGGTTCTCAGAGCTTTGATCCCCAAATCCAAGATTACCTTGTTTTCAATATTACAGACTTATATCTGATGTTAAGTTCTTTATGTTTTATGTTGTGCTTACTAGCAATTTATAAATATAATCACTTGAAAATCTACAACTGTACTAACACATATACAATATGAAGGAAAAGTTAAAAAAAATCATACTTTGCTGTTCACACTTTTTCTGATGAGACAAAAATCAAACTTTATTTTTAATTATTTTCCTTTTTTTTTTGGTAGCAGAATAAAGTAGAATTTTATTGTGTAAGTTTCAAATAAGAAATGTTTTGGTAACATTTTAACTTTTTTTTTTTTTTTTTTTTTTTTTTTTCCTGTTAAAATAGACCTTTAAGGAATAAAGCCCTAGAAAATCATCATCTGTGGTCAAGACTGAACTTATTTTGTTTTCAGTAGATTTCACTTTAGAGATGATCAGTAAAGCTGCTGAGTTCAAATCTGCATGATATTTTATACTAGTAATTGCTTCCAGAAGTATTTCTTAAGATTGATCATTATGATGCATGTTGACAGATACTGAGCTGAAGAATTCACTCTCTGAAATGTGTAGATTTGCAGTGTGCGGAAAGTTTCAGGCAGTGGCATAGGTAATTATCACCTCATGTGACAATATGATGGTACTGCAAGCTACAATACCTAAACTTTAGTTGGTTGTATATGAGTCTTGAGTTCCTGTGACAAAAATGAAATTAGCTCCTGTCACTTCAGGAAGGAACTAGCAAGGAGATATTAAAAAATACATAAATATTAGAAGTCCCTGAAGGCTAATGAACCATTTTCCTTTAGCTGAAATGACACTGTCAGCCAAGAAACATGAGGACCCAGTCTATGTTTCTCTCTCTAAAGCAATTAGTCAATCAGTACCTTCAAAGATCTGTGAAACAATCTGTCCTATTTCATATGTCTGTACAAGAATTACTTTAAAGTGATAAGGTTATTGTATCAAAGCCTGGAAAAGAGTTTTACAATAGGGTTCTATGCTTTAAGAGTCACCCGCAGCCTGCTAAGAAATGTCAACTGTAATTAAAACCAATCATTTTCAGATATATGGCAGGCTTTTGAAATAGTGAAGAATTATTTTTACAGTAAGAATTTTCAGCCCTGTGAGCACAGACTTTTTTTTTTTTTTTTTTTTTTTTTTGTGGGAGGAAGATTTTTCTTTTTCTTTCTGCAACACCATTTTGGAAGATGTTTATTCATTAAGGGAATTGTATCAAAAATCACTGAACTGCATGTTCCTTCTCTAAACTTGTCACAGTTCTTATTAAGGCTGCATTTAGGGATCATCCCCGCATGTAATTCTGAGTACATGGCATGGAATATATTTTAAAGATTTGTGAGACATTTTGCCAACCATCTATTTACTGAAAAATGACATTTCAAAGTACTGAACTGAAATTGTGTTAAGCTTTTGGCAAGTAGTGTTGGAAGAATCAAATATAGAAGTTTGCAAATGGTTAAAGACTTTCTTCTAAAATAAAGCATTTAAATATTGCAGACTAATTTCACATAAGGATACAGTTTCCACTTGTAAAGATAAGAAGAAGAAAATTACTTCTCTAAGTCCAGTTCATTTCACTCTCCATGTACTGTACAGAGGTAGGAACTTAAATCTGAGCCCCCTTGATCACAGGCAAGCCCTTTTGCAACAGAGGTGTAAGGTGCTCCACAATGACTGTGTGTCATTGTGTGAAGTTTATCACTGCAGCAATGTCTGAGACTTGGGATTTTCATTCACTGGAGAGTGCTCCTTGGCCACTCTCATGCCCAATAAGGATGTGGTTATTTATCGGAAATGTATAAATATACCATCTCCAGGTATCCCATACCCCCATAATCCCATACCCCCTTCCAGTATGGTGACCTGGAGATAGTAGGCCTGTCAGAAGGGTGTAGTGATGGCAAAAATTTGTTCATTTGCACAAGAAAGGCAAGTGACTGCGTGTGCCAGTGCAGTTCTGGCAGGGCTGTCATATATCTGATGAGATCAGCAAAGTGCTGAGTACTGCCTTGGCACAATTCTTCAGTTCACAGTTAAGTGATGCAGTTTTGTCTGTGCTTTGGACAGTGGGGCATAAAAACAAAATGTGAAGACTTCTGTACTAGTTTGCTCACATATTTAATCAGTCACAACATATTGCTTTCCAAAGTTATGTTAACACCTAATATGATGCTGACGGTTGAATCCCTTTCCTGTTGGAGCCAACGGACAAGGATTCATTCACTTTGTTATGGCCAGGTTATCGTAATGAAATCTCATCCAGCCCCCACAGAGAAAAACAAACAAACAAGAACCAAACAACCAAACCATTTTTTTTTTTTTTAAAAAAAAAAAAAGCTTTTAAGTGTGATAAAGTACTTCCCTTACCTTCTGGCAGAATATTTTGGAAACTGTAGCATTGGTTACTGAGAGGTTTCTGTTGAGGAAATTCCTCTCAGCTCCAAAATATTTTCTTTTTGAATAATATTTAGCTTTATGGTAAAATTCTTACAATCTCACATTTTTAAAAAATGAATCAGAAACACCATTTTAGGAAAAGAAGACATAAAGACAACAAGAAAATACACTAATGCTATTAAAGTGAAATAAAATTAAATTGCTTCAATGCCTTAATGCCTCAATTGGGTACTTAGGAAGTAAAGTGTTTCTCTTTATATATAAAATGCTAAAGTAAAGAATTAAGAAAATGTATTATGAAAAATTTTGTTCCCTTTTGTTCATTTTATGTACATCAAAAAATTTGTGTTGTAACTATTAAGTGGTATTAGCTAAACAGAAATTTTAATATACACAAAGTGTAAGCTTCACACTATGTCAGGACCTACTGTTGCTTAAATTTACACTGATATTTTGATTTTAATCATGCAGTACGGTTATCTTCACAATGAAAAAAAAAAAAAAAAAAAAAAAAGAGTATATTAATCATTGTCCTTATCTCAGTACAAGCCTGTAAGAGAAGTCTGCATTTTTTAACACACAACACATAGATTTGAATCATGAAAGCTTTCACCATGCAGGCAGTACAAATTTTTACTCTCTTATGGAGTAAAAATTACTCTCTTTCACGAGTTCCATTAGACCAACAATGACATTTTTACCTGAGTAGTGTGGCTCTCTCTATGTCTTTGAATCGATGAGCCTGCTGTACTGCTGGCTGACAGTCTTGAATATTCATTTTCCTCTGGTAAACCTAAAGCAGAACAATAACAATTTATAATCTGACATTTATGCATTGGCTGACTTCAGCACAAGACTCAAAAGACCTTTATGTGTTTTACTGCAAAAGAACGAAATACATCTCACATTTGCCTGGGTATTTGTTATTTTCATGCTTCCTGAAGCTGGACATATTGTTTACCAAGCATAAATAGTATCATAGGTATGTGTGCTGGTTTACATAAGGAACAATCGTACTGAAAGAGCATACAAATAGCACATTACCTATACACTGGCCAGGGATTCCTCCTGCAATGCAGAAACCCCTGGCTCCTCTTCCCCTGGCTCCTTTTCATCAGAGAAGCAATGCAAAAGGAATGGAAAACAGGTCCTTGGTCTGCTCTCAAATTAATGTCTCTAGTCACAAGGGAAGTCAAGAGTAGCTCCAGGATTTACAACTTCATCTCATCAGTATAGTGTTTTTTTGCTTGTTTGTTTATTTTGTGTATTTTTTTTACTTATTGTGCACACTCCATATGGGAATTAGATACTCAAAATTTAGACGTGTAAAAAGCAGTCATCCAGTGTAAAAGAGCCAGGCAGTCTCCCTCTGGAGACAAGACAAACATGCACCTCTGCACAGTGACCTTAGAGCAGAGCTCATGGCCAGCACCTCCCCATTGCTTCTGCTGGAGTGGGAAGACCATTCCCACAGCTATTACATTAGAGTAGGTACCTACCTTGGGTGGCTAAAACTAGAGAAGCTGAATCTGGGAATAGATATGTAACTGTGAGATAAACATAAATGAGGTGAATCCTACTGTTTTTGTATTATACACAACATACTCAGAATTGTGATGGAAACAATTCAAAGTTCAAATGCAATGAATCCTAAACTAATTATGAGATTATGTACTGTACTACCCGTAGTTCAGTTTCATGTTCCCGTTCAGTTTCTTGTTCAATCATCAAAATACCATAGAAACACTCTGTTGAAATATGCTTGTCCTACAAACCTCTACGTTTTGTATTCAAAATGTTTACTTTTTTTTATTTTGATAAATCAACATTAACTCTTTTATGGTTAGCAATATATGATTTAACTCACGTAAATGTAAGTTGCATGAAAAATCTCATAAAATAGCCTGTTTCTGTGAGAGAAATAAAACAAAATTTTTAAAGAGAGTGAATGATCCTTATTCTCTTTTGACATCTTTCTCGTTTTTAGTTAGATGCACCCTAATACTGGTGCATTTCTACAACTCTGTAGATACGGACAGCTGCTTTATTTATAGTGTTCTTCTGAATGAAGTTTATGTAAACTATTTGGATCTTTTTCTACAGATTCACATCATTTGGACTTCTTTTGGACACACACACACAATGAAATGGCGAAAGCCCTGCTCGCAGCTCTGGAGACAGGACCAATTTTGTGAGAATCCAGCATTTCAGTCCTGTTCTGCCTGATGCATAGAGGACATGACCTTGTTCTCTCATTGCTTTGAATTACCCATTATTTTGAGTTACAGTTCTTTCTTTCTTAAGGTATATATTAAGCAAGGTCTGATACTCGTGGCCTGCAGCATTCTAGGTTTGTAAAACATATGTTACCACTATTCCTTTCTTACATTTATTAAAGTCAGTAAGCAATCCCTATCCTACAACTTTAAATTTCTCCTCAGCAAAATCACATTTTTTTTGAGAAATTAGATACTTCAGATAAATGTTTTTATGTATTTGGAATTTCCCCCAAAAAATCCATTTTTGTCAACACAAACAAGATCCTTTTTTTTTTTTTTTAATTAGTTAATGAACTAATAATGTATTCACATGGATTCATTTTGTATATATCTCAAACAACAATAAAAAAAAAGTCTACTATTTAATTCAAAATGCCTTTTAAAGTATGTGTTATTAATTTAACTCAAATACAATATATATTGTAAAATATTTTCATGATTCTAGACACCATAAATGAATGAAAAACTTTCCTAGGCCAGCAATATGCTTTTGGAAAAGATACTGCTTTTGCACTGTATTCATACACTTTAGGATCTATGGTGCATGACAGCCTTGAGCTAATAATAAGGTTATCAATGATTTTCTGTTTATTCCTATGAAAAGCACTTTGATAAGCAGCCTTATCAAGTAAGTAAAGTTTCCATGTACAGCAACAGCACGTCAGCACAGACATGGAAAGCAGAGGCTTGGTGGAGTTTGGAAAGATAAATGGAGTAGTTGATTGAACTCTGAAAGTTTTCCTTTACGTACACCTAAGTAAATATTAGGATACCACAGCTGTGCACTGAATAAGTCCTTGCTTAATTCAGCACAAGGTTGGAAGCATCAGTTTAGCAGGGGCAGGCATAGAACTACAAGAGCATAATTTAATGAAAGGTTCAGGCTGAAGCACAAATTACGACATAAGGACTGGGACTTCTTGAAACTACTCTCGAGTTACCTGCAGTAGAGTAGACTCGAGTAAGTCTAATTGTGATTTTTTTTGAAAAATTCTGCTTTGTAAGGTTACTGAAAGTATACATAGTGGTGACAATGGCAGCAGGGAATATGATTCAATCAATAATCTACAACTGGGGAAGTTAAACAAAAGAAATGCATTCCATTATTTTCATGTAATAAGAATACAGCCTTGTCCCAATCAATATGTATCTTCAGACTAGAAATACAATCTTTTACTCACTTGCCCCCAATAATGCATTTTCCATATTGCTTCAAAGGAAGGTCCCACACTCAAACCCTGATCTTCTTACTATACTTCCTTCTTCCCATGCCTTCCCTGCTCTCATATGCTCCTCTTATGATCCTTCAGATAAATGGCTTGCATCTCAAAATTATTGAGATCTAGAACACTGTAAATTTAGAGGTGCTTCTGTGGTTCCAGAGAACCTCTAGTCTCAAAGGCTCCACTTCCCCAGAACTGGGGGGCCTGCACCTCCTGACCTCCAGAATATTTTGCAATTCAACAGCAACATCAAAGATGCTGTGGGTCTTTACAACTGTGAACACAAATAATAACACAAACCTTCTACCTTTCTCCATGATTCCATATCCACACACAGGTTCAATCTACTGATAAACTCCACTCAACACATTGGCTGCTACAGTGTAAAAGAGGCATCACCAGGAAAGGCAAGGAGGTGACCTAAGACTCTGCACTCAGCAGCATGTAGCCTGTGTCATGGGGACATGCCCCTTTTCTCTCAGTTTGTCTGCTGTGACACTTCTCCCCTTGTATGTGCAGATGAGAACCTGTGGCCTAATGTGCTAAGATTTGGGGTTAAGTTTCAAAAAAATGTACAGCAAACTGTAATCCACAGGTGACCTGCTTAGATAGAATGGCAACCTTCTTGACAGATGAACTTAGATGAGACTAATGCCCTCACCAGAATAATGCGTAATGCTCTTGGGGAAACAGACAGGTTTTTGACAGCTACTCTTATGCTGATCGGCATAAACTAGACAGGACCTCAGTTATAATTGAAAGGAAGACGAATAACCAGAGAGGCTTCTTTTGTGGGATAGCAGGGTGCCAATGGAGCTGGATACATGCATAGCAAAGTGTGAAGTGCGTGCCTGTACGACCATTGGGCAGGATGCAGCACAATGCTGCCAGAGTGGTCTCCTTTGGTCCAACAGGACTGTGTCATCTGTACAGTAGCTACTTCAGTTTTCAGTTGGATCACACTGGGTGGATAGTTCACTGGGGGTAAAAAAGTGTCATGTATAACATGAAAGATTACTATAAGCTTTATAATTACTCTTTGTGCTTGGACAAGAAAATAGAAGAACAAAACAAAACAAAAAAAGCTTTATTTTAGAACAAAACTCTGTAGATAAGGAAGGTTTGTGGAAGAAAACTAAAAAAGTACTCTACTACTTTCATAGTACAGAGCTGTAGAAAACTGTTACTACTATTAAAGATAAACTAAAGAAGAAGAGGATTACTTTACATAAAATGAAAAAGAAACTTCTATTAAAATTCCAAGCAAACAGCAGTGCCAGATATTAAACTCAGTTTGTGAAAGCAACACAGCATTAATCTATTTGGAAGCTGAGCCAGCTAGCTTTTTAGCTGCTTACTAATGGTTTTCTAAAGAATTCATCAGGTTAGAAGATTAACATTCTGGTCAAGTTGATTACCCTTATCACCATAGTGACTTTAAGTTTCATGATGCTTCAGAGAAGTGGTGCTGACACTTTGCTTCACTCATGACAGCAAAAGACTAGTCATATTTAAAAAATTGCCTCTGTATTAACTCACTTGAGTAACACATGAATCTGGATTTTAGTTCTAACAATGAAAAGTAGAGTGTATAGTTCCACTGTGTAACAGTGGGAAGCAAATTATAGTATGCTCAAGAGTTTTGTAATCTCAGCATCAACTAATTAATAATACATTTCAAGTTTTATTTTCCTGAAAGCTAGCTTGTATACACTAACAGAAATGAAAATGCATTTAACATGGAAATATCTTATGACACATTAAAAAATACTGGTGTTACCTAGAGATATCTGAAAAGACAGATTTTGAAATCATGATGAATCCTGGAAGGAATACTTTTTCTTTTAAGCAAACTGGCAAGCTGTTTTTCAGGTCATGTAATTTAGGTACATTGAAGTTTTCCATATTGTTAATTCTTTCAGCTATCTAGAAAACGAGAATTCTGCACCACAAAATTTATTTTTTTATTTTGGTTTGTATCAGGGTAAAACTAAAGCTTTCATCATTTCTAGAAGAGTCTGATAGAAAAAAAAAATATGTAGATTTGAACCTTATAATATCACAAGTAACGTTAATTCCTTACCCACTGGGATACTGCAAGACCTAAAGGGATGGTTTTTTTGCTCATAGTATGCAGTAAATACCAAAACCATTCCTTACGAAAGCTGCATCAAAATTGGCAATCTTCCATTGAAACTTTGAGTTTGATGAATCAGTGTTTTTTAATGGAAAAAAATATCTTACTGGAAAATTCCACTGCACAACATTACACCTTTACGATTAAACTTTCTGTTTACAAATAGTTTAAAAATAATTAGTTTATGCATAATAGATACTGTGTATTATCAATAAGAATAGTCCTGGCTACTAGCAGTTGCAAATACACTATTAAAAAAACTTCACACGAATAATTATAAGCACCCATCTAGCCTACTAGTTGGCCTTTTATTCAAGCAATGACCATTTATTTCAGTAACTGCAATAATTTACTAACTCAACTATAATCATCACAAATTATAAACATAAATCATCACTTCATTTCTAAGCTGAAAGAAACACAGCTCCTGTGATTAAACTCCCAGTTAAGGGATCTGGGGATAAAATGGTTGCTCTTATAGAAAGCTGATCTCCCACAGGTCCCATTAGGACATCAGAATATATGATTAAAATCCTAAATAGAAAGGAATCAAAGCCTTGCTCTACCCACAGATTTTGTGTTGCTATAACTCTCTGACTGTTATACATACTGAAAATATGTTTCCTCCTCCCTAAATTGTTATATTGATACAAATGGGAAAAGTTATATTGGACAAAGATGCCTTTTTCTTCTATTACAGTGTGTTCCCAGTTCCACACAGGAATGAATGCACCTTTACACTCCTGTAACTCAGACTGGAAGAATTTGTTGCTTTGATTATCAGAGAGAACAGGAAAAATTATTTTGGAAGAATAAATTTTATTGTGAAAAAAAAAAATGAAATGCTTGAAATAATATTGAAATAATTGAATAATGCTTGAAATAATATTGAAATAATTGAATAATGCTTGAAATAATATTGAAATAATCCTGATTTTCCATTTTCTGTTCAATTTTTATTGATTATAGGGTCAAAAGTCTCAAATCTCTGTTCTCCATGCCTTGGGTTACTTACAGACTTGGAGCTGAGGTAATTACAAATTCCTCAACAGAAGTTGTTTTATTTACTTCACATTCAGCTTTTATTGGAGAGGGGCTTATCAGTTCATACATATGAAGGTAAGCCAGTTACAGAAACAGAGATATTTCACAACTGAGGAGATCCAGCTTGACTATATCTTAAAAAGCTCACTGAAAGATGCACTTCAGCAATTTTATGTTAGAAGAGCTTTGGGATTAAAAAATGCTTACCATTTGATACTGAATTTCCATTTTCAGCAGTCACAGAACTGGACAGTGGATTAGATGACTGAGTTCCATGGTTATTTGCATTTTTATCCTGGGTTCCTGATCCAGTATCTGATGCATTTGGATCTTCCCTGCTCCTCAAGTTTAGATTAGTTTCAGCACCTGTCACAGAGAAAAACATTGTCATCTTCCAATATGCTACTGGCTTTTGCACATAAGTAGACAAAGGTAACACGGAGAAACCAAATTTATCAAATTAATTTAGTTAATCACTAAATTCACTAGACTGGTCATAAATGTGGAACATTTAAATCGGTCATTTTTGCAGAGTTTTAGTTTGTTCCACCAAAAGCTGTCTAAAGTTTATGGAATTGAAAGGCATTAACAAAATTTCATTTGTACTGTTTCTCCTTACACATATGTCAGCTGATAAAACTGAACACGTTTGTGTTGAGCCTATTTCAGGTTCTATGTCTATGTCATAGGAGTTCATATACTGTTGTCATGACTAAAAAGTCTCTCACCATCACATTATGTGATATGAACACCAGCTATAACACAGCTTTATTTTGTTTCTCTTATTTCCTCACTTGAGAAATGAAATGGCCTTCAATACAAAACCATGTGTAGCAAGATTCCTGCCAGCGGGGCCTCCATGTGGGCACTATTTACCATGTGTCAGGGCTCTCCAGCCATCGATTGTCATTTTCTACAATGTTCCAGGTTTTCATGTTAAATTTCTTCTGCCTTCTAGTTATATTTCTTCAAGGTACCAACAGGAGCCCTGATCCTGTAGGACATCACAGGCTGCATACAATACACAAGTATTTCTCCAAAGAGAAGGACAAAACTCTTCTCTTATTCCCCCCC
>NC_048893.1:142793245-142868453 GCF_011077185.1 Oxyura jamaicensis | reverse complement strand
ATGGCACATCTCCACAAAGCTCACCACAAAGTGCCCTGAGCTGGCCCCAAGCTTACTGGGCTTTGTGAGCCTCGTGTTCAGCCATCAGGCATGCCACGTGATGCTTCCCACTGAAGTTCAGAGGCTTGAGGGGATACAGAGCTGGGACAAAAGACCATGAATGGATGGGGATGGCAGGAGGGAGCCCCACTGCATGGCTGGCATCCCAGGCTATCCTTACTCTGCCCTCTGTGGAAGGGCTGATGAGATTGCATTAAATGCTGCACTGGCAAGGCTATGCAGTTCTTGGTGGATTTCCGTCCTTTTTCTGTCTTTCCATAAGTTTGGTGGTGAACATATATATTCCCTGTTTCCTTGCCATAATGAGGTTTCTTTCAGAGAAGACAAAGATGAATTCTGTTCCCTCTCTGGCTAGCTCCATTTCAGCTTCCCTAACTCCCTCCACCCCCTCTGAGAGCTGGCATTAGCTGCGGGTCTGACGCACAGTCGCTGACACGGGTGCAGAGGCCCTCATTTAGCACTCTAAAATGGAAATATTTCCTCTGTGACAGCTCTCAAAGAGCTATTCTTTGCTTTCAGTTGGGTCTTCTTAAGCCTTGTCATAATAACAGCAACAACCAACGAAGGTCAAAAGACTAGCTATTAAAACCAACATTATAGCATTTATCCATACTTCCAGTGACATCCTCAGCTCTCCCAAAGATGCAATACATCCTTGTAAGTCCTAAGCACATGAGCATTTTTCAAGGGAAAAGGAAAAACACTTCATCAGAAAACAGATACTTTGCATGCAGATTTTCAAACCTAATGCTGAGTGCATGGTCAATTTTTCATTTTCATGCCTTAACTGAAAAAAAAATCCAGGGTTACAAAGCACTAATATTTTAAAAATAAATTAACAACATGAAAACTATACTTCCAGTTTGGTTGACTTGAAATGTTTCCTTTCATTGAAATTCTTAGCTGTGTTTAGCTTTCAGTTATCTAACTCTGAATCTTTCTTAACATTTCCTTTTCTAACAAAAAAAGCTGTCTTGAAAAGTCAAAAAGTTCATTTCCAAGCTGTCAGAATAAAACATTTCAATGTTTTTTTTTTTTTTTTTTTTTTTTTTTTTTTTTTTTTAATTCCCTTCCTTGCCCTCATTCCCTGGTCCTTATTTGTTGCCAGATCTGATTGGAGTGTTTCAGTGGTGCTGTTTCATAAACTGCATATTTAGGCAAATGTGCTATGCACTGAAAAAATTAGGCCAGCTCTACCCGCAGTAACTGATTTGGGGCAGGTGGTAGAAAGGCAGTCTGAGCTAGAAAATGCATGCAATACAATTATAAGAGCATGCCTGACTTAGCTTTTGTACAAGCAAGTTGACTGAAAAATGCATCTTTGCAGCTTGTATTAAATTTGTCTGAAAAGGAAATGTCACTTTTAGATGTTAATAGTCAGTGCACTTGCCTATAGATCATAATCCACCTACATAATTATTGTGCCACCTTTTACATAAAGAGTCTCAGGGGAAGTGGCTAGGATCCTTATTTTTCTTGATATCCAAAAGATTTATTGATTTGCCTGACATCTGCAATTCATTTGATTGTTGAAGTGGAAAGACATTTTCTTGCATTCCTACTTTGTAGAAGTCTTTTGTTTCATAGGTACACTGATATCTTTTCACAGCATTCATGAAGCAGTCTTGGAAAAAAAAAAAAAAAAAAGAAAAAAAAAAAGAAAAGAAAAGGTTATCTTTTCTCCATTGTATGTGTAAGATGAAATACTACAAAACATTGTGAATAGCTGCTATTGAGCTAAAACATCATCATAAATTGGCAGAAACAAGTAGTGGACAAATATGCAACATATCTGTTGGGACAGCTATCTAAATAGAGATCTGGTATCCCATTTGCTCTATTCAATCATTGCACATCTTCATTTGCTAAGTAAAAGAATCTTAGAGAGAAAATATACTGCACAGTGCCTTATTTCCTTTCTCTCAGAGGTGAGAAAGAAGTCCATATCTTGTTTCAAAATAATCTGGATTATACAAAGGTACTTGCACTAATTTTCAGTATAATGGGCATCTTCAGCTCCTTCTTGGAGCAGTCATGTGAGTCTTTGGAAAAAGTGTAAACACATATGTTGGCTAACTTCTAAAAGACTCCTGGAGAAGCTGGAGTTCATCCCTAGCAAATATATATATATATATATATATACATATATATATACTCTTAATTTATTTTGCGCTTTGTGTAAATGGGTGAGTTTTTTAAGAAAATCTTTTCTATACATAAGATAATAAGAGAATGTTTTAGTCAGGTGTAAGCAGGGTACTTTCCCTGTGCTGCAAAACTTATATTGGGCAATCCAGGCTGGAAGGAACCCCAGGAGGTCCCTAGTGAATCCCCTGTGATTTTATCTTCTGCTCTGGGGTATCCCTCTCTGCTGCCTCCCCACTACCTAAAATATCTTTGAGTATAACAAATATGTCTCCTGACTTTCTGTTCCACATCATGTACCGTTGCACAGTGGGTAACTATAAAAGATACAAGAAGCACTCTGGTAACACTGAAGACTTACAGGAAAGTTCCCCGATTCTAATTTTATCCATCAAATATTGGTCTGAAATTCACTTCACCCTCACGTTATCTCAGTCTTCTGATATAAAAATTTGGACATTGCTCAACATTAAAGTCAGCTTCTCCCTGCTGCCATGAATCCCTGCAGAAACAAGTATGCACTGCTCTTTCATCCCTTATCGACTTTCTGGAACTATAATAAATACATCAGGAGAGAGCAAAAGAAAAAACAATGGTTCTTACAGTTGTACATCTTCACCAACCCAAGCTTTTGGTGCAGACTTTACTCTACTGTTCTCACCAAATGGATGGATTATCTACCAGAAGTTTCCACTATTTTATATATATATATACATAGAGAGAGATTTTAGTAACAGAATCTGAGCAGTTGCCAACCATTTGAATGTTACTTGAAGAGTCATCTGTGCCTAGTTGTGAGAGACTAGCTACGGAGAGGTATCAGCTTTAAGAGCATGGTGGGAGTTCATGATTATAAAAGGAATGCAAGCTTAAAGTGAAAACCTACAGACTGTTTGCAACAATGAACAGCATTTGGATTATTATTCTGGCAAAATCAACTTGCCAAAAAGGTATTTCTGACTCAGTCAAATTCTGCTCTGACTAATCTTGCAGTTAATGAGGATGTATGGACTATGAGGATACATGGACTGGGGACATAATTTGTCCCACAATTGCAGCATAGTTAATAACTGGAAGCAATGTTATGTACAGTGCTTTTATTCACAGTACAACAAATCAAAGTGTAACAATTATTTCCTTTCAAGCAAGCTCCATATTCCAATAAACCCATAATTAATTATATCAACAGTACTTGAAAACTGTAAAAGGAAATGAATACAAAAGAGGCAGCTTGTGAAATCCGCATTTGCATGCTAGTCTCAATATTCCTGGAAGAGACAAAGTTTAAAACTCATAAGGCACTGTATGAATAGTAGTTTCACTTTAGAAAAAAAGTCAGAGTATAGCAATCACGGACATGATTTAACAACTGCTTTTTATTTTATTTTTCAAATCATTACCTGTCATTTAAAAGAAATCCAACACACCGAAAGTCTACATGGAATAACTTCTTGTCAAAAGAACAACTTGAATTCTTTTAATTGAGCTATAATTTCCAAATATTAAACTATAAAACTCTCTTCAGCTCTCTCTTTTTTTTTTTTCCTTTTTTTTCCTCAAACATAAAATGTAGGATGCCAAACACTGCGGTTATTTCATAAGTAGGATTTAGGTTGAATTAATGCTGTTATCACCAAATTAGAAAATGAACTAGTACAGGTTTTATTCAGATGACAGATTAAAGTGCAATACTGAAACATGTTGAGGACCTATGATTTTTATAAGGAAATTATATCTTTAGCCTATTTAATAAAGTCTAAAGCAAAGTATAAATCGATGATTGATATCAACATTTAGGTGGAATAAACATAGACTCTTTTTGCAGCAAGGCATGAAAAAGCAGTATGTTATTAAAAGCCCAGCAGTAACTAACCTGGTTGGATTGTAATTGACTTTTCTGCCAATGCCCTTTTTTGCTCTCCTTTCTTTAAAAGCAGGCATATCCTTAGCTTATATCTGTCCCCTTATGTTCTTTTTTTTTTTTTTTTTTTTTTTTCAAATACTTCTTTTAACATTTAGTGCTCATTTACAGTCAGACTGAAAACTCATTAATAACAACAGAAGGCCTCCACTGCTTCCAGTGGGTTTTGGATCAGATTCATGCTTACCTTGGATGCTTTGTGCAGCACTGCCAAAGCATGAAGGGATTCATGATATACGGTAAATACAGACAGCCCCTTGCTTTGTCTGCCCTGGTAATTTTAATGTGCTCACAACTGTTCTCTGGCCCTGAGGCAAATGGTAAGAGATCCATGTCTAAGCTATTAAACTTTTTTGCCCTCCACAGCAGAGAAGCTGTATCCAAGCTGTCTAGTGGGAATAGACCCTGGCCCGTGCCATTTCCTGAACCATGCTCAGATCTGTCTGGAAGAGAACCAGCCTGCCAGGTCCAAAACCTTGCCAGGGACTGCTCTAACACCAAGAGCCCAGATGACTGAGCTGCCATATCCAGGACATTCTCTGGCATTGGCTAATCACTGAAATAGATAGAGTCCTTCGCCCTGACTAGTTACTTCAAACAGAAATGAGTGGTCAATATTGAGTCCATCTCAGAAAAGAAAAGACAAAAAAATGAACCTCAGACAGGTCAGGGCTAGTGGGAGCACTAAACAACTGCTTGGTCTCTACTATGTAAAAGTTTCATATTCACTTGTATTAGGCCAGTCTCTAATGATACCGAGGGAGCAAGTCTCCCAAGTTTGCATTAGTGTAAATGGAAGTCATATGGTCTATGAGGGGTTTATACCCCTCTTGATATGATCAATCTGATTTGACTTTTATCTGGATCAGTTTTTCAAGGTACATGTTCCGTTTCACTAATTAAACAGTGAGCTTAGACTGAGTTCTCAACTGAGGAATTCCACTGACAGAAGCTAAGCTGGATGTATCTGTCCTAAACTAGAAAAAAACCCTGCCCTGGTCCACAAAGATCAGCTCCATAAATCAGAAACCTTCAATACTGTAGAAAAAGCTTAATAGCTTTTCCACAAAAGAATCAGTCCTAAAAAAGTATGTGAGACAACTATGGAAATAAGTATGCAAAAAAAAGGAGAAAATAGTCCCCCTTCCTGTTTATGGGCTTAAAAAAAAAAAAAAAAAGCCAGGATGATGTCCAACATTTTTTCTTAATTCTTTAAAAAAAAATGACTTTCTGTAACCAATAATCAATATATGGCTTTAGTTACCGAGATGCACAGTCATCCACCCTGTATTGGCAACTGTGAAAGATAGAAAACGTATTCTGGTAGATAAACTAATTTAATACTGGAGGAGAAGCTTTTTGTTCCTGGGCTTCCATGGAATCCAAAAGCTAAATAGCTTGATTTCCTTGAAAACTGTGGCTGGCATCCAGAAAAATGAAAATTTCAAGTGAAGCAGCTTGTCACTGTACAAATGAATAAGTAAGAACCGATGGATCTTATTAACCAGCATACGAAAGACAAGGCGTTGCAGACAGAAGGGATTCTTGATCTGTGCCCTCATTCTTTCTTGGGAGAGTCTGCAGTATACAAAATCCTAGCAGCCAACCATGAATATTTGTTACATTTCCTGTGGAAACTGGACACTATGAAGTGTGGGAAATAAAGGATGATGACTGCACAAATTACACAGATATTTTCTGATGAAGGAAAGGGAGAGGTGGGTTACATAAGAAGAGGTCATTTTATTTTGGTGCTGGTGTTTATCACTGTGTTTTGTTGCACCTTGGCAATTTCACGTGGCATTTCCTGTTTTGTGTGCTGAGACACTCCTTGCCAGTGGAGTTTGCTAGCTACCCTCAGCACATGTCTTGGGTGTCCTTTTGCTGGGTGAATGCATATTGCTTCAGATTAGCTCAGTTTACTCACATGAAGTCACACTGTGACCTGCTGTAGCATGACTGTTTACTTTGTCTGCTGAGAGCTGGAGGCAAACAGATGCATCTTATTTGCTGAAAGAAATGGAGCAGGATGAAAACTGTCAAGACAGGATTCCCCCAGCCTATTAGCGTGTACTGCCTGTCTTGCCCTCATAGCTGTGCTGCTGGCTGCCGCTGCAATAATTATTCATTGATTTATTTCATCTCACAAGGCCTGCCCTTGTAGCACCAATTGTCTGGGATTCCCCCCGGTGATGATGCTCCTAGGACAGGCAGCAATGCATTTGTACTGTCACTTCCAGCACCCTTCTCTCTGAGCTGTGTAAGCGGAGGCATTACAAGCCACTCCAGAAGCCTCATTCTTAAACAAAGCAGGTAAATACAGCATGAGGGAAACAGACAACTCCTGCTTTGCTCTGGGAAGATACACTTGTGGAAGCTCTGTATAAGCACCACAAAGCAAAGAGAGGAGACATACGCCATGAAGATCTTCAACTGACTCACTCTGCTTGAGGTGGATTGATCCTCTAAAGGACACTGTTAGTGTAATACTGGTCAGAGCTCAGAAGATAAGGCTGGTAGTGAGAAAGAAGTTGCTGAAGCAACTATAGGAACTCCTAGATCTGAGTGAGCCCTTAGGAATATACACTTTTTTTTTTTTTTTTTTTTTTGTATATTGCTTTACATCAACAGTACCCTTAGAATTGAAAATGTTTGAAAGGTTTCTCCAGCTTTCTTGTCTGATGGATTCATGTTGGTGGGAAGTTAATGCTCTAATTCAACACTGACTTCAGCAGCAATCCTTACAAGCTACAGACTTTTCACTCCTTCGTAGAAGTATTGCTTGAGACACCGCTGGGTCAGGCAAACCTTCAGAGTTGGTGAGGGAGACTGCAAAAGCACCTTCTTTCCCAATCTGGAGGACTCTGGATCATCTGAGATAGATCAGTGCCCATCATGAGACAAAGAATATTGCTGCTGAAGGGGAGAAAGCTACCTTCTTAAGTATTCATCACTGATGAAGAATATCTGGACAGACTGCCATATCTCCTGCTTGAAAGCATCTGAGCAAGAACTTGGAATGTCTTTTAATGCAGCAAGTATGCTAGACTCAAGGCAGCACACACTTTTCAGAGAAGGGGGATTTCATTTACCCTGTCATCTCTAGGAACTGATCTCTGTGGGCCTTTCTGAGGCTCCAACACCAACCATAGAGGGCAAGAAGGAAGGCAGCATTGCCTGGGACAATTTCCTGCCTCAGGAAAAGCATCTCTTCCCCTCATGTTCCCCACCTTTTCAAGACTAATATGGAAAAGAGTAGCTGATTTTACTCTGTAATAGTTTTGTTTACTGTTAGGTGTGTTGATTGGCTCACCAAAGAGGCTATTTCTTGTGTTTGTGTGGTTAATCAACTGCTGCTGTGCTGGAAAAGGAGGAGGCAATTTGCTGAGAAACACAGCTTCCCTTTTTAAAACTGTTTTCTTCTAACTAATGTGGATGCAGCAGTTCTTTTTGAAGACAGGCATTTAAGTTTGTTTACTTTTGTGTGTGGTATCTCAGTAACAGAACAGCCATTACTGCTGGGCTTTAGCTGCTGTTGGAAGGAATTATGTGATGAGACACTGTCTCAACCTTCCTCCCCCTCAAACACAGTTGCAAATATTGTGAAAATAAACAAACAAAAAAAAACACAAACAAATAGACAGGGATTTGCCACTGCCAACAGCATCACATCAGTTCTGTTTACTTTTCCCAGAGAATACTTCTACAGATTTTTCAGAATCTCTCTCATAAGAGCGCTGGCACCAACTGCAACACAGAAGTCCTAGCCTAAGTGACTGCATTGGGCAGATGAATTGTTTGAGCAGGTTCTGAGGGAGGATCCAAGGAATATTTTTGGATCACCTGTATTGTTAATCTTTGCACCATATAGACACAGCTATTCTGGAAAACCTCTTGGACAACTTTTGCAACTTGTTTTGGAAGTGAACTTCCCAAATTAAAATAGAATTTGGATATATATATATATTTAGCTTGTTTTTAAGTTCATGTTGAGGGATACGGAGATAGTCTATGTCACATCGATCACATTCCTTAAAGTAGGAACATATATCATAACATCTATCACAGATGCAATGTGGTAAGTATCCATCCTGTGTACAAATACAGCCAACCTGTGGCTAAAAGCTATCACCACACTCTACTGATATGTCAACATCACTATACTGGGACCAGCCCTTAAGGAAAGAGCTAGAAGAAATAACGAAACATTAAATTTTAGTGCTGAGATTTTTTTCAAATATTGTTTCCTTTAAAACTTGAACCTCACAGAGGATAAAATTCATCTTCACTTTTTCTCGTTTTAAAATAAAGTGAAAACTCTAGCCAAGAGAGCCTTGAACCTGAAGGCCTCTTTATATACACTTTCACTAGTGGGCTTGGGGAAAAGGCAGATGCTCCGAATTTCTACTGCTAATTCAGTGCTCCACTTTCAAACACTCTCCTACTCTCCTGACAGCACATTTCAGTTGTGCACCCACAGCTGTGGGTCAGGGCACCCACATGTTTATGACCACATCTTTTCCCATTCTTTTTCTGGCTGCCTTCTCTTTCTTTTCCATCCAGCCCCACAAAATGCCGATGCTGCAACTAGAAAACAATCCATGTGTGGGACTGTTTCACGAGTCCGGTCAAGAACTTTGGGTCATCACTGAGGTGCTGGAGTTTGTGCCATCACAACAGCATTTACTTGGATACCGGAGCCAGAAAGTTTAAATGCAGCTTGGTTTGTCTGTAACAGGCACAAACGTGTCTTTGGTTTCTGTGCAGACATACCCCTAAGTGACATCCAGACCACTGCTGAAATGGCCACTCTTGAACTTAGCCAGGACCAAAACAAGTCAAAATGCTTCACTGTTAACATTTTCAGTAAGAAAAAAAATCAGCATCTCTGATGCAAACTATTTCAATACTTTCCAAACATTTTTGAAAGAGTTGACATGAAAGAATGTTTATTTCTGCACAGAATTTTGGAATGCTTGCTTTTCATTCCAGGGCAAAACAAAAATAAATGTCACAATCTCGATATTTTCTGTGAAATGGAATTACTGCTCTTTACTTAGGCTTTATGCAAAATACGATTTATTTAATTATTTACATCCATTAAGATGGATGTAAATAATTAAAAACATCTGAAGAGATTTCTCACTCAAATTGAGAATTAGAGACTTTCATTAAAATGAGCATTCAAATTTCATTCTCCGCTATGTTCCAAATACCTGTAGTCTTGTAAAATCAAGTGATATGATATTTACAGCCAAATCATATTCTTGGTTGGTATCAGGAATGAAAGTGTGCTAGAATTCAATTTGCTTGTTCTCTCAGATATGATTAATGTCTCACATTAGTGTACTTTTGTTTTACAACTAGTGATACAGTTGTTCCTTATCAAAGTCCTTCACGGTTCTCCATCTTGGTTCACAAATAAAAGACACAGAAGACTGTTTATCATATAAAGAAGCCCAAAACACTGTCGCTAATGAGACAACTTCCCAAACCAGTGCTGAATTTGGAACAATGATGTTGCATCAGATGGTGAAGAATCTACATTTTAATGAAAATAAGAATACTGTAAATCTCCACCTGAAGGACTGAAGTCACTATTACATGTGGGATATTATTAAAATCCATGGGTTTGAAACACACTAAGTTGAACCAGTATGGTATGGTTATTGTTCTCCAGTATCAGACAGGATGAAGGGGACATGCAGTAAATTGAACCCCAAAGGAAAAATAGACATTAAGAATTAATTATATAAAAAGAATGCCTGCAGTTCTCAGAAATGGAACATAAAAGTGTGCTGCTACTTCTCCTCAGTTTCCTTCCTGTTAAGCACTGACTAGGTATGAACACAAGAGTCCCCACTGGGTTAAACCAAGGGTCTATCAACTCCAGAATCCTTTTTCTGACAGATGTAGATAATTACATTATTGGGTCAAAAAATGAAGTGATATTTCCTATGTGATATTGGAGCTGGTACAACCTCCTCCAATATCTATATGACTGGATATCAGCTTTGTAAGTGTGTGTAGTAGTACTAAGGATTTGGGTTTTCATTAGAAGCACTTCAAATGCAAAATAAATATAATAAAGTTTTATGACAATAACCATTCAATTTTCAGCTGAAATATAAATTAGTTTTGATTTGTTCTTGTCTAATAATCTTCAGGTAAAAATTGTCTATCATAACCTCACATATAGCTTAATTTTCATGTCACAACAGAAAACCAAAGGAAATCATACACTATAAGATTTTAGGCAGTAAGAGAAACACTGAAATCAACCAGGAAGAGAAACGCTTCAGTGAAAAAAAAAATAAATAAAATTGTCACAATAGAAAACAAATGTCTCCACACTGTGAAAATATTTTAGTTTTCAGATTCTGAAATGGAGAATTATTCTTGGTATACTGTATTTATCCTAAAACAGATCTTTTTTTTTGTGACACATTATCCAGATAATGGCAGCCTTACAGATGGGTAGAAAACTGCAGATTAAGGGGATATCTTCCAGGCTGCAAAATGTTCATAAACATTCTGCAAACAGAAATGAATGGTGCTTTCTCTAGACTCTTCTAATGCCTTTCTCTTCTGCAGTAATGCAAACCACAATTGTTTCTTCAGAAAAATCACCCAGTATGTGCTGGACAGCAATGGTATTGCAAGCACTTCAGTCTCCTCCTCTGTTATTTTCTGCACAGGGCATCTACAGCTAGCCAAGTGTGGGACTTTTTCATGACTCACATTAAAATGTTAGTAGCAATGTTTTGGCTTTTTCCCACTTCTCTGTAACTACTGCAAAAGATTCAGACTGAAAGCTGCAAGTAGTCTGTAGTGAATCAGAACTGATGACTCTCCTGTGTTTAGATACTTAATCTGAAAATTAGTCATAGAAAGTCACCCTCATTCCCTGGTAATTAAGGCAATTATATAAACAGATATTAATCTCTCTCAGAGAAGTATTGTGGAGATAAATTCATTAAAGTTTTAATGCTTAGAGAATTTTATTTCAAAGATGTTATACAAGTCCAACGTCTCATGTAATCTTTCCTCCAGAACTCACAGGTGAAAGAAGACAAAAGGTGACAACACAGCTTGTATTAGTCATGTTAGTCAAGTTGTTAGCTTTTGCCACAAAGAAAGTAAAACTATTACATTGTATCAATATAATGTAGGAATAATGAGATGCAGATATGAACATTATCTTTATTAAGTTCCTTAAGAGGAAAAGCTGACTGGCTTAGAGGATAAGGGACTGGGATTTCATCTCAGAAACCCCAGTGGGAATTTAATTTGCAATCCACTGTTGAGATGTTAGCTGCACAATAGTATCTTACCCTAATCTGCTGATAGAAGCAAATTATTTATTAGCTGTCAAAGGGATACCTGCCTTTGACAGGTCAGTATTCCCTATACATACACATTAAATCCTGTTATTTTCCAAGTTTGAGCCAATTTCAGCAATGAATATTTGGCAAACTTTAATCCCAACTAGGTACATCTAAATATTTGCACTATTTTCCATGGGAAACTATCTTCCTATGACTGTAGTTCTATAGGGCTTAAACTGGAGAATGTGAAATAATTAACAGATACATGAAGCTACCTGCACTGGAAACATTTCACCTAGGACACTGGTAAAAAGGGATTTATATGGATGCCAAAGACATTGGGCAAACATCTTAACATCTTATTGGGCAAACATATTTTGTCAACAATTTAATGCTTGCATGTCTTTTCTGTTTTTGTTATGTAAGTTACTAAATTTTGGGGGGCGGAAGGAACAGGTTTCTGAAGTATAGACTTGCATATACAGATCTATTTGTAATGAAATTTGTAATGAAATTCTAACAGTTCATGAAACTTGAAGCTTATACATTGATGGGCTAAATAAAGGAAAGGTCTTCCTAAGTTTGAAGGCAAGCATCCATACCAACCTTTTCTCAACCAGCAGGAAGGAGAGAAGGCTTAAATCTTTATCTCAATAGCCTGATAGTAAGCAAATTCATCCAGGTTAAATGAAAGTCATGTTTCATTTGCTCTTTTCCTTTTGGAATCCACGTGAGTACTCACTCTCCCAGTCTGAGCAGATGATGGGCTGGGAATTATTCCTTCTTTTGTTCTGAAGCTGAAACAATTCCACTTTGCATGGAATAACTTAATATTAACTGTATCAAATTATGAGAAACAATGGTACAAAGAAGCAATCTGAGTATTATTCATCTATATGGAGGAAAAAAGAAATCTGTCCTTGTTCCACGGATATTTAATATGAAGCACTTCAACATGTAACTGCCTCCACCTTCCCAAGAATGCCTTAGATGTTGAATAGTGACAAAAATTTGTACATTCTGCTAGAAAGAGTGTGTTCAGATTAAGGCACTGAATTGAGTTTCATGAAGTCTAGTTTCGAGTCTAATGTTTTCATCTAGAAATACCTGGGTAGAAGCTCTATACATGATCATTCAGCTCCTATTTGACTTGCTAACTAACGTTACTACTTATACAAATCGGAAGAATAGAAGAAAGGTGTGTGTGTGTATCAGTGCTAATTTTCACTCAAGTCTCATTTGATATGGAGTAAAAGGGATTTCCTGTCTAACAATACAGCTGCACCTTCAATGGCAACTCCTCTCAAGCTTGGAGAAATCACTTTAGCTCAGTTCACAATTATTACAGTTTTGCTTATTTAAACTGTAAGTTCTGTAGGGCTGAAAACTTCTCTCATTACATGTATTTTGCAAGACATTGCATTCTATACGACATACTGAAACTACTGTTTCTGTATACTGAAACAATTGCACGGTATATGTTATACTGAAACTACAAGTTTCAGAGTTCAACAGGACAATATCCTGACATAAATATTTCTGTGCGTTAACAAAGATCTGCCTGGGAAAACAGATTGATGCCCTAAACATCAGTAAAACAGCATGCGTGAAGCCAGCCAATGACTTGGTCATTACATCTCATTCTGTGATAAGGTCACCCACTTAGTGAATGAAGAGAAGGTGGCAGATGTAATCTTTCAGGATTTTAACAAGGCCTTTGATACTGTATCTCACAGCATCTTTCTGGACAAATTGTCCAACTGTGAGATGAGCAGGTACATAATCTGCTGGGTGATGTACTGGCTTCATGGTAGAGATCAGAGGGTTGTAGCAAATGGGGCTACCTCTGGCTGATGGACAGTCACTAGCGGTATTCCCTGGTGCTCAATTCTATGATGTCCTCTTCAACATTTTTATCAGTGATGTGGATGCAGGATTAGAATGAATCCTCAGGAAGTTTGCTGATGATACTAAACAAGGAGGTACATCCTTTGAGGAGAGGCTGAGGACACCTGGGTTGCCTCGTCTGGAGAAAGGTGGCTGTGGGGTGACCTCCTTGTTCTCCACAACTTCCAAAGGAGGGGAAGCACAGAGGGAGATGCTAGTCTCTACCCTCTGGGAGCTAATGGCAGGATGTGTGGGAATGGCACAAAGCTGTGCCAGGGGAGGTTCAGACTGGATGTCAGGAAAAGTTTATTTACCAAGAGGGTGGTCAAACACTGGAACAGGATTCCTAGAGAAGTGGTTGTTGCCCCATACCTGTCAGTGTTCAATAGGCACTTGCACAATGTCCTCAATAACATGCTTTAACTTTTGGCTAGCCCTGATGATCTCTGAAGGTCTCTTCCAACTGAGCTGTTCTATTCTAGACTCTGATCATTACTTGAACCTGTAGATTATTTTTTTATTTTAGAAGAAGATCAGATATGCCCAGTCTATAACACCAGGTAATGAAAGTTGTTGCCATTTGATTATTTTTTTTTGTTGCCTGTGTGAAAGGTGATCTCAGTTCAGTTCACAATAAGCCAGCAGTCCATCAGAAAACCACAAATCCATTCTAGTGGAATTCTGGATGATCATTTCCCACAGCGAGGTCAGGAGCCAAAAGGATATCAGCATTCTCAGGCCTTGAAATTACTCCTCCAGGTAAGAGGGAGGCATGTTGGGAGATCTGTCTGTATTACACTTTAATTGGCAAAGAGGCTTTTATCTCCAAGGCTGATGATCCTGTACAGAGACTTATTGATTCCCATAGCTTACTTTCCTTGACTCTGAAATGGCCCACATTTGAGTTAAAGTTGTTAGGTTATAGTACAATATTTCTGTAATATTCTATAAAATATACAGAAATAATGTAAATTGCACATTACAGAGTGCTGGTCTAGGTTGTGTCAATTTTCATGAATTTCCATTTAAAATTATTTAATATTTTTTACCACATCATCTCATATAAGTATAATACTACAAATAATGACATGAATTGAAAAAAGGAGACAGTCTTCCAGGAACTTCATATGCATAAAGTAATAGAAGGTAAAAAATCAGAGGGTAAGACAACTTATAGTTTTAGAGCCTATTCTGCCAATTGTCATTTAATTAATTGTATCAGAGGTTTAATAAAAGACTATTTATTCCAGCTGTTACCCTAGAAATGGACAAAACCCGTGAAGTACACAAAAAAGTCAAAAACATTGCACATACCTTCACCTGTAGTTCTTTGTTACTTTCAATCCATCTGCTCATTGCTGAACTATTCATATGTAACTGCACTTAGTATTATACAGTAGCTTCCTAGCTCATAAAATATTGATTCAGGTTTTTTATTCTGTATCTTTTTTGAACTTTGATCTTTCATAGTTAGTGCTGCCTTGATGAAATATTTAGAAGTACAACATTTTCCATGTGAAAGGTAAATTTAGAGGTTTTATATGGTAGCCTGTGTTAATGCACCAGCTTCAACCCACAGGAGACCCAGGCTGAATTCTGTCTTGGTCAGTTTTAGTTGAAACCTGAGTTTGTAGAAATCCTCAAACTCAAAGATTTTTTTTTTAAGGTAAAAGTCAATTTTCTGACTTCAATGGAGTAGGCTTACCAATACAGCCAAAGACCTGACTTTAAAATCTGATCGTTTCTTCCTAGCAGATAAAAATGTATTATCTGTATAATAAAAGCAGAACCACAACTTAAAAAGCAAACAAATCTGCATGTATTAATAGGTTTTGAATGTTATCAACTAACTGCCAAAGCAAACAAAACTACTGCACTGTCTTTACAAATTTAATCAATTCCTATACTTAGAATAATAAACAAAGCATTCTCTTGAGGTTGAGAACTGATGAAGTCTCAACTCGTATTCCATGGCTGAGTGAATTAAACATCTAGGAACATGCAAGGTCCAGCTAAAACTTTTTCTAGGTCTGGAGGACTTACAAGAGGACTTACATGCACCAGGGTTTCTCTGATAGCTGGTAGAGGCCTTCTTCCCAAGTAAAGTCTCTTCTCTCCATCTAGTCATTGACTTTCATGAAACTTGTAGAAATTCAATTATTTTGAAATCTTAATCATAGAATGAGAGTCATAGAATCATTCAGGTTGGAAAACATCTTCAGGATCATCAAGTCCAACTGTCAACCTGACCTACTCAGTTTCATCACCAAACCTTTCATCACTAAACCCTTAGTGCCACATCCACATTTCTTACGTATCTTCAGGGGTGGAGACTCGACCACCTCCCTGGACAGCCTGATCCAATGCCTGACCACTCTGTCTGTGAAGAAAAGCTTTATCCAACCTAACACCCCCTAACCCCCACCCCTCCCACCCCCAGTCCAACTTGAGACTATTTCTTTGCATCCTACCACTTGTCACCCAAGAAAAGAGACTGATACCCTCCTTGCTACAGCCTCCTTTCAGTTAGTTGTAGAGAGTGCTAAGGCCTCAGTCTTCTCTTCTCCAGACTAAACAACCCCAGTTCTCTCAGCCCCTCTTAGTAAGTCTTGATTTCTAGTCCCTTCATCAGCTTCATTGCTTTTCTCTGAACATGCCTGAGCAACAAAATAACCTTCTTGTAGTGAGAAGTCCAAAACAGAATGAAACATTTGAGGTGAGGTCTCAGTAGTGCCACATACAAAAGGACAATCACTTTCCCAGTCCTGTTGGCCATACCATTTATGATGCAGGCCAGGGTGCCATTGGCCTTCTTGGACATCTGGGTACACTGCTGGCTCGTGTACAGCTGGCTGTTGAGCAGCACACCCAGGTCTTTTTCTGCTGGGCAATTTTCCAAACACTCTGCCCCATGCCTAAACTGCTGTATGTTATGACCCAAGTTCAGGACCCAGCACTTAGCCTTGCTGAATGTAATGAGATTGGACTCAGCTGATTGATCTAATCTATCCTGATCTCTCTGCAAAGCCTTCCTGTCCTCGAGAAGATCAACAGTCCCTCCCAACTTGGTATCATCTATGAACATACTGAGGGTGTACTCAGTTGCCTCATCCAGATCACTGATAAAAATGTTCTACAATACTGTCCTCAGTTGACTCCTGGGGAACACCTCTGGTGACCAGCCACAAACTGGACTGAATTCCATTCACTACGACAGTTTAAGCCCAACCATCCAGCTGGTTCTTCACCCAGCACTGTGGAGGAGACAATGTCAAACTACTAAAATCCAGGTCTACAACATCCACATCCCTTCCCTTATCTACTAAGTGTGTCATCTTTGTCACAGAAGGAGATCAGGTTAGTCAGGCAGGACCTGCCTTTCATAAACTCATGCTGTCTGGGTCTGATCACTTGATTGTCTGGCATGTGCCATATGATGACATTCAAGATGATCTGTTCTGTGACCTTCCCTAGCAACGAGGTCAGACTGACAGGCCTGTAATTCTCTGGATCCTCCCTTCCTGTAGATTGGAATCATATTCAAAAACCTGCAGTCAACTGGGATCTCCCCATTAGCCAGGAATACTATCAAATGACTGAAAGTGGCTTGGCGAGCACTTCAGCCAGTTCCTACAGTACCCTTGGATGAATCCCATCCAGTCTCATAGATTTAAGAACATTCAAATGATGTAGTAGCTCACAGTTTCCCATCAGATCATAGGAGCATCATCTCCCTCCCTGTTACCATCTTCCAACTCAGGGGACTGGGTACCCTGAGAACTATTGGCCTTACTAATAAAGACTGAGGCCAAAAAGGCATTGAGTACCTCAGCCTTAGCCTCATCTTTCTTCACTACATTTCTCTTCACATCCTGCAAAGGATGGAGATTCTTCTTACTCCTTCTGTTGCTGTTGATATATTTATAAAAGCATTTTTTTTTGTCTCTTACTGCACTAGCCAAATGGAGTTCCAGATGGGTTTTTGCCCTCCTAATTTCCTTCCTGCACAACTTCACAACAGCTCTATCTATGGTCCTTCTGATTTCCCTGCCCCTTCTTCCAGAGTTCATAAATTCTCTCTTTTTTTTTATTTTATTTTTTTCCCGAGTTTCTGAAGAAGCTCTCTGTTCATCCAAGCTGGTCTTCTCCCCTAACAGCTTGACTATTAACACATTGGGACAGCCTGCTCCTGCTCCTATAAGATTTATTTCTTGAAGAAGGTCCAACCTTCCTTAACTCCTTTGCTTTTCAAATCTGGCTCCCAAGGGACTCTTGTCAAACTGGTCTCTAAACAGGTCAGAGCCTGCCCTCTGGAAATTCAAGGTTTCAGTTCAGCTAACCTCCTTCCTTATTTCTCCCAAAATCAAAAACTCTATTATTTCATGATCACTGTGCCCAAAACAGCCTCCAAACATCACATTACTCACAAGTTCTTCACAGCTTGCAAGCAACAGGTCAAGTGGGGCAACAGGTATCTCCTTGTATTTGATTAAAAGGGGTTTTGGTTGAAGGCTGCCAAGGATATTAGGGAAAGAGAAATAGAGTGACACACAGACATACACATATCCAGAGTAAGCACAAAATCCTGCTTCTGTTCTGTTATAGCTTTATAAATAAGGATATGGTACTGAGATCAATGAAGCAGTATAAAAATTAGAAAACAGATATTTAATAAGAAGGCAATCTCTCCCATTCCCTACTGTTTTGTTTTATATTTCAAAAATGAGACTTCATATTGTCCATTTTGAATACACTGTGCACAGCTTAGCATTAAGGCAAGTTGTTCAGACAGACAGAAATGAAGAAACAGAAAAAAGCCTATAGGTTCTATCACTCTGAATTTTAAATTCACAATGTTTTGTGTGAACTAGAGGTTGCACACAAGTCAGGTTGTTCAGGATATGCTGCTAGGGAGATGAATTCGTGTATACAGTGCACTATTTTCAATAGGAGACTGTATTTTAAATCAGAAAAGTAACATACACAGGATGGGATTTACTTCACCTAACTTTAATCATTTAGAAGTTACAACTCTACTTCTTTAATCATCTAGGCTTTCCTCATACCCAGTGTAGCATGGGAGGAATGTAGGAGGAATTAAACTCTCAAAATGACTGTATCTTCATAGCCTAAGGATGTGATGACTACATTTTGAGCTTTTAGATGGACAAAGTCAAGTCTGAAGCATCTCATCCTTAAAAAGCAGTGAAGTGAGTTTGTTAGTATCAGAATGAATTTTCAGTATTTGTAAGATCCATAGATTTGTTTCAGTAACACAATAATCTCTACTTGCACAAGGCAAATAATTGAATGATATTCTCTCAGGACTGTAGTCTCAAAAACCTTAGCAAAATGGTAACTTTTGCTTCTTTTTATAGTTTGCTTTTGCACAAGATACAAACTATGTTCTTCAGGTGCCAGAAAATCAAGTAATTTGTGGGTATGTACATAAAAGCATGTAAGTTAGAGAAAAGGTTAGAATAAAAAGAAAAGGGAAATAAACAGTTTACTGCAGGGCTCTGTCCCAAATTCATTTGCAAGAGGAATAATAGTTGTATGACAAAATCTGGAGTTTCATGGAAATGAAACCTGAAAATAAAGTTTTCAAATACATGTTACCTACCAGACAGCTAGCCAACTGAAATATAAAAAATACATTTCATTCAAAGTCTTTCTATGGATTGATATTCTAAACTCATTTCACGTGATATAACATTTGTGCTTATTTCACTGAGACTATTGGAATGTGGAAAATAATCCATTTGACTTTGTGTCATACAAATGTTTTAGTAAAAGACATTTCAGAGAAAACCTGAAGGCCTGTATTTTTCATACGCAACAAATTTCCCATGTGTTTCTTATGACTATAATGGAACTTTGTTAAAAAAAAATGAACAAGTTTCTTTTGTATTTTATGTACCCTGTCACCTTTTAATGTAAAACTGTTTTGTTGCAGAAGAAATACATAGAGATCAGTCTTACCTTCTGGTTCCCTGATCTTACGTCCTGCTGCAGATTTCCGTAGCACGCTCCGTCCTGAGTTGAACAAGCTAGTTAACTCATCAAGGGGACTGGTCAGTGACCTTGAGTTTGTAGGGCTGTACGGAAATGAAGATGATGAATTGGAGTTCAATTTTCTGTGATCTGCTCTTGCCACCTTTGGAGAGTAAGGCAGTTTGGAGAATGGAGAAGATGAACATCCAAGCGGAGCAGGGTTTGGTCTCTGAGGTACTTTTGTTAGATCCGAGTTTGTACCTGTTTTCCCCGTATTAATAAGAAAACTAGCACAAGGGTCTGGAGGAAATGCAAAATGTGTGGAAGACCGGTAGGAAACGGGAGGTGGTACAGGAGGAGGGGGTGGTGGAAGAGGAGGAGGCGGTGTTGAAGGAGGAGTCACTTTGCTGGAAACATTGAACACAACCAAGCCTGGAGATGCTGGTCTTTCATTTTCCCCTTTCTGGCTTTTGGAGTACTGTGGTGATAATGGACTTGAACCTTCCGACTGCACAGGGTATTTTAGATTGGTTTCCAAGACAGGAAGCTTTTTAACTTCTAGTGGTGTTAGCGGTGATTCATCAGAAGCAGGTGAACATGTGACAGGAGTTGGAGGAAATACAAGAAGTGGAGGCCTGTGAGGGAGCAAGTTTGGGAAAGGGGCTGGAATGTCACATGAGTCTTTATAGTTTACAGCTGCTTGACTGTTTTCATCCAATGTTCCAGCTTCACCGTGAACATTTTTTTTGCTTTCAAACATCAGAGGAGGAGATCCAGTCGCTACTGGAATTATTCCATTACCATTGCTTCCTTCTTCTGGTAGAAAATACTTCATTTCTTCATATACAGACTCTCCTTGCTCTGGGCTATCTGCTTCAGCAGAGCTGGTTTTCATTGCATTCCCTACCATTTCAATATAGACAGGCTCATTTTCTTCCTCTTCTTGTGACATGTAGAGACTCAACACACCATGCTGTGGTCCATCAGCAGATACTGCTCTCTGTACTGACACAGTGTCATAGCCACCTGGTTTGGTGACTATGTTTGCCTGTTTCACATCCCTAGGCTTTTGGCCAGGTATTTCTTCGTAAGAGCCACTAAGTTTTGTATTGGGACTTCGTTTTGGTTTTCTGGGAGGTATTTTTTTCATGGTACTATAGTCATCACTGTGTGGCCTTGGACGGGTCAGAACTAGGAAAATGAAAAAGGTGTGTGTTACTAACAGATCAAAGTCATTTTTTTCTTACACAGGTCCAGTACTTACACTTTCAAATCTTTCTCATATAGTTTTACAATGAGAAGCAGTTGCACACACAGGGATTCAGTCAAAAGTATACATATTTCCAGGAATAAAATGCAGAACTTTCAGCTTCAAAATGATAAGCTTTTGCTGCCTGGGCATACAATCTGCTTTGGTAGCCTCTACTGCCACTAAAACTAACACCCAAGGAGATATTTTTTGAATCCAAATGTTCACTGCAAGGTCTGTAACACATGGAAATATGTGCTTGTTACTTCTTTTGCCCCAAGGGAGATGATACAGGAGCATTCTTTTAACCAGGAATTTCAGCATGGCGCTACATTGACATGCATGTTATCACCAATAATTGAAGTATCTGCCTTTTATGTGAGCTGCTTCGAGAGCAACTTTTTACATGGGCAGATAGTGATAGAAAAGGGGGAACAGTTTTAAACTGAAAGAGGACAAATTTAGATTAGATGTTATGAGGAAATTCTTTACATGGAGGATGGTAAGGCACTTGAACAGATTTCCCAGAGCTGTGGATGCCACATCCCTGGGGGCCAGGCTGGATGTGGCTTTGGGCAACCTGGTCTAGTGCGAGGTGTCCCTGCCCATGGCAGGGGGTTTGGAACTGAGTGATCTTTAAGGTTCGTTCCATTCCATGCCATTCTGTGATTCTATGATTCAATTTTGTATATAAAACTCTAAGTCTAGGCCGATATTATCCCTATCTCTGCTTCTTTTGTATTGTTGGTGTGGAAATAATTTACTACGTTATGGAATCACATACCCTAGGGGTAATTCTTCGACTGAGTGAGCATACAGTTAACAAAACTAGGTATCTTTTCACAGCCTCCAGGTACAGATGGACTGGAGATAATAGACACCAATCATCAATATGTGACTGGTCTTTTAAGATCAAAATTAAATGGTGTAAATTGAGCTGGTTTTGGACAAAGACTCAGTGAATACATAATTCTTGAAAAATGAGCACAGCAGGGAAACCAATCTGACTGTTTTGCGAGTTCATAAGCATTAGTGTTAAGACCACACAAACATATATAAATTGTCATTCTTTCAAAAACTCTGCTACAGCTTTTTGGTTAAATCAATCATTTCTTTCAGTGCTGGGAACAGAAAGCCTAAACCACTACTCCTTAATTGACACTGAAGTTTATAGTTTAAAAGTACGATATTGGACACAGTTCATCTCACTTTACAAGGACATTGAATGAGAAAAGAAATCAGGAAAATGGACTTGCATCTAATAAAATGGGCATGAGTAATTATTTTGCAAGAGGGAGCTTCAAAAATCTACAGCCATTGTATGCAGGCGTAGAGAATAGTTACACATAGCTTTGAACCCAGCCTGAAAAATCTTCCCTGGTAAGCTTAGAGGGGGCTCTTTACACAAAACATGACAAGTCAGGCTTAACAAGGAAAAGCAGAATGCATCCCTCATCTTCATCAAGAGTGTAGGAGGAGAGAAGAACTCAAAACTGGACCTAATGCACAATAATGCATTGTGATACTTTGGGACTTTCATAGCAGTTTCATTCCAAACAAAAAAATTCACCGTAAGCAAGTTATGACACAAAAATCAACCACTGAATGCACAAGTTATTCATGTTAACATAGAGCAAAAGCAGGGGAAAGTTTAAAATTTAACTGGGTGAAATTCAAGATTTGAGCATTCTGTTTGACCGATGCAAGATATTCTAGTAGACAGTTAAAAAGGTGAAATAAAACAGTCAGCGGGGTTGAAAAACTGAAGCTGACAAAGATCATTTGCCTCTAGAGGGAATTCTGAAAACAGGCTTTGGCTGTTGACAAACCAGGCAATTAGAACACACAAGTAGCTATTTGCCGATTTGGGAGCAAATGACAAATTGACTAACTTTATTTACTGCCACTGAAATATTTTACGGAAGCGGGGCTTTTCAAAGGCGCTTGCCTGTGCTTAGAGGGATCAAAGTGGAAAGAACAAATCAATAACCTAGAGTAACACTTGTGACGGCTTCCCCCTTTGTGCCTAACCTTCGCTGGCGGTTTCCTTAGAAGCTGCCGACAAGCAAGCACTAACAGCCTCGTAGGAAGCGCTCAGCCGTGTGTTGGGGTCCCTCTTTGGTTTGGGAGGAGGCTGTTTCCTTGGTGACGGCAGGCTACTGCTGTCCTCCATGCTGAACACAGAGTGCAGGGAGGGGGACCTGATGGATGACCCAGCCGCAGAATGTACCAAGCCGTCCACCGCCATGGGGACGGGGACGGAGCTGGAGTGAAAGTGCTTAGGCGTTCGACAGCCAGCAAAGCTTTCCTCAGAGACCTTCCCACCCTTGTCTTCGGTTCTGAAAACACAGAAGAGAGGCCCAGATGCATTATTCAAGTGATAACAATGAACCTGTTCATGCAAACATAACAACAGCTTTTTGGTAAACAACCTCACAACTCCCCTGCTGCGCAGAGGGGATGTGTGGAGTAATCTTCTGACAAACAAATCCCGATCAAGCTGCTAGCTTTCTTCCATTTCCTGTTTCATGATAAATCAGGACACTGGCCCCTTTTCACATAAATGCAGCTTTCCTTAAGCAGTTGCATATTGTTGATCAGACATTCACCGAATGAATCATTCACACTTTGACTGTTGCACACAATCAAAAGCTGCATTTCCAATCTGAATGATAATTTCTCGGAAATCCATTTTAATGGAAAGTTACTGAGGCAGCAAATGCTGAGCCTTTATCATTATTTTCTAAAAAGACAACAATAAATTCTATTTAGATAACACAAATCTTTAAAATATTAATGACCTTTTTAACCACCGACATTGGCTGCCTAAACTATTCCACTTAGATAACTATATATCCTCCTGTTTAAGCTTAATTGTTCATTACCCTTTTAAAGATATCAAATATGACATTATGCTTATTTACTTGAATCACGGCTTTGGACTTTTACTCATTCCATTTTGTTTATTTATTTATTTATTGCTATTTCAATGCGTACTGAGAAGTGACGTTTATCAGCTGCTTCCAACAAAATGATTTTTAACAAAAATTCTTCTAATGTTTTACTCCTCCAAAAATCAAAATGCTGAAAACCTTTTAACTTACAGTGGTAGTGTATTAGATAGACGTCCATACCATCATTTTACAAACAAATGTTTGTTTTTTTTTTTTTTTTTTTTTTTTAAAAAAAAAAAAAAAAAAAAAGTATTTCTGCATGACAGATCACCAGCAGAGCTGGAATTCATGCACAAGATATAGCCAGTTGCCCATGTAGTAAATGAAACAGCTAAAGAAGAAAGTGTGGTGCTCAGTGGATAATTTGTTTTCACTGTAATGTTTAATTACAGTCTTTCCTACAAAGGCATTTCCTCCAATATGTAATCACTAGGATATTTGAAGCTAATTAAGCAGATGCACTGCCATTTTCACTTTAATAAAAGTCACTGACAAAAGCAATGAAAGCAAAGGCAGTTGTTCCGGAGGAGAATTAAGTTCCTATGGAAAAATAAATATTTGTATGTCCAGCAAGTTACAGACACTTTCCTGCAATTGATACATATTTGCTAGTAACTGCAAATGCTACTTTTGCCCATTCAGGTGTCTGAGAGAAAAAAAGATCTCGGACACCACAGCTAAGGAAAGAAAGGCTCTCCAACACCTGCTGGATTTGCACAATAGGTACTCTTGAAAATTCTGATGGGAGCTAAACAAAACAAACTTTCATCTATTTTTTAAATAACAGGAAAGAATCCTCTTCAAAATCTATCTAGTTCAACACACATTCAGGATTTCTTAGTCTGCATCTTATTGTATTTTAATGCCTTCCTAGCTGTTTTTCATTATCTTGGCATTTCCCAATGTTGGAATTTTAAGTTAGATGAGCTTTTCTTTTGCTTGGTTTGATGAAAGTTCAACTACAATCTTCAAAAAAACTTCAACCTTCAAATTAAAAAGTATTTCTGTAAAAAATAAAGTCCTCAGAGGCTTGAATATGTTCTGATGAAGCTCAGTCTCCCTCGAATAGTACATTACCAGTGTCCTTTAGTTTCTAGACTTAATTACCTGCTACAAAGACAAAATAGTGTCTAATACTGATTCAGGCTGAGTATATACTTGAAAATCTTCTAGAATTCCCATGACTTTCTAAGCAGGGAAGAAAAGCTGAGGAAATGCTCTAATTATTCACTATCCAGCACAGAAGATATTTTCGCATCTTACCTTTTGTGGACTTCCTCTGGTCTGTTTCTAGCCTCTAGCTTTTCCCTGTGGTAAGCTGCATTCATTTCATTGCGGATCCGGTCATTTTCCCGAGCAATGTCAGAAGCATTTTGAATGACCAAGGCATCATATGTTTTCAGCCCCATATCCTCGGCATTCTGCAAGAAGCTTTTGATTGAGGTAACCTCTTGCTGTTTGATACTCATCTTCTGTAGCATGCGCTGGCGAGCTAGAAATCCTCTTACAACTACCATAACAAAAGAAAAAATTATGGACTAATGAAAGACAACTAACAAATTAGCAAATAAATTAATATTACTGTGTGTTCTGCTGAATTTGATTTACTTATATACTTATATTTGTAAGTAAATCAAATTCAGTCAACATACAAAGAATGAAAGAAATGTGACTGCATATATACATACAAAAAATGGAACCCTGTTTTCTACTGCCAGTGGTTAAAACAAAGTATGACAGCAAATTCACTCACAAATTTAAGCTATAATAACTAAAAGTGTTTACTTTCACTGAAAGTTATTTTTGTTTGCAGTACAGCTGGAAACTTGGATGTATGATGCAGAATGCAGAAGCATACACTTACAAAGCAAAGATCAAAAGATCATTTGTTTCAAAATAAACCCCTGAGTAAATGATTGTTGTATTGAATGCCATATAAATTATAAGATCGTTTGGATCTGATCAACTTAATTATTATCAACTTAATTATTTAAGATATTTCTGTGTACCTATAAAGAAAAAAAATAAAAAATAAAAAAAAAATAAAAACCAACACAAGAACTTTGACTGAGACTTTGCTCATTTTCTTTCAGTAAAAACAATTAATGCAAATTTCTGAAATGTTTCTATCATATCATCTGCACTTTTCAGTTTTAAATTTTCATCTACATTGCATCAGCTTTATGTGTCTATCAGGTCTAGTTTTCACACTCCTTGTCAGCCTTATGTTTTGGTGTATCTCCTGTAATAGCTTTCTGTGTTACTTTTCTAAGCATGTACATGCATTTCAACAGTTTCTACCCAACCTAAATACCACCTGTCTCCTGAATTTTCAGAAGCACCCAGCTGATCAGAAACACAAGGCACAGGGACTTCTGTGGCCATGATGACTTAAGCACCAAATTGATTACTATACCTGTAACCAGTGATATTAGTATTCCTGGAGCACAAATCCTGGTTTAAGAGGAAGAGCTGTACCAGACAAAGGTGCTTTTCTTGTTAGTTTGTTTGCTTGTTTTCAATTTCCCCAAGTTGCTGTTTCTTCCCAGGTCTAGAGTAAATTCTGTGTACCTCACAGGGAAGAACTTCTTATAGAATTATTTGCCTAGTGCCTGAAATACTGCTGACTTTCAACTTACATGTAACAAAAATGGGTCAAATTTCATCATTCCTTATAACGTTTGCCATCATTTAGGTCAATGAAAGTTTTTCATAAGTAAACAGGAAGTAGCCTGTATAAGATGTTGGTTTGGGTTTGGGAGATACTGATGAAAATAATGATGTTGCAAGATTAAATATATATATATATATGTGCTACCATGTATAGGCCTTTTTAACAATTTAATTAAGTGTTAGTTGTAGGAGCACTGCAAAGTAACATCAAATGACAGTCAAGCTGAATTAATCTAAAAGAAAAATGTAGAGAGAGAAAGACATAATTAGTCTTCTATGAATGTAAGATGATACTGAATAAAATAAACAGATAAAGCAGAGATCAATGTAAGATAGTTTCACCTTTTATGTTCTTGTTTGAATATTTAAAACAAGATTTTTTTGGTTTTAGAGATGCTCTAAGCCTGACTGATGAAATATAAGACAGGGTAATGTTCATGTCCTAATGGTGCTGCTATCCAAAATTCATTGGTTTTGGAAACATTCAAATTCATATACTTTGATATTACTTATAATGGACAACTCTGAAGGTTTAACAATTTTTGTAATCATAGCCAGCCATGCCATTTTCAGTCCCTTGGAGTTACATTCTATAATAAAATCTGACTTCTTAAAAACCTGAAACATTAATGCACTTACCCAATTTAGTTGAAAAGGAAATTAATAGCACTTTTTTGTTGTTGTTGACAATTTTATGAGAATTCACAGTGGCTATACACATTACTGAGTATGAATTCATAATGTTGTTGTTGAGAAGGTAATGAATACATGTATAGAACATTATTAGAGTTCACAGCTTGCAAGTATGAAAAATTTCAAAGAGCTTTAAAAACAAAAATTGTTCCTTCACTTCCAGTATTTTCTTTAAAATTACCTGCTGCAGAGCAGATGGGCATTTGACGAATATTTAAGCATCAAATCCTGGATGACTTTGAAAAGAAGCTTGTATATTAAAGTACAGCTGCATTTTTACAAGTGTGCTTATACATTTGTACTTTGATATTGGTTAAAAAATGAGAGGGGGTCAGTAACACCACTAAGGTGGGTTATGAAAGGGAAATACAAGGCCAGACCTCCAGTAGGATTGGTAGCAGGCATGAACGATGCAGAATAGTCTGCTAGGATGGCCCAGTAAAATGATGACCATTATAACTAGCTGTAGCACCTAGAGACTACTCTGAAATAAGCACTTTCATCAAAGCAGAAATGTTTTGAAGAAATGCTCAAGAAAGTTTAGCCAGGAAGGTTTGGAAGACATTTATTTATTTATTTTTTCACATTCTCATGAACTGAATATCTCAGGTTTTCGTTAAGAATGGACATTTCACCATGTTTCCTTTTCTATGAGGATATTTGAAAGATTTTGTCTTCAGACACAGAAACAAACAAACAGCAACAAAAAACATCAATTTCATAAGGTCAAAACCAGATGTGAAATGAAACTGTCATTTCCTAGATCTTTACTGCTCTGTGTCATATAGTACTGTATGGGTACTTAGACTGTGTTAAAAACTCATTCCTCATTTATGTAGATCTACAATAATTCTCACTTATGCAAATTAGAATAATAGAGGTTAGCACCCTCAGGGCATTAAAATACCTAATTCTTCACAGTTCATCTAAAGTCAAAGATCAGAATAATCAAAATTCAAGTAGACCATGGATCTGGCTTCTCTGATAAATGTTTTAGCTATTGTCTATACAATGTATTAATGTTAATTCCTAATCTGGACAAATTTTAATGAAAGAATCTAAAGATGATGGATTTTCCTATGGGTGCAATCAATTTTCTCAATGATTCAATATGATCAAAACTTCCCATATGTAGTTCTCAAACTTGCAGGTAAAAAAAAAAAAAAAAAAAAAAAAAAAAAGCCTGTAAAATCACCCCTTTCTTTGCTTCTGTAAATTAACTTTCAGGATAACAGAAAAAATAACAGAAAAAACTTACCTAGCTTGGTTTCATTAAGTTTAGTTTATTTTTTTTTTTCCTTTTTCTAAAACATTTGGACATTGGGAAATGCTGAAGGGATTGCTTGTAAGACTGGGGTAAAAAAAACATTCTCTTCAGCTAAGAATTTTGCATAAGGCTCATTTTCCCATTTAAGTCCTTGTATAGTTATATGATACTACATTTTAAGATTGCTACAGAAAATATTGAGTAATTTTGCTATTAGTCAATATACTATCAAGAGAGATTTATCTTTCTTTGGATGCAAGGGATGAAGGGAGAAATACAAGGATAGGCAGCAGGAGTGATACTATTAATTGATAAGCATCATCATCCAAGTGTAAAATTTTATGCCTCTCAGTTTTAGGACTACATAAGAGCAAGGCACAGGTACCTATCCTTCTCCCAACCTGCCAATGCTCTTTGGCATACTAATTCTGCAAGTTTCAATTGTACCCATTTGTGAAGGGCAGCATATTTCATGAGCTAATGTAGTGAAATGGATGTGTAGCTATTTCTTACTCATACAAGTTCCTTAGTTTCTCAGGTTTCCCAGATTCTAGAAAACATACAGATGAGCCATAGTTACATAGTAAAAGCACATAATTTTGGTGAAAAAGATTTTTCAAGTTAGCCTAATTAAGGATAACTAGAAGCCAAAAAAAAAAAAAAAAAAAAAAAGACAAGAAAACCTATCATCTTCATTCTTCAGGCAGCATTTGGCAGATGCCTGTTCCATTAGCTCTGTAAAGCATGAATGCATCTGAGGTGTAGCACTCCATAAATTGGACTCTGAAAGGCAAATATTCCCTTTCTTTGATAAGCCGGCATAAGAAGGGAGACAGGATAAACCACTGTTGCTTTTCTAAATGTATGAATACAACAGGGTTATTCGGATACAAAATCAAGCACAAGTTTCAGCACCCAGCTGACCTGTAGCCTGTGTTAGCTGTTACCCTCCACATTCATTCCTGAACTGCTACAACTTTGATTCCACTTTCAAATTCAACTTTTCTCTTGGTTTCTTCCATTTTTCACTGTAGTCTCACAGTGAAGAACAGTTAGTTAAAATGAAACTGGGTTATATATTCTTAAGTCTGTAATATTGTCTATCTGACCAATAAAACCAACAAGGTAAGTCTTTGTCTTTCTGAAGGTAAGTCTTTTGTCTTCCTTAAAAAAACAAAACAAACAAACAAAAACAACAACAACAAAAAAAGGTGCTAATGGGAAATGTTGCAGACATCACCTAATTAGATCAATAATGCATTATGTGAAGGAAACAGTTATTTGAGATTTTGATAGGAAATGGAACAGAAGTAACAGGAAATCAGGAGACAGCAAATACTAACTCCTTTAAAAAATGAGCCAAAAATGTCAGTGAGCTTAGTAAAAACTAAAACTGAGAAGAAAAAAAAAAAAAAAAAAAAAAAAAGCCTAAAAATAAAAAAGTATTTTCTAATAAAAAAGCTGCAAAAAAAGAGGAAAATAAAGACAACCAAACATTAAATTATTAGCTTTGTATTCACAATATATTTGGACACACTGGTATTTTCTATCTTTGTTACTGTATTTGATTTGGAACAAGAAGTTTAAGGTGATACTAATGCCTTGAAAAATCAATGAACATACTTTAAAAAGGAAATATTCAAGCTCTCCTTATCTTTAATTATAGTCAATAGTTTTCCATAAAATTATGTTTCACAGACAGAAAGTGCAAGCATTACCAATGCTTGCATCATCTCCAAAAATCTGTATAAGCAGTTAGTTGGAAATATGTCTATAAGGAAATACATAAAATGCAGCACTATTCAAAGAGGAGAAATTTGTTGTTGTTATGCAATATATTTCTTCTGAGTGTACAAGGCGACAGTTCAGGAATACTTGCTCTGTAATTGTTACCTTTTTGGCAGGTTATAATTTTCTTCTGAAGCTGAAGGCACAAATCGTTGAGATGGTCAGCTTGCCAGTACTTAAGAAACACTTTTCGGACTCCTATCTAGAATACAAACAACAGGGAAAACTTCACCATCAACAAAAAATGCCAAAATGATGACAAGTAAGTAACAATAGCATGTATGCAATCCATCTAAGGGTTGAGATCAGATCTGCCATTTAAGAATATAGTACAATGCCAATAGCTGTAGAGAGAGGCAATATCACTTTGTTGAATAAAACATGTATTTAGAAAGGACAAACAAGCTGTCATACGCAAATTCCCCCTGCATGTCTAAAAATATCCAGGACAAATATTACAATCTTCACATTAAATATAGGTTGGAAAATAAAGCTTTCTGGATGTAATTACACTAATGATGTCATACTTAGAGACATCGTTTAGTGGGTAATAGTGTTGGTAGGGGGATGGTTGGACAAGATGATCTTGGAGGTCTTTTCCAAACTTAATGATTCTATGATTCTATGACAATTTAATAGAAAACTAGGTTTAGTGTTCATAAAACAGAGGTCTGTGAGCAAGAAGAAAGGTGAGAAGCCTTAAACCTATGTGGAGCAGAAAACAGTAGCAGACAGATTACATCTGTGGAACAGAAAGGATTCAGCCCAAGTTGAAGGAGGGGAGAAACTCAATGCCATTGATAAGAATGATTCCTGATGTCCAATAAAATCATGAATCCTGGTTCCTGGAGTTGCTAGCTGAAGCTGTTCTGCAGGTCTCCTCTTAGAATCAAGAAGTCAGAGCTGCATCTGCGAAAACTGTTTTCCTAAGTATTGACAGAGTGTATGAGCTTATACTGGCACTGAGAATTTGCTTGGCTTGATTTATCTAGCTCTTTGAGGGTCATAATAAACACAGCATACATAGCTGCTCTTCTCCCTTTACAGAAAAAATTAATTAGTTACACCAAAAAGAAACACCTTCCTTTTGATACTTTCAGAACATGCTGAAACAATCCTTAAAATTATTCTCTGTATAATCTTCAAAAGCATTCCTTTTTAATAGCAGTAATTTTTTTTTTATTTTTTTTTATTTTTTTAAAAAAAAAGCTACTCCACAAATACTAAGTCAGTAAAAAGCTTGGAGAAATGATGTTTTTGTTTATATCAATTTCTTCTCAGAAATTCTGGAGAAGAAACTTTACTTCACTTCTAAGAAATAACAAGACAGTACCAGGTAGCTGTGCCATCCAGTGAAGATTATAGCTTTTGTCTAGCTATTAATTTTGTATGGTTTATAAGCACACTGATTAATTAATACCAGTCTGCCTGAAACTGCAGACATTCATTCCAACTCTTGTTTGTACGCAGTGCACAAGCTCATTTTCTTCTCACTGCACTGTCCTGCTCCACTGTTTTTTTAGTATAGATGTAGGAGCCAGGTAGTTGGCAGGGAGATTTGCGCAGCTTTTCAACTAACTGCTTTTAACCCAAACACTGTTGGCAGGTATACTTCACTGGTGGTGATAAACCATTGATAGGCAGGACACATGTCTAAACTCCATTAACAAAATTCAGAAATGGCAGGAGCACTTTTTAGTCCCTTGGCTTCCCTTCTCTCTACTCTAGAGAAAAACAACTTTAAAACAAATGTTACGAGTCTCTAATTCTGAAGTTTAAGCTGACAGACAATGATTGTCAACTGTTAGTCTTTTAGTTAAAATCAGATGCACTCAAAAGGCAAAATTATAATTTCTTTTTTATTTGTTAGTAACTCTTTTCCCAATAAAATAAGCCTTTTTGTGTTACTGCAAAGTCTGTGAAGGCAAGGTGCTAAAAAAACATATTACTTGTCTTGCCACTGTAGAAACTCATAAATAGGGAATAGGCTTCCTTTACATGATGAAAATGCCTGGAACAGCTATTTTAGAAAACTGAGCAGCTACAGAACTACTAGCATAGTTTAGCTATTCCAGAATAGCTCCTCTATTCAGACCATCTATTCTGGAATAATCCTTCTGCTTACAAATTGAAGTTATTATTCCAGAACAAAATTGCTTTTGTCCGAGAGCCCTCTATCTACAATTGTAGCTACCCTGGTAAAATGGTGCCATTATGGTTACTTAATAGATTATCTTAAGTGATGCCTTATAATTTTATAATGTCATATTCATCTGAAGCAATCTCACTGAGTTCTCATTAGGCTCTCATACTTTGCTCTCAGGGACATATTCTCATCTTCATTTTCTTGACTGCTGACTTCAAATAGAAATTTTCACTTTTCTTCCTGTACTTTCACACTTGTCTCCTTGTCTGGTTCTTAGCACTCTAAATTCCTTCTTCATCCATCATCTGCAGTCTGCTTCATTATCAGAACTTGCTAAATTTCCTTAGGAATCTTTCTATTTGTTCCCAATTTTTTTCCTCCTTTCTTCAAAAAAAAAAAAAAAAAAAAAAATCAAAGAAAAATAAGTCAACCACTTCCTTCGTCAGTTTAAATTTGCTTCTCTTTCAGGCATCTAATCCCATGTCATGAACAAGCAAATTTTTAATGTTTTCACAGCAAACCATGCCAATTTGCTCTTCCCTTCAAACATTCTTTCTATTTTTGAATCTTCAGTTTTCTTCCACGATACCAGAACTTCACCTCGACTCCTCCCACCACATCCATTCTGTCACTAAAGGCTGCAAATTCTATAATAAATGCTCATAAAAAACAGTTTTCTATTCATCTTGTTAAATCACATATTGAACTTTTCTTGTTACTAGCTTTGGTTACTAAAATCTTCATCTACTTGCTCATATCACCTTATATCCAGAATTGTTCTACAAGAATAACTGAATTATTACTCATGCGGTTAACTGTAACAAAATTATCATGTAGGTTTTAAAACTAGCATTTTTTTGTGTGTGAGTAGCTCTCAGAAAACCAGTGCGCAGATACAGATACTTCCTAAACTTATATTCTTCTCCTCTGGTGACGTTTTCTCTTTACACCCCACTTCTTTCCATTAGCCCTCTACGTCACTTTGAAGACTATATATATATATATATATATATATATTTTAACCCTCTGTCTGAGGCCTATGCCCAACTGTACACTTTTTCTCATTTCTACCTCTATCCCTCCTTTTCCTAAAATGCTTGTTTCTCTCCTTCCTTCCTCACTGGAAGTCTAAAGCATGCCTCCCTGTTATGGCAAGATTATGGTACTTTGACATTAGAAAAATCAGAAAAATCAGTTGAGGGATATGAAAAGTTAAATTTTGAAACCTTAGAAGGAGCCCTTATAACCAGAAATGCTTACAGCAAAATTAAGAGCCCCATTGTCAATTAATCTCATAATTAACACACTGATCACATCTATGATGTACTTAAAGTGTGTAACTTAACTAATCATGGAATTGTGATTTATTTTGCAGCATTCAGTCACAAAATCACATTCAAGACAACTGCTCAAGCTTATGGTCAGTGTAGCTACAAGTGTTTGCCATCTGGCTCTGTAGACTCACAAAGCCAGCTAGGGGACATGCAAATCATCAGTGCTCTTTTCTTCCATCTCATACCCATGGAACAACATAAATGGAGTTACCATGATATCACTTATCCTAAGAACTTCATTAGTAGAAGTCTGCTACAATTTTTAAGTGAATGAAGAAAGGAAAGAAAACAAATTCATTTTTTACATTGAGATAAAAGCTATCTGCAGATTTTACATCATATGCCAGGTCTATTGAGAATAGAGATCTAGACAGAGGCATGTATAGAATAACCTACTGTGAGACATCAGGTTACGTTCACATTGCTGGAGATCTCTGTTGCTCCATCTTTGAACTAAATCTGATACCCTCTGAAGCTGATAGAGAACAAGTTAGTCTCCCTGCCTCCTCTGTGCAGTTCTGGCATTCACTGAGAGCAGTAACACTGAAAAAGGTTGGCATTTCATATGCTGGATATCCCTAGAATTTGTGAGCCTGCCACTTGTCTTCACTGTGGTCTTTTCTCTAACCACAAAGTCTTTCCTGCTTACCTAGGGGGAAAAAGGTTAAAATGTTCTTCCCCTAAAGAAGTCACTTTTCCGTACTTTCTGGGCTACAAAGTGCTTTCATCTGAGTCTGAAATTTTAATGTCATTCAGGCTCCTGTAAAAGTAAACCATCTGTGAATTACAGTCATAGTTATTTTAATTAGAAAAGCATTAGGGCTTTAAATGTTATTTTTCAAAATGACACATTTTTTTAAAGATTAAGTAAAATTGTCATTGATGACTACCAAAGCTTCAATTACTGCTACAGGCCTTTTTTTTTTTTTTTTTTTTAATGGGGGGAGGAAGAAAGGATGGGAGCAAGCTGTTCTTTCTTTCTTTCTTTCTTTCTTTCTTTCTTTCTTTCTTTCTTTCTTTCTTTCTTTCTTTCTTTCTTTCTTTCTTTCTTTCAAGAAAAGGTGTAGGATGGAGAAGTACAGACATTCAAAACTATGGAATGGATGCTGAGATGGTGTGTAGGTGGCATGGAGGCAGTATTAGCTCATATTTAATAGGTGTCAAGGGAATCTGTAAAGCTGTTCTTTAGTTTAAAAAAGGCAATTTGTGGGAGTGCTGTGTGTTTCTGGCAGTACTTTCAAAATAGCTACCTACAAAAGACAGAGAACTATAATCTAATGATATTTTACACAATGACACACATTTTCACAGTGCATTAATGAAATGTAGAAAAAAAGCCTTAAAACTATTGTAAAACGTGTCTTTCTGCAGCGTACATGTCTGCAAAAATATTATAACGACAAACACATTTACAGGGCACTGATCTTTTACAAGGACTGAAATGTTATTTTTAAAGGCTTACTCTCTCTGCTTTATTTGCTATCTTTTCTTTACACATTTTAAGAACCCTCCTTTGTCTCTGGCAAACTACTGACCTTGTACAGTGGCACATATTGAATACATCCACAGTTGGGCACAGCTTGTGTATGGTCTTAACATAAGTATGTGAGTAGTCCAGTATTAACGTAAGTGACATAAGGCATTTATATGCAAGAGCTTGTCAGGATCTGGACTTCTGGGAGAAAAAGCTCTCTGGGAAATGGCAGAACAATGGTCAGCACTGTTCCAAAAACTGTGCAACCCTCACAGCTCTTCACAGGGGAGGCAACAAAGAAATGACTGCTTTGCAGGAAAGGAAATGAACAGGAAGAGTAAGATGTATGTAAGGAACACATAGCCCTACCTTGGTTTTATCTCAAGGGATCCCTGGATTATAGACCTACAACTCTATTATTTCTAAATTCTAGAAATAGACATTGCACTGAAAGAAACAAGATGGAAGTGTCTGTGAGTGTGAGAAATACAAGCACCAGGCAAAAGGGACAACAGAGGCACAGAAGGTAGCCCCTGAGGTGGGAATCTGGAAAACTAAACCCGGATACGTAAGAGAGCACCAGGACCAAATATGAAGTGACCTATCTAAAACCAAAAGAAAGAGAAGAAAACAATAGAAAAGGGTCAAGAGAGAGGCAAATAGAGAAAATCAACTTTGAATTAGAAAGAGAGACTCAGAGTCCAAATGTGAGAGAGCTGCATGAAAGAGAACTCAGAATGAAAATGAAGAGTTTGCCAGACTAGTGAACATAAGCAACCTGAAAGGTAGATGGAGGTAGGGAGGGAGAAATATATTCCAGAGGGAAAAAAAAAAAAAAATAGGAAATAGGAACCATAAGAAAAGCTCAGTGTGAATAGACAGAGCTGGTCAGAAGTCAAAGTGAATGATCTAATGGTCAAAGGAGATGCTGTGGACTTGTATTGTGTAGCACAAAAGAGCTGCTAGGAAAGCTTGCAGGTGGATGCTGGCTTGGGCCAGCTTTTTGGCAGTACTGGTGAGGTGTAGCCTCACTCTGGCAATTTGTGCTACCAGCAAATTATTTCTAAGAATATAAGGGGATGATATACTACTTGGACAATGTAATTCTGCTGACAAAATTCAAAGTATGAAGCAAATACAAACACTGGTGTTTTAATCATTTGCCATTAGTTTGGAAACCCTCTTGGGATTTTTTTTTTCAAATGTGAATATGAAATTACTCAATATTAAAATTGCTTCAAAGACAATTGATTTCTAAAATAGGAGATTCAAAACATAAAGGAAAATGACTTTCAGCACAGCTAAGATTAGTAAATGACAAATAAATAAACTGGCATACAACTTATGAGGCTCCTGAAATGACTTCAGTAATGTCTGTAGCTCTAAGAATTTGCATTGGAATTAAATCAACATCTGTCACATGCAGCTACCTGCTGCCGATATGGAGCCTCAGGGAAAAAATAAAAATAATAATAAATAAAAAAAAATCAGACTGACCTTCCTGTACTGATTATTTCATATCTGATCAGTATCTGATCAGTCTTTGGATCATTCCATTTAAACTTAACACCTGTCTAGCTATCTCCAAAATGAGTGATCTCTTGTTTTCAGAATCCAAGGCTACTGATAAGAAGGAATCATTGTGGATTAGAACAACCAGGCTAAAATTGAAAAGATAACCTAAGACAAAGATTTTATTAGACATGTTTAAGAAGTCCTGTCTTTTAAACAGACAAGTATTTGTAGCAGTTAAAGGCTCGGAGATTCACCTTTAGTGAAGTCTGTCCTTCAGAGCACTTGTATTTTACAGCTGCACTGTACAGTGAGACCAAATTAAACTGACTATTTACCTTTGGTAAAATACAAGTTGTTTGCATTTTGGCAAGCTCCATATGAAGTAACTGAAGAGTTAACTGCAGATCACTGACCTTAGCTAAACAAAATGTAAATCTCCAAGTTTTGATGAGAAATCTCAGTAAGCTATGAGCTAACTCCCCTTTATTGAATTCATATTTGCAAGCTTAACAGTGTGAGGAATGATAATCCAAATGAATGAAAGTTTCCTTCTGTCAGTAAAAGCAGCCAAGGACTGTTTGTGCCCCAGATTTCTCTCAAAGCATGCTAATGTTTGCAAGCTAGTCATGCTATTGGGATGGTAGGCTTTCCCTGGCTAATACATCATTGCATGACAATAAATGAACAATGAACGTGGATTTGTAAAGGCCTTCAGATGTTCTGGAGGGTGGGAGATTCGCCTGCTCGACATGAAGCAGCCAGTACTCCCACTCAATTTGACTCTGAAGTTACCATGTATCAGCTTGCTCCCTCTTATATTAGTAGCAAAACTCTCAGTGACTTCTCCAGGGGTTAAACAAGTCTGTTATTTTCACTCCATCTGGAGCAGGAATGGTTTGTTTTGATTTAGAAATCTGATTTTCTCTTACATAGGGTGTGCTTAAAAGTCACAGCAAGTAGCTAAGCTTGTCATGATCGAGTATATATTTAAACTGAAAGAACACTTTATCTAGGCTGCACACAGAGTCAGGATGCAAAAACAGCCTTTCATTAGTAGCTCTGCACTTTTATAATTTCAGTAGTTAAGCTAAGTGCACGACTGAAACAGCATTGTATGCCAGCTTCAATTTAACAGCTATTTTATTGTCCTAGTTTAGTTATCTCCAGCTCAGCTTACCCAAGTAGCAGCAACATTTCATAAACCTATCAACACTTCTCTAATAAATACTTCCTCCTTACACAGAAGCTGCTGAATCAAGCACAAGACCTTGGCTTGCTGATAGTGTTTGCTCTTGCACTCCACTAAATAGTAGAAAACAAACCAAAATTGGATTCTGGTATTGGGTCTTCTTCATTTGCCCTCGATTTTTAAACAGGCTGCAATATTTACAAGAGGAGCAAGAACATGTTTTGTGAGTAGGCTTTGAGGTTTTTTTGTTTTGTTGTTTGATAAAACACTCTCCAAACACAGGTTATGTGAGGAAAGAAAGATAAATTGTCAAGCAGAAAAGAAATACAAAGAAACCACTTTCTTCACTCATTTTTGGGAACTCACTTCAGAACACTGATTTGCTTTCCTCTCCCATCAATTTAAGATCACCTTTCACAAAATGAGATAGTCAAGTATGTTATCCCAAGGAGGTTAAATAGTGTATCATCTAAATTCACTCAGCTGCTACAGAGTCCAGATTTTTCCTTCCTCCTCCCACCCCTCACCTCCCTTCTGTGGAGTTCATTGCCAACCTTGTCCTCTGATGACATGTAAGCAGGAGGTTGATTTCAGATGTGTGTTGCTTTTTCCTAAACTTCACCATCCTTGATGTGGATACTTAAGCTGTCTATTTTTTGGCCAATTTATCCATCCAAATCTGCAACAGTTCTTCAGGGAAGTGCAGGTAACAGAACTAGGGAAGACATTCTTTGACTTATTCATGAACCCCTGCATCAAACAGACTTTCAGTTCCAGCAGTGACTCATTTGAAGTAGTTACTGCTGGCAACAGTGGCTGAATAAACTGGTTATATGTGTAACCCCCTAACTCTTGGATGATTTTTGGTGATGCACTATAAGATGAATCCTTTTCTCTGACTTAGGTACCTGACATAATCCTGGGTTCCTAATTTTTCTTTTCCTTCCCTTTCTTCCCCCTCCTTCTCCTTTTCTCATTTTTTTTCTTTTTCTTTTTCTTTTTTTTTTTTTTTGGAGTCCTCTGCTGTAAAAGCATAGAGGAGGTCACCCATGACAACTGCAGATTGTATAAGCTTCCTCATTTAGATTGTTATTTAAAGTTCAACTTTCATGATTAGTCAAATGAATCAAAAAGAAAATTGAGAGAGAGAGATTATGTGACACAGACATTAGTCACTACTGGTATACAGTTTTGTATCAGCAATATAAAATGTGGTGGTGTCACGTTGGTGTTCACTGGGCATTGCTGTAACAAGTTCTCTGGACTTAGAATTAATTTTCTCCTAGATTTTTCTTCCAGGATAACCATATTTCCATATGTTTGTCATAAGTCTTCGTGGCTTGAAGTGGTAAGGAGCAGGTCACTCACTCTTTCAGACAGACCTTTTTCCTTTCAGCTTAGTCTGTTGCCAGTGTGCTTCTTAGTCACTCGCTGACAATGGTATAACTCTCACTTACAACCCCCTCATTCCATTTAACTTACCAACATCGCCTAAGATTACCAGCATCTCCTAAACTTACCATATCCTTTCTGGTTTGAAGGAAAATGCATCATGTGCAGCTGTAGTTTTACACCTGACTTCTCATGATGTTAATGATTTTCTGGACTCAGAACCTCTAAAACCTGTTTGAGATCACAAGCTTAATTCCCTGCACAATGGAAGGATCATGTTTTGCAATTTCCTTCTTACATTTTTGTCTTTCAAGGTTTCAGGCTTGTTTTCAAACACCAGTCACTACACAATCACTAGTCTTGAGCTACAGAATTTCACTGATGGCCAATTGCTTTTGGGGGGGGCTGTAATGCTGTTACTGGCTCCTGGGGAAATAAACTTGACAGGCATCCTGCTCTGTGTTTTGTGACTGGAACACAATATGTAATTACTGTTACATAGCTTTTGTCCAATATCAAACTCGTACCCTCAAACAAGTTCTGAAGGTTAGCAGTACTCTCAGCTCCAGGTACTCATAAGGTAAAATACACCTTCTAGATATTAATGAAGTGTTTTTTTTTTTTTTTTTTTACAGGGAACCTTGTGGCAAGGATGCAGAATATACTCCAGAACTGACCTAAGAAAACTGACCTAGGGAAAGCACATCTATTTTATGATTTTTATCTTCTTCAGGGCCTTTCTTTTTGCTCTTTACTATCTAGGGAATTCGGGTTACACAATGATATGTGTCCATTACTTACTTAAGTGACTAAAATTGAACTTAAACAGCATTTTGACCAAAGAAAAACCTTCTTATGTGCCCAAGTACAGGTAATCATGCATATGCAGGTAGGTACAATTTTTTCCTGGTATAAGTAAAGAATATAGGACACTGGGAAAAATTCACAGCACTAAGTCTAACACAGTCCTTGTCCTTCAACCTTTTTTTTTTTTTTTTTTTTTTTTCAGAAACCTTTTCTGGCCATCTTAATGCTTGGACATTGTTACATGAATTGGAAGATATGTTAACCCATTCCTTTAAACTAATATTCCAAAAGCCTATATGAGTGTTCTAACCACTCTTCTGTCCCTAAACTTCAGACCTGCCTCTGAACATGGTCCAGATGCTGTCTTGTGGTATAAATTTCAGTCCTCCTACTCTCAGAAAAGACTTGAGTGTGAAGCTCACACTGTCCAGACGAATACTCCATACATTAAGTCACTGAATGCTTCCTTTCCATACACTAGCTTACACAGTGTGAAAGGGAACAATGTTTTCTTTAGAAATTGCATATGGCGAGGAAATCAGTGCCGCTTAATTACAAAGTTACCCTAAGAGTACTTTGGCCGAATGGAGACATATACATTGCAAACCTTATTCTGGTGAGGATTAACTACGGTATAAACAGGATAAGGAGAAGGGATGGGAATTTGAGAGCTTCCTGTTCTTTGGCATTTTCTGGCGGTGGCGGTGTTTGTACATGATGTACAGTGATCCTAGTTACCTAGCTCTATCTCTGAGTCAGCATGCTGCTACCTACGCAGGCACTGACTAGATGGGAAGTCCTAAGCAAAAGCTTTGAGTCTGTCCTATTGTGACAGTAAAGCATTTAGCATAGACTTTTACATGAAGAAAATATGCAGGGGTGTTTTTTTGTTGTTGTTTGTTTGTTTGTTTTCTTTCCTAATTCAGAAACAATTCAACCACTAAAATGCATACACCAGAACCTTTAAAAACCTGGATACAAATTTATAAAGTGTACACGCTTAATTGAATTCCTTTTCTTCCTACACTGATTTCTGACACAATGATCACAGCTACTCATATGGTAGAAAACTCAGAAAATCAGCTTGATTCTACTCCAAAGCATATATTAAATGTCAAAAGAATATACTGCTGCAAAGGATCTGGTGGCTTGCCACAATGGAAGTGACTCAGCTAGCTTGTTTAAAGAATGATATTTTAATTGCTTTGTAGATCACAAACCTGCCAGCCTTGTAATTTACACTGCTGAAGAACAAGACGACATCTCTCCTTGGCAGACAACTTCTTCTCTCCTGCTGCTGTATCAGCCAAATCTTTATACCTAGAAAAATTAGCAGAAGTAGAGTTACTCTAATGTGGGACTGGTTGACATTTTTGCAGATACTGTGAGTTTTCCTTTGACTTTCAAATCTCTGATATACAAACTGGAAGCTTAGGATTCTGCTGCAGGTGAAGAAAACAAGGAGACTAACTGCTTTAAATCTTCCATGTTATTAGACATGACCTTGGCTAATAACAGTGTGGGATAAGTGAGGCCTAAACTCAGATTTGCTTCTTGTCAATTCTTCTGATGCCTCACTGAAAATCAATGCAGAAAGAATGCAAAGCCTCATCAACTGATTTAATTGGTACTGAATCAGGTCACTGAAAGGAGGAAAATATTTTTTCAGTATGTTATATAATATATGGCTACTACGAAGTAATTCATAAGAAAGTGGCATTGCTTAAAATGTTTTCCATCAACCTAAAAACATTTTTCTTCATTTTGAAGCATTTGAATGAAATGTCTTGTAGAAAAAAAAAAAAAAAAAAAAAAGGAACTTGACCAGTTTACACTATTGGAAAGAAGATCAAGAGTTCATTATAACATCGGAGTACCTTCAAAGATAAAAAATGATAGATATTAAAATGCTCTTCGATGTACAAAAGAAAAGAACCAATGTAGGAAACAAGTTATACAAAGTCAAATAATAGAAAATTTCAGTTTTAACTGTGAACTTGTTATAACATAGTACTACTAAAGAAACTCATGAATTTACCACATCTTGATGCCATATATTACTATAATTTCTTCAAGGCATTTCTCAGTCTAGATATGACTAGATGCAATGAGCTAGAATGCTTTTTCATTATAAGAAGCCAGTTTTTGAAAGGGAAAGATTTCACAAATGTGCCACTTTTGAGTAATCTTGCAATGAAACAGAGGTAAGTTTTGAAGTTTGTGTTCCAACTACATTTCCTGAGGTTTTGTTTGTTTGGTACTCTGGTGCAACACAGAAGTGCTGTCCCAGGCCCACTCACACAGCCATGGCAGGCAGAGCTGCCAGGCTCCAGGGATATCAATGGTCCCCGAAGCCATAGCAACTCTGGAGCAATTTCCTCAGGCAAACCACTCTAAGGTAAATTTAACCTATACTTCTAGTGTCCTGGAGCTACGCTGAGCTTCTGCAGTCTGGGAATGTCAACTGGTCTCGTAGCAATCCTGCTGAAGACTCTGAAGCTAAGGTTCTATGGCTAGTAAATGAAATTATTTCCGCCATAGAAAATATATCTGGAAAAACAAACAAACAAACAAACAAAACCCAACAAAAATCACCATCACCACCGACAAAGCAAACAAAAACAAACAGCCTATCCCCATTTATTAAGTATTCTACTATGTTCTGTTAAATACTGTCACCTTCCAATGGAGTGTAGCCATATTTGAGCATCCTTCTGGGATTACTGGTCATTAGTCTGTCTTTATTCCCAAATTATACCCAAGAATGGTTTGTAGGAATTCTGGTTAGAAGGGGCCAAAACGTCATCAGAAACCCTTCTGATTACTCTAACACTCTAGCTTATCAGTAGGAAACTGGGGATCCTATTTTCTTGATAGCTCAACTATGGTCACAAAGACATTTGATTCGTGCATTGCCATCAAGGCTGGGGCCACGTTGTTTCCATACTTGTATCAACCAGCTTGTCTTAGAAATCATGGAGAATCAGAAGTATTACAGAGAAAACAGCTGGAAAGCTTAGCAACTGCTGACTAAAATGAAGATGATTCAGTATTGACTCACAATGCATGAAGATGCAACTGTGAAAGTGGCCAGCCTGAAACTCACAGTAGAAACCCAGAGAAACATATTTCATTCCTAAAGCAGTGCCAAATCAAAATTTAAAAGGCTGAAATTCTAACTTTGGTTCAGATTTACTTTAGAACTATTCAAATCACAGGACTCAAAACAAGGATTGCCAAATGTTCTTTGCAATCTCTATTATACAAGAAGCCAGACAAAAATGATCTTTTGATTTTCCCCAATCTTAAAAATCTTTGAAATTTCATCACATCATCCTGGAAGTCTAATCAAAGTTCAAAATTCATATCCACCCCTTAAAACAAGCTCTTCTATCTTAGAGAAAGAGAAGAGACTAGTGGTTGTGGTAGCAGAGAAACAGCTAACTATGGAAATTTAAATTAATTTCCTAATTCTGCCACAAACTTCCATTTTGAATATAGGAAGTTACTTTGAAAATAACCTACTTCTCCCTAAATTAGCTACTGAAAGGCTATGCTCCTAGTCTGAGTTAACCACCTAATAATTACAACAGACTGTGAAGACAGGTTTTTCCTGCATCCTAGACATTTTTCTTAAAATGAGAAGAGGTTGCCCTCTGGAGGTGCTCTTCTCTACTGACCACAGATGGACTCGAGAGAAGTCCTGAGTAGAGGCCTGCATTTTGGGTGGCTGAGAGGGCTCTCACTCTATATCTACTTGTCTCACTGACTGACTCGTCTGCTGAGTGGGCTTAAGAGAACTTCCTGAAAATGAAAATGAAAAACAAACAAACAAACAAACAACTACTTTTAGACTTGGTATCATCATCTGCCATCTCAGATCAATCACTTTAATCTTATATATGACTGTTTAAACAAAAACAACACAAAATTTGTAGCTATTTTTTTCCACCAGAATGTTTCCCTGGTTGGTCTGATTTTCAGCACAGTTCTGCAAATATCAGTATTGTCACCAGGGTAGTAATGAGAATGGAGAACCAGGGATGAGCAGACCACATCTGTTGGTGGCAGCCCAAATTTGTCCTGGACAAAAGTGGTGTAATCGTAAGCTTATTTGACTTTTTTCATAGCTAATTTTAAATGTGTTAAAGCATTTAAACTTCATTTTGTTTTTCTTTTTGGAGGTATAACCAAACATGTAATCTATAGCTTTGTGATTTGTTATATTATAAACTTGCTATTACCTTCAGGAAGCATTTTGTTAAAAAGAAAGCAAAATACAATTGATAATAAACTGAGACATAAAACAAAACATATAAAAACTTGTAATAAACAATACTATTATCAAAACACAAAATTATTCATATTTAGCATATCAGATATTTTCTACTGTGAATGGAACTTGTGTTCCCATATAAACACAATATTTCAATGTCCTGTAAAATTTAACACTTTCATGGTCTCAAGAATAACAAAAGAACTTACTATTCATCATATTGACTGTATCGTAGAAAATCATGATAAAAATACTAAAAGTATGGTGCGGGCTTGTATAGATAAACTTGCGTTATGTGCAAACACTGAGGTTTGCTTCTGGGGAAATGTAATCTGTAGGGTCTTTGAAACCTTCCCTAACCAGAGAATTCTGCTAGCAATGTAACCTTAGTTCACTCTTAGGTAAACAAATAACCTAATTAAATACCAGGCTTCTTCTCACTGACAGGTCATATATTTTCCCCACAAAAATTACGCAGAATATATCTGTAAGGCTTTAGAGGCGATCCCGAGGAACATAGCAAGCTACCTTGCTAAAAAAGACTTCAATGAGGTGAAATACATTTCAGCTAAACTTCCATTGATGAATTAGTTGTGTAGCCTTTCTTAAGAGTCAATAGAAGATGCTATTTGGGTGTCATATACTCTGCTGTAACACTGATCCTTAAAATAGTTCAGATGAATTTTGCACTGTATGACCCCATTTCTTTCCACTGAGTATAAAAATAGGGTATGTATGCTCTTGATTCCAGCATACACATGTACCGTTAGACAAAGTGAGTCCCTTTCCTAGGGAAGCAGAGAGGCTGATAAAAAATCAAGATCTCATGGCCTAGGCAGAGCAATTTATTCACTAATGGATTCAAAACAAAATAAAAACCAGGCAGATTTAAAGGATTGAATTGACTCTATACTCCTCCGTCGCCATGTAAACACTAATGTAGTGTGCATTAGGAAATGCAAGACCTCTTCACCTGCACCCTCCTTCCAGTTACAAATTATCATCAGGGAGCTCTCCCAGATGAAGATCCTCTCTACAGGAAATCAGTGTGTGTTTACCTCACCTTCATCCTTCACACTATCCTCTTCCCAACCTGTAAGTTTAACACAACAGAAGAAAGCTTTTGGCTAGACAGGTTGGCACTGTGAGCATGGTCTGGCTGGAACCCTCTGGTGTTGTAGAACTTGTGCTCTGACCTCTTTTCTTTCACTTCTCAATGATGCTCTTTATAATGAAGACTTTTTGATTGTTTGGACTAGACACTACTACCCATACCTTCAGGTAGCTTGTGAATATGAAAACTCAGTTGTCTTGGGTCTTCACAGATAAGTGTTATATGATCATTTTCTCCATCACTTCCCTAAGTACACAGCTGACAAGATCCAGCAGATCCAGCAGGCTGCTTTTTTTTTTTTTTTTTTTGTTAGAATATTCCTGAGTTCAGGTTATGGCACAGTAACCCACGGTAACACTTTTGGGCTCAGCACACTGTTTGATTTACATGGGGTGTGCACAAATAGGCTGTAGGGCTGTACTCCCAGTTCTGTATACACAGCAAATCTTTAAGCATCAGAATAAACACCACACACTCAATTTCAATAGCACATCAACATGATAGAAGACAATAATGGAAAGAACATTGCAAGTACAAAGGGCACAAAAACAAGCAGCTCCAAATCAACAGCTTACACAAACCACAACGGTGTCCTTGAACTGATGCCTCAAAAATACCTTTTTTTTTCTTTTTTTTTTTTTCTCCTGTTTGTTTGATTTTGCTATTCTATTTCTCAGGCATTTCTCCTGCCTAGCCAAGAAAGAACAAAGTTAGAGATATCTACTGACTGCAGTCCAATGTCCTCAGTAAGAAGACAGCTTTGAATACCAGAACTCAAATCTTTCCTGAAAGCAACTCCTTCTCTCCATGTCTTTGTCGTGTTATTTCAGAAATGAAAATCACACATGGCTGGAATGCAGCTGCCTTATAGCAGTGCTAAGTAATGTAGTTTTAAGTGGTAAATATCCAAACACAGCTTATGCAAAGAAAAATAGTCAGTCCTGCCAATGTAATTCATTATGTTACTGTTTCGTTTTCTCTTTCTTTTGTTTACTACGTTGTATTCTGTTTGCCAAGTTAAAATGGCATGATTCAGTAAGATCTATTCAAAAGGTAGTGAATAAAAGAAGGCAATACAAATTAACCTGTATAATGTATTTCTGCTAAAAGAAATGTAAAAATTGTCATCACAAAGGAGTAAAAACAGGTTGTGCAGTCTTACTAAATTCTCTTTTCTTCCTTTCCAAACTTCTTCTTTTCTTTCTTTGACAACCAGTAACAGATTGATGTATTATTATGTCTGTGAAATATGTGAAAGAGATGGACTTTGTTTGCAAAACCTGTCATTATGTGCTCATAACTCAAGATCTTTAGTTTTGTTTGTTTGGATTTGGGGAGGATGGGGAGAGTGGGCTAGGCATGGCTTGTATTTGAAAAATCTATCAAGTGAGAGCTGAAATATCTAGAGGATCTATCTACGTCAGAGAGAAACCTATTCTTTTCATGGGAAGATAAGATGTCTGGAAATGTTTCAGGTGATAGAAACCTTGTAAAAACAGTCACCAGAAAAGAATAGGATGGAATTTTGATTGATGTTATGTGTATATAAGAATACATAGTCATTCCAGTTCCCCGTGTTATATCTTTTTTTTTTTTTTTTTTTTTAATTAAAGGTATAACATAATTATCTTTGAAATATGAGGAACAAGGGAAATTCCCAATAATTAGAAAAGGTGAAATAGAGTATTATATTTTCCAAGAAAAGAGAAGTGATTCTGCCAATCTCTGTGCAATATATAAAACATAAATATATTGTTATACAGCATAAATATTAACACCCAAATCAGGTATTCAAAATTTGGGATAGAATAAACCCTTGACAGGCATGAAGAAGAAGATGCCTTTATAAAAGCAGATTATAGCAGACAAAAAAATTGCATTTGGGCTTATTTAATAGAAGTACAAAAATACAATATAAGAGGACTGTAAGTTTCACCTTTAAGTAAAACAACAGTTTTGGACTGAGTCTGCTTCATACAGACTTACAGAGATAATCCGTATAGGTGTGGACATGAACATACATGCATGAAGTGCAATTTGCCTAATAGGTTTGAAATGATTAATAAGTATATATGGCAACGAACCAAAACTTTACAGTACCTGCATACCATGGTATTAGGTTTTACAATATCTTAATTGATATCAAGTAATGCAGGATTAAATGGCTAGACCTACAGACCAATTAGAATTAAGAGAGAAAATAAAATTAAAGTCATTCTGGAAAAACCGCAAGCAGTTTTGCTGGGTTAACCTGACAGATACTTGCTGAGAGAAAGAAACCTGAAAAGCAATAATGCTGAGAGCAATCTTACAGCAAACTGCTAGGTATGCTAGCTTCATGATAGTGCTTTTATACATGCCACTAGACCCAGAAACTTTTCAACTGATTAAATATTCTGATTTTTTACTTTAACATTTAATTTCTTACATAAAGGCACAGGGCCATGAGTAGCATGCTTTAACATGTCTATGGAAAAAAAAAGGAAAATAGAGTGACATAAATGGTATGTAACTGAGATAAAATAGCAAAATTAAGGACCAAGAAACACAAGCGGAAAAGACTCAGAAAATCTCCAGGGCATAATTTTACACTGACATGCATCAGCCCTACATGGAGCTCAGTACAGACTATTGAGGGAGGGTCTGGGCTATGAAATCCACTGAATCAGAATAAACCCGCACAAGAAGTAGCTATTTGGGATATCTTAATTTGGACTGAATAAAATATAAACTAAATCTCTCATATAAAGAAACTAGTTTGTGATGGGTGATTGACTTGCAAGGATTTTTTTCTTTCCTAAATTTTATGGGTTTTGCATTAGGTTTCGTCATCCTCAGTCTTTTCTAGATGTGTGAACTGCAATTTCTGAAGTGAAGAAATAACGAAGATCCGCGTTATCTTAATCCTGGGATATTTATTCATATACTTCATGTAATTAAGCAGGGGCTTCCTCATCTCAGATAATGTGGCAGCAGAATAATAAATAGAATATAAATTATAGTTTAACTCTTGGGATTAGTGGATTCAGCTATGCAAATAAAAAAATGAATTCACAACATCTGCTAAAGATTTGCATTACAATACTTCTGCATTATCTTACTTAAAGTTGACACTCCCATTCCACCTACATAAAGCAATGTAGAAACGTATTTATTTAAGGAATTGGCAAAAATTAAATCAAAAATACACTTGCATCAAACAGACAATCTATATTACAGAAACACATGCCTCTAACTCTGTAAATGTTTACATTTCCCTCTAGGCCTTCTCCATAGCTAATTTCCTCTTCATGTTTGGGCACTCCACAAGCATACATACACACACAGCAGTAAAATGCTTCCCTGTACGTAAGGACTGAAGAACAAATTCAACTTTATCAAACTGATAACTTGATTCTGTATTATACATAGTGGTTACAGGACTGCTGTACAATGAAACTAGTTTACCTTCACAGACATAGCCATGTGAAAACAGGGCATCAAAAACAGACATTCTGCAAAACTTAAAGGTACAAAATCACAGAAAAACAAAAGGTACATTTTTTTTTTTTTTTTAAACACAGACCAGAATATAGGAACGCTAAGAGTGGGAGTCTAAAGGTGACTGAACAGATGGGTAAATTTCTGTCCTTTCCTACTGCAGAGGAAAAACCTGTCCTGTGAATCTGAGTCACATCTCACTACTCAGGATATAAACAATTAAAAGATGACTTAATGCATCCCTTTCTTTAAGATCACAACCCTATGAGACAAAGATTTTGGTGATATCATAATATTGTGCACCTGGTCTCCAGGAAATTTGCAGAACTGGGCATCACCAGCAGGCCAGCTTTGACTAAGCCAAGATAGAAAGTCTCCTGTCTCAGGTTTTGGAAGCTTAGAAGCAGATGCCTGAAAAACTGCAAACAGGTTGTGTAAAGCAACGTGTATTGTGGCATAGACTTTTTCTGAAAAATGCACAAGGCCTTTTCAGAAAGGCAATGTGCTTCTGAGTTGAAACATTGCAGACAAAATGGGCTTAACTCTTTCCCATCTGGTCTCCTGTTACTAGAGGGACTGCTACGTTGGGTCCTTGACTGCCAGGAAAGCACTTCCCAGATTACTTGGAAGTATATTGAGATAGAAGCAGAAAAGTGAAGCCAGAGTGAAATGGAAAACCCTTGTACTAAAGGGAAAGAGGATTTAAATTTACGTTCCATATAGATGATTCTTTATTTCTTCTGATTTTACTTTTTACCCTTCTGTTCAACAAAAGAACTCACCCAAAAAACGGAAACACACAAAATCCTTCCCAGATGTCTCTCTCACTAGTAACTCAGAGAAGGTGCACTGGAATTATGAGGAAGGTTTTCAGGAGCTTCTTGAACTGTACAGGCAAAATAGCTGCTCTGGAAGATCATCTCTACCTCTACTCTCTTCAGTGGGAGTTTCCCTTGTGCCCTCTGAACCCCACAAGTATTTTCACTCTGGGTAACAGTGATTCTCACAAGTGTGTAATGGTTAGATAAACTGTACTGTTGAAAAATCAACATTTTTTCAAGATATGCAAAGGCTGCCCCTTTAGGCTGCTGTATCAATACCAGAGCAGATTCCACCCTCATTTACTGTGGAGTACAGCAGGGGTAATTCTGCAATCAATTATATTAAATTAATGCAATGCTGGTGTAAGAAAAGGAAAAAAAAAAAAAAAGAAAAAAAAAAAGAAAAGAAAAGAAAAAAAAAAAAAGATCCAGTAAGATCCAGTGATTAAGCCATGTAAAAGGTTTTTACATGCATGCTTGCATGGGATTTTGTGTTTGCTCTCAGATGTCTCCAGTATAAGCTGCCTACTATTATTCAGTCTGACTAGGAAACGTAGCTTCAGGACGTCTCATTACAGGTTCTTCTGCTGAAGATTAAATGGTTGTAAAGAATATCAGGATGCAGATAAGGAGAGAAAGGGTGCCATGAATGTCTGAGTTGAGTGGAAAGAATTTAACAGCTGCAGAACCAAAGAAAGAAAAAACAGCAGGAGGGTCACAGTGGCTTTTGAGTGTGGGGCAGCTGGACTGCATTTATACAAGACTTACGAGCAGACAAAGAAGCAGTCAAAAACAACTGATTATATTTTCTTAGGCACCGAAAGCACACAGTTATATTTAATTAATCCGTGAATACACAGAAATTATTTTAAAGCTATAAAATGAATCTATCCATGTGACAATTTGCACCATAATTAGATAACTCAAACTTCCTGCATAGTGCCATTAGCATAAACTAATGTGTTGCATACTTACTTGTTTAAAATGTTTATTTTAAAGATGGCCTGTTTGTATTAATTTAATAGATTTATTATTTTAATAGGCATTTCCTTAAAAAGGGTTTCAATGTATAAGGATTAGTGAAGGGATTAGTGGTTGATAATATTTTCTTTTAACAGGTTTATTTCTATGGCAGGCATTTAACTGAAGTTCTTACTGCCATATATAAATCTCTGTCCATTATCTTTGTCATTAGGTGCTGTCAGCAAATTGTGAAGTACTCAAGAGCTATTTTGTTTGAAACATCAAGGTTCTGAAATCAGTTAATGTTATTAGCTGTTTGTTATGGGCACACAGACATCAGGCAGCATATTAAGAACTTTTAATATTCATATTTATACACAAATATAATTTTACCTATTTTTATAATTCAGACGTTTAGATGGAACCCAGTACTGTGGTATTTTAGTATTCTGTGGGAACATTTTTCCATGCTTAGAAACAGCATGAGCCTTTAAATTCACAGATATAAAATATGCATAAATATAATAAGGATATCTTAGAGTATCAGGGCTATTTAGTGATTTAATAAATGTTTAGTTAACCCTGAGGGTTGAGAAATGTCAAACTCAGATAGTGGAAGCTGAATGTCAGTCCAGAGGTGCCAAGGGTGGCATGCAATTCTGGAAATGAAGTAAACATTTTAAAGTTTCACAGATATTTCCTTAAGTCAAAATACAGAAAATGACTGAAAGTGCTGAAAAAGTTCAACCAGAAATATGTTTGCGGGTGCCCCATATATTAATTGTTGCATAAGAAAATTAACCTAACTAGGAAGAAAAAAAAAAAAAAAAAAAAAAAAAAGATGGAAAAGAGAAAGGTGGAAAAACCCTTCATATAAAAACCCTTCACATAGATATTGTAGTGGAAGAAGAACAATACTCTGAGGTTCTCTTTGAAACAACCTAAAAACCAGGACATGCTCTATTGCACAAAACAATAAATTCCATGTAGGAAGTTCCACTAAGATTTATACATTCAATACTAAATGTAATACAAATAACACTGGAAGCTCATTCAGATTGGACACACTCAGAAGCTAGGAACTGCCAACCATAAAACTGACCATGCCACCTTTATTTCCTCATATCTGTGTGTTTTATTACTGAGTTACATCCCACTACTCAAGGGACCCCTTTTCATGATGATCCTACGGAACTCTAAGTACATGACAAACATGAAAAATTCAACTGACTTCAGCGGAATGACACAACTGTTTACATCCACTTATGATTGCTTTAGAAAAAAAATGAGGGCTGCATTATAAAGCTTAGAGAATACCCAGAAAATGATGCTGGTATTTATTTTTACCTTCTAAATACAGAAGAAAGCTAGATGTCCAATTTACCACTGAAAATTCCAGTCAACGTTTTCTCTTATAGACATTTGTACACTGTCGATGAGCCCCCAGAACACCAGCAGCTCTATCATTCTCACAGTCCAATTCTGTGGTATGCAGCATAAGGACTGATACTTGGCATGTACCATACTGCTTATTCTGTGTCCTGGAGAACTGATGGTACTATGGTGTAACTTCAAAAGCTACTTCTGCTTCAAATCCACAATGTTCTGATTTTTTTTTGTTGGAGCCTGTTAAAATTGGAAGCCTGTAAAATTTTTTGTTGGGGCCATAGACAAGACCTCAACTGACCATATGAAATACCTGAAAAAAATGATAAATCTAAAATAAGTCAGTTGAATCATATCCTTGAAGTATATGTTTTTCTCTATACACTATAAATTAAGTACAGGCTAACTGGTTGTGTCCCTATAGGCATCTGAAGATATCTGATGTTATATAATTTATTTATTGTCTTTTGAGTATTAAAAGGGAAGAACAGAGAAAACAAAGCTAAACAGCTGCAAAGAAACACCCCTAAATGATGTAAAATAGAATATTCTATTAACCTTTAGTATATTTTTAACATATGGAGCTTTTTAGTTTATTCATAATATGATAGATACAATCCATGCACTACCACATTGTATTAGTAAAATTCTAATGGTCTATAGCCTTTAAGATTATATATAGTCCTAGATAGATAGTCTTGTAGATAAACTATAGAAATACTTACTAACATCTATCTAGGCAACTCCCTAGGTGATATACACCAATTCTAATATATGTGGATTGCCAGGGAGATCATCAGTGCACTCTGAGTTCTAGTCAAAGTTTACAGCATCATCAATCCCCTCTATTAGCAGGCTCTAACATGGGATTAGTAATTTAAAGTAATTCTGAGACTGCCATACATTATTCCAAACTGGACCTCATTATCAGAAAAGTGGGAAAAAAAAAAAAAAAAAAAAAAAAAAAAAGATTATACACTCCTTTGCCCCCAGTCAAGTGCAGTTAGAAGCACAGTTCATCTGAAGTTACGCTTGAGGACAAGGAGTGCTAATATGGTGAGCAAAATAGAAATAATAAACAAACAAACAAACAAATAAATACCCTTACTTTGGAATTCCATTGGTGTTAAGGTTCCATTGTTACCCATTTGTTTGTGGCTTTTGAAAGCCCAAGGCCAAAGTTTGTTTCTGACATTTAGGAAACCAAACTTTCTTTTTTTCTTTTTCTTTTTTTCTTTTTATTTATTTTTTAATAAAAAAACAACTATGCATTAATAAAATGAGTCTCCTTCAAAAGACCTCCATATTTTTTAACACTTTTGCACAATTATTAATGCAACTTCCTTATAGAAATTGATGACTACTGACACTGCTAAGATAGTATTTTTAAAAATCAGTTTTAAACTTTGTTTATGAATTTGCATTAAAAGTTTTCTCAAAATGATGAACTCAAAATACTTCATTTACTCACCTTTTGTTGCATTTTAAAAGAAAGGCAAACAAAAATGATTGTCCTGTTTATTATACTGGTCAAAAATATCATTTCCAGTTTTACGTCTGAAGCAACAAACAATGCAACGGTGAGATTGCCATTTGGAATAAATTGATAGCATTGAATCTACTTTAATTCAATATTGCTTTTTTAACAGCAGTAAGACTATGTCTTGTACTCATTTCAAGAATTTAAGGTATCATAGTGCATATCAATGCATTGCTCTGATGATATTATTGTATAGCAGACAATAAAGCTAAAAGGGCCAGTCAGTGTGATGACCTACCACTTTGCAATCTATTCAGTACATCATTCACGCTAAAGACCTGCCTAACTTGCTCATGAGACTCTGAAATGCTTTGATGCATTTTTGTAATTCACTACTGATATATTATAAAATATTATAACTTCCCTGCTCTCAAGGGGACAAAACGAAAGAGAGGAAATACAGAGAAAGAACTGAACACCAAAAAGTTTCTGAACACAGAGAGTCCAGATATGCAATGATGAGTCCTACAATACATCCACAGTCACAAAGAACAAATCTGTGCAATACAGCATCACTAATAGTACAAATTTGATTAAAAAATTAAAAGAGCATAATGGCTTTGTGCCAGCTGCAAAAGCACAGACTTTACTAGATAAAGCAATGATTTTACTATGAACATAAACTTTCCAAGGAAAAATGTACTTCTTCAGGATGATCTCCCAGCAAAACCAACTGTCTGGATGACTTAGTAACCCTTAAGTGCTCTGTGGCCATTTTTGATCTTCTAGTCAAGTCCACTATTAGAGCATTTTGGTACCAATGAATGCCACCCTGAGTAGAACTGCAGATTTCAGGATCTGCAGTTAAGTGTAACTTCTAAGAACTTCATACTGAAATCAGAGGAAAACAGACTTCAAAAATAAGATAAGAGGAAGATGAGGAAAAGGAAGTAGTACGAGGAAGAGGACGGTCTAATATCACGCCTTCAAATCTTCACATGATTCTGTATTATCAACACAAACAACTGTTTATAATCTAAGCTATTTGACTGCATGACTATAGGTACAACTGAAGAATAGATTAATTCAATTCAAGCCATTTTAATGAGAGAACTGGAAATGGTGAATCATACCATTCTAGATATTTATCTCTTCTTGCAATAATACTGTAACAGATGTCTCTACACTCTCTTTGACATGAAATTTTCTGCACTTCCTTGAGCATCAGTTGAGGACAGAATGGGAGTTCCATGATGGAAAAGACAAGACTGCATTGAAAGTGTTAAACCCAGAAAAGACAGTCTGGAAACTAGAGAGACAGTTACGAAATTTCAAGGAACACTCAAAAAGTGCTGAAATAAGGATGAGGGACATCATACTAGTAGACAGTTATTTGGTCTTTCTGAACAACATTTTTTTTTTTTTTTTTTTTTTTTTTGTCATAGAAATCCTGCAGTACTCATCAGTTATTAAGTGAAAGGCTGGAAGTAATACCTGTTCACATAATCCACAGAGATTATCTTGGGGTCCAACAGCCCTGAAGATGTGTTGCAACCAGGCAGGGAAGGCTAACACAGATGTCTTATTTCAGGACCTGTGCAAGGACCTTGCAGTCTCTACTGCTAAGCAGTGGAGACACTACACCTATGAGTGACACAGGTACCTCAATCTCTAAGGTAGAAGATAGTTCATAAACTTTCTACCAACCCAGGATACAAAAGCACAGGCAGGGCAAAGCACTGGGTACAGTTCGGAAACTTACTGAACCACATTAAAGAAGAAAAGAGGAAAAAATAATTTTATTTTCTAATCCGGTTTACATTAATGCTAGACAAAGTCATTTGATGAGGATGGTACCAAAATAAATTTGTTCAGAATTAATAAAACGGAGCACCTTACTGCCTCTTTTTTACCTGACCATGTCTGAACAACTGTATTATACTTCACTGAGCAAGAAATACAAGCTCAGCTCATTACTCAGGATGGGTCCTTGATCACTATCATTATTCTTAAAAATTTATATTCCAAATGGCTTTTACATGTCTTCTTTGAGCACCAAGTGAGGTGAATGACACAAAAGTCAGCCAGGATCCATTTTATTAATTGATGCAAAGAGATTAAGTCCCAGATATTAAACATGTACAACCAGGCTCTGTCTGCACCCCACAGTGTTTCTGAGCCTTATTGTCTACACTGATAGTAGAATACATAATGGATACTCATTTTTTTGCCATTGAACAAAATATTAGAAACAACAAATTACTGTGTTCCTACTAAAGTCCCTACTGGCTATCTTGGGTAGAATTAACCTCACTTTAAATAAGATATCAAAATGCTAAATGCTGGAAAAAAAAAACAGCCATCTGAAGACAGTCATTTCTTTGACTTTGACGCTTGTGCTAAATGGTGCTGTACTGCTCTTTGGTAGTACTTAATTCTCCTTGTTGGCTACATAAGGGGTGGCATACACCTTAGACTTACTGACCTACCTGTTTAATTTTGAAACAGAGGACAGAAAAGGACAGAAGAATGCCTTCCATCTCTGAATTACAATCCCTTTTGATAGTTTTGCAGAAATTAAAAAAAAAAAAAAAAAAAAAAAAAAAACTTTAGAGGACTGAGGAAGCTGTGTGAACAGTTCCTACTTCTATCATTATTTTATTATATTCTTTCTTCCAGGAAAAAGGATATTTGAGAATATTTTACCTATGCACATAATTTTGACTACTAATTGGAAATTCTGAACTCTACAACACTGCATTTTAAAAGTAATTTCAAAATCTAGATTATTAAGAATAGATTCTTAAGATATTAATGGAAAAGATAAGGGCAAGGTTTTTCAAAAGTTCAAAATGCATGTTATTCAAGGCTTTTTATTTTAAAGATAAGGTAAAGACTGATTCTGACTCTCTACTCAAAGAACTCTAGAAGCTGAGCCAACACTGCAGGCAAATTCAGCAGAAACACTGCAGTTGGAGTTGGCAAATCCTCTAAAATAACATATATCATTTTATGATTATATTGGTACTGCCAGTTTTTACAGTATTTAATAGCATCTGACCTTATTAATTCCCATTTTTATTATATATTCATTGACAGTAACTGTCACAGCTTCCACTTAAGAACCAGAATTTCCACGAGATTTCTCTTCTGATCAACGAACCTTGGTGATTGAGGGGTTCACCTAGCAGCTGTCAGCTTTTACTTTGATAATACATAAGGAGAACTGGTAAAACCAAAAAGAAGAGCAATAGAAATAATGATCAAGCATTGTAGCCCACGAAGAAGTGCTCTTGCAGAATATGACCTTTCCTTATTTACTGTCTTTCTTTAGCCATCGTAAAGTTCAAGTGTGACTCTTAAATATATGCTAGACACCAGTCATATTAATCCCCAATGAGACATTAATAGAAATTTATTCAAATTCATCAAATTAAGAAAGCAATGGTACTGTGTGTATTGCTGATGGACTATCCAATTTTTCTGGTATTCTAACCCTTCACCACAAAGACTGCTAGTTCAAACATTGTCTTTTTATTAGAAAAAGAAAAAAAAAAAAAAAAGGGGGGGGGGGTAAATTTAGCATTGATTATTTTTTTAAACTCTGACCATACTATTGATAATGATAAGAAAGACCCTAAACGTAAATGGATGAAAACTGCAAGGATGGTGGGGAAGGGTAGCAATTCATTATCATCTGGGAATTCAGTCTGGGATCCAGGCCACAAATCCTCTTTGATTTTGTACAGTGCCTTCAGACCTACCATTAATATCCTTTACTTCTCAGGCCAGGTAAGCCCAGGAGAACTGCATAGTACATTCCGCTCTAGAAAAAACAAGATTTCCTCGCATCACTAACATAAAACACTTTGCAGCTGAGCTAAGCCATGCTGTTGAACCACAGAGACACATTCACTGAAACTCAGCCCATCAAAAGGATGTCAAGACAGAAACTTGAATGTGAAACTCTTACAGTTAGAGATAAACCTCTCACAGGCACAAATCTGGGAACACATTTTCCTACTTGTTTTTCTTTGGTTAAAATCATTCTTGGACTGGTAGTTCGTAGGGTTATATTTACTAACTGTATGAGGACAATGGGCCCTCTTGTGTTTTAGATTTGTAGGCCTAGTTTCCACCTACTTGAGGCCACACAATCAAATTGCTAGTTAACACGACTCAAATGGGGAGGAAGCCCTCTCCTTCAAAAGATGAAATCTGCAATGAAAATCAAGAGCCCTTACTACTGTTCAGTATTTACAAACAAGGACACAGAACAGAATGACAGAATACAGCAAAAATGATTTAAATTTCCATTTCTTATAAAGCGTTCCAAGGAAAAATTAAGGTGTAGGCCAATTTCACCACATGCAGGTGCATACACCCATACACCACTGAAGTAAGAGAAGCATCACTATTTCTTCTTTCTCCCTCTGTGTTATTCTGTTTTCTTCTGTTTCTGTCCCCAAAGTAATGGGAAGTTATTCCTTTGCCTCTTTGGGCAAGCCATGGAGAGACTAAACCGCTTCAGATAGGATCAACATGTCTGCGAAACACGTGACTTTAGTCTTGAGGAGGAGTTGGGAGTGTTCCTTGATGAAAAACTCAATGTGAGCCAGCAATGTGTGCCTGCAACTCAGAAAGCCAACCGTGTCCCGGGCTGCATCAAAAGAATTGTGACCAGCAGGTGGAAGGAGGTGATTCACCTCCTCTACTCTCCTCTTGTGAGACCCCACCTGTAATGCTGCATTCAGCTCTATTGCCCCCAGTATAAGAAGGACATGGACCTGTTGGTGTGAGTCCAGAGCGGGGCCACAAGAATGATGAGAGGGACTTTTAATGAAGGATTATAGTGATAGGACAAAAGGTAATGGCTTTAAACTAAAAGAAGGTCTCTTTAGATTAGATATTAGGAAGGAATTCTTTACTATGAGGGTGGTGAGGCACTGGAGCCGGTTGCCCAGGGGAACTGGCTGCCCCATCCCTGGACGTGTTCAAGATCAGGTTGGCTTTCAGTAACCTGGTCTGGTGGGAGGTGAGTAACCGTGGCAGGGAGGGGTGGAGCTAGGTGATCTTCCAGGTTCCTTCCAACCCAAGCCATTCTGTGATTCTGTGTGCAGAAGGTTTCTTACCTCATATTGGACAAGATGGTGTTCTTTCTTTGCTGAAGCATTTGAAAATGTAAGAGAGGCAAAATCAAATAACTGAAATATGGACAGGGAAAAAGAGTTTTTCTTCACCCAGAAACAGTGGTATAAATCTTTCATTCATTTCAAATTAATTAAAAAATTCACTGATTTCTAACAACAATAATAAAAATGTTGTGGTATGAGCATTAGTAACTCATCAACATGTAGACGCAAATCCTAGCATATGAAATACATATCCTAAATCCATGACACCTACAATGATAAACTGATAAACATGAGACTATTTCTACTTCTCTTTTTTAATTACCTAGGGACAATATGCAATATCTTATATTTTATAAATCATATAAATAGTATAAATTATAAAAAATAACTATTTAATGAAGTTCTCTTTTTTACATTGAACACATTTTCCTGGTGATATTTATAAAAATATTTCCACAAAGTTCATGATTCCTTCCATTAAAAGTAACAAACCTACACCCACTGCTAGAAGACATGATTTTTCTGTGAAGAAAGTCTGAAAGGCTCATAAACAAAACAACACTGCAAGCACTACTAGAGCATGACAGAAGTCTTTGTACTGTAGGTGACAAAAAGATTTTATGAAACTTAAAATAATTTACCTTGACAAGAAGTCTGTGAAAGAGAGGCGTATGGGATATCCGTGTCGTATGATTTTGACCATGTCTAGGACACCAATATACTGCAGTTGAGCAGACACATAAAAATTGTCAAAAGTATCTGGCAACTTGGAGTTATTAGGCTTTATACAATGAACTGAATGGGGCGTGCAATTCTGCAGCTTCCCAATAATATCTGTGAGTGATTTCTGTGGAAAAAAAGAAAACAAACAAAAAACATTTGTCAGCCATTACTGTGCTGGAAAGGCAATTGCACAACACATACACTGTTCCTAACATCATTTAACATAATTTTCTCAAAAGACACAACCTGGCCATCCAAGTGGCTTACACAAGAACATGATTTTTCTGCAGTTGCAATCTGTAGAGACTAATTCTGCCTTTAAAACTTTTTTTTTTTTTTTTTTTTTTTGATATATATCTGCGCAGAAAATGTTCACTAACCCTGAGTTGTATTGCCACAGTTGTTGGGCCCCCTCTCTCCAGTCTCTGAAGAAATGAGGATGTCCCTTTCTTTTTCAAAAGCTGTTGGGGAGAAAAGCACACACATGGGGTACCTTTATCTCAAGATGAGCAGGAACCATTCATTTTCATTGTTACACATTTTGACAACAAAGGCAAACATTTACACAAATAATATGTCATAGACAATGATTTGATTTTCAGAAAGAATTGGGAAAGTAGATAAATACCCTCAATGGTCTGTGGAGGTATGATTGGCAAGAAATTTTTAATTTCAAAAGCAGTTTTATTTCATTGTAGTGATAAAATCCCTTTTCTAAATAACTGGGCAAGGCAATATGATTTGTAATTTTACTGTAGAAGCAGGACCTGTACAGTTAATATCCCATACAGTCTGTGTATTAGTAGCACAATTCTCTAACTCCCTGAGAAGCTTCCTCATGTCTTTGGCAGATGCTTAAGTGACTAAACATAAACACAGTTCATTAAAAAATGTTGAAGTCAAAAAAACAATATTAATATTTAAAAACCTTCTCTTTTCTTCTTACACAAGTGAAGGCAGTTCATCTTTTTTCAAACAGTTTTCACCCATTTTAGCCATAAATAATCAATAGATTTATATTATGTTAGAACCAATGTTATCCTTTTCATACATCAGAGCTGGGAGTGGGGAACAAATTTCTTTTTTACTTTTCTACTTCTTCTCTTTCAGACTAAAATGTCAATAAGCATCCTAAAAGTGGTACCAGTATTTTTTTGTTAAAGCTGCTACAGAAATGCTGGCAAAACTATCATGTTCTAGGATGTGGCCAAGTTCTTAGATTCAAACTTCTGTATCAATGACAGCCTTTTCACCTTTCACTTTTTTTTTTTTTTTTTTTTCATTGCCTTTCTTGAGTCCACTTACCCCATAAAACTCCCTTTCTATCAGCTCAGCATGTTCTGGCCTACTCCTGTCTTTTTCCAGTTGCATTTTAAAACTGTACATTTCCTCAGTTTGGCCTTTCCAGGCCAATCTCCATTAAAAATATTGCAATGTTAGCAATTCTCTACTCACTATGCTAGATTTTGGAGCTCTTTTTTATTTCAAATCTAACTTACTAGGATGTAATAAAATTTTAAAGGCAAACTCATCCCAAACTACAAAACAGAAAAGTTAAAGCGATATTTCTCAGTTAAAGTTTACAAAATGCTTTAGGAATATAACTAAAATCACAGAATCACAGAATAGTTTAGGTTGGAAGAGACCTCCAAGATCACTGAGTCCAACCTCTGACCTAACGCTAACGAGTCCTCCACTAAACCATATCCCTAAGCTCTACATCTAAACGTCTTTTAAAGACCTCCAGGGATGGGGACTCAACCACTTCCCTGGGCAGCCTATTCCAGTGACTAACAACCTGTTCAGTAAAGAAGTTCTTCCTAATATCCAAACTAAACCTCCCCTGGTGCAACTTTAGCCCATTCCCCCTCGTCCTGTCACCAGGCACGTGGGAGAATAGACCAGCCGCCACCTCGCTACAGCCTCCTTTCAGGTACCTGTGGAGTGCAATAAGGTCACCCCTGAGCCTCCTCTTCTCCAGGCTAAACAGTCCCAGCTCCCTCAGCCGCTCCTTGTAAGACTTGTTCTCCAGACCCTTCACCAGCTTCGTTGCCCTTCTCTGGACTCACTTGAGCACCTCCATGTCCTTCTTGTAGCAAGGGGCCCAAAACTGAATGCAGTACTCGAGGTGCGGCCTCATCAGAGCCGAGTACAGGGGGACAATCACTTCCCTCGACCTGCTGGCCACGCTGTTTCTTATGCAAGCCAGGATGCTGCTGGCCTTCTTGGCCACCTGAGCACACTGCTGGCTCATATTCAGCCGACTGTCAACCAATACTCCCAGGTCCTTCTCTGACAGGCAGCTAGCTTTCTAACCACACATATTCCAGCCTGCAGCTCTGTTTGGGGTTGTTGTATCCCAGGTGCAGAACCCGGCACTTGGCCCTGTTGAACTTCATACAGTTGGCCTCAGCCCATCGCTCCAGCCTATCCAGATCCTCCTGCAGAGCCTTCCTACCCTCGAGCAGATTGACACACGCACCTAACTTGGTGTCGTCTGCAAACTTGCTGAGGGTGCACTCAATCCCCTCGTCCAGATCATCGATGAAGATGTTAAAGAGGACTGGCCCCAGTACCGAGCCCTCGGGGACTCCACTAATGACCGGCCTCCAACTGGATTTGACTCCATTCACCACAACTCTCTGGGTCCGGCCATCCAGCCAGCTCTTAACCCAACAAAGTGTACGCCAGTCCAAGCCATGAGCAGCCAGTTTCCTGAGGAGAATGCTGTGGGGGACGGTGTCAAATGCCTTACTGAAGTCAAGGTAGACCACGTCCACAGCCTTTCCCTCATCCACTAAGCATGTCACCTTGTCATAGAAGGAGATCAGGTTCGTCAAGCAGGACCTGCCCTTCATAAACCCATGCTGACTAGGCCTGATCGCCTGCTTGCCCTGCAACTGCTGCATGATGACACCCAAGATAATCTGCTCCATGAGCTTCCCTGGCTCAAAATACAGTTATCTCTGCTTGACAGATGATTTGTTAGAAGGAATGGGTGTTTGCATTAAGTCACTAGTTCTAGACCATTTACTGAGTTAGGGGAAGAGCCAGGAACAAAACTCTGGATGTTAAATTTCTTGCCTGGTATCTTGTGTTGCATACTCTCTCCATGGGAAAGAGGTATAAGAAACCAAAGCCTCCTAAAAAGTCTCTTTAACAGCACAATATATTAAAGTTTTAACCCAAAGACATACCGGAAGTTTTCCAACAGGTGAGCTCTTAAAATAACAGTCAATGAAGCAAAGTGATCATAAAGAGAAACAATGCAAAGCCAATTGAGAAGAGCCTTTTGTTCGTGACCTGCATTTGTGTGACTCAACTTCTGCTATATGAACTGCAAAACCCACTGATTCTTCCAAAGGAAGGGGGTGGGGAGGGGAAGGCAACAGTATAGATTTGGAATAAATTACAGAAATACAAGGGTGCAAGAGCTGATGCGAGCAAAAGAGAGTTGTGAGAGTATCAATGAAAATATTTTCTCTTTTATTTAAAAAGGATTCACAGCCTTCACAAGTCACAGGGACCTGAGCTGGCAGCTTCTCATTCCTATGACACCTTATGTGCTCCAGACTTCTGACCTTTTCATGTCTATTTTGGGATGGATGAACTGTTCTCTTGGACTCTACTGCAAGTAGAGTGGTGAGTTCAAAGAGGTAGACCGTCCTTACCTGTGACAACGTGCTCTGAATCAATGAATAAGTCACCTATGAAGAGGTCTAACAATAGGTAAATATATGGTGATCTACAGAGAAATCTATAATTATATAGGCTAGCAAATAGCTAGGACTGCAGATGAGAAGCTAAAAGGGGAGGGGAATAATAAACTCTTGTGTGACTTCTGAAAGCATCTACTTCTCTTCCCTTGATATGGTGGAGTCTAGATAAACCATACACAGTAACACAAAAACCTTTGAATTGTAACATCATATACATCATATATCATCATATACATCATACATCATATGATGTACCATATGCATCAGCCTCAGATTTCAGCTATAATAGAAAAGACATTCTCTCTGGTTGATAAGTCTTGCCTTAATGTCCCTCTTCCTTTTTCTTCCCCTCATTTCATTTTTTTTCCCTTTGTCACCTTTACCAGGATAAACTCCAATAAAAATGCAGTGGTTATGATTTTCCAAAGTGTAGTCATTTTAATTCTCAGCTGATAAAAAATGCCTCTTACATTGCATTTGCAATTACAATAAGAACAACAAAACAACATTGTTCTAGCTTACCACAGTGGATTTTCAAGGCTATACTGGAAAAGGGAAGAAATTATGAGATACAGCACACTTATAGATGCGGACTTGATCCACAAAAGAATATAAGCACTTACCTACTTCCAGTTCCTGCATCAGCTGCATTCCAAAATAACTATGGTTTTTTTTTTTGTTTTTGTTTTTTTTTGTTTTTTTTTGTTTGTTTTTTTTTGTTACTGGAACAGATTAAATACCTAAATACCTTAATACCTTAGATACTGCTTCAGTCCTGCAGGACAGCACAATACCCTTCTCAAATTAGGCCAGCTTAGTATCTACAAATTGAGCAATGTTCACCTGCACAGCTTTTCTTAAAGCTTTCCTTTGAGAAACTAAGCAATCTTTGCTCTTGTGGGCAGATGAAGGATGGAGTTCTTCCCACCTTCCATCTAACACCTAACAGTTTAGATCTTTCTCACTGAACCTGGAAGATCTGACTTAATTCTATCATGCCTCCCAAATGAAATTGAGTATGTTTTCTCTCTCTCTCAAGAGAGTAATTCCAGGTTAAAAGCTATTCTGGTCTGGTGAAAAGCCTCATAGTTTCAGAGATCCCAGCTGTGTGGTGTTTCCCCCTGGCTTGATTAGGCTTCTAACTTAGACATGCCTTTCATGCTTCCTTCCATGTATGGGACTAGGATCTTTTTCATGTGCTTAGGAAGCTTCCTTTAGGAAGCTGTTACTATAGTAGAAAGGCACCTAAAGGCACCTTGTGATGCCTCAGCTGTTTGCTAAATATATCCTTAAACCACCACCATTGACTTCAACTTAAGTTTTTTCCACTGAGATTACTGACAAGAACAGTAGACAGGAACTATGCTACTATCAGCAGCAGGGCTAAAAGGAAGCTCCCGTTGCTGTTCTGTGGATGTACTTGCATAAAGCCCTCCACAAAGACACATGAGAGCAGGCTCCTTAATCCCATGGCAGAATCAATTTTGTGCAGCTGTAAGCCAAAAATAAAGTTGTAAGATTCAAGAAGCCTGGCAAGGCAGCTGATACATTGAAAAAACTGCTTGCTGCTTTTCTAGAAGAGGGAATTCCAAAACTCTACCAAGAATGAACACAGCAAATGATGTGATTTCTCCTTAAAACAGAAATGTTCCGTGTGACATTAACAATTACTTTTTGATAGCCTCCCCGAGTTTTTGTTTGTTCTTGTTTTTTTTAACTTTTTACATTTTTAGGGCTGACAGCTAGCAAAAAAAGAGGTAAGTTCCAACATGCAAAAGTTTGATTTGATTTGAAACCAACTGGGAAAAATTATGTGCAAGGGACCATATAAAAGCAATATTTTAATAAATTTACAGCATATATATTCATACAAAACCATACAAACTGTCTTTTTCAAACCAAAAATGTCTGTTTAATATAATAAAATCACTGAGGTTTAATTTTTAGCTTCCTCTTTCTTAATTGACTTAACTAATCATAGTCAAGGAGGCAAAACAACAAAATATTTTTATAGCCATAAAATAAATAATACTGCATCTACTGCTAAGCCATAGAACCACAGAGTCATGGAGTGATTCAGGCTTGAAGGGACCTCATTATCTTGTACAGCCTCCTGCTCAGAAAGTCCAAGGAAGAGCCTATATTACTAATGGGCTACCTGTTAATTCTCATTATTGCTCTATTTTTGTTATTTGGAACTAGATTATTTTAATTGTTTAATGACTACAGAGAACCAAGAAGAAGACAGAGCTTTCAGAAATGAGAAAGTAACAGTAAAATCTACAAGAAAAAAGAACAGAAGGATTCCTAAATTCTTACCTTGCTGAGCTCAATGTATTTCTTTGCTTCTCCACTTGCAGAGGTTATGGTTGTATTTTTACTCAACAAAGCTGCTTTACACCCTTTGATTTTAAGGGAACGATATGGAGGAACAAGTGATCCAGTTTGTGTCAGCTTGGACTGGAACAATTGATTGATGACTACATTTTCACTGGCTGGGAAAAAAAGAGGAAATTAATGCATGAAAATAAAATACAGTTTAAAAAGTAAATACATGGTATTTGGAATGAAAAACACGCATAGAGTAGGAGACATTTAAATAAGTAAATTCAAAACAAATGGACAACCTAATAAACTGTTATTTTATGCATTGATCATAATCAAAGAGCATTCATGGATTCAAGGATGTCAGCCATCAGTAACATTATTTTTAAGCTTATTCGGGTCCTGTGCTGAACAGAACAGGGCAGAGAACAGAACCTCAGACTGTGATCTGTCTAAACTTAATTACTTCTGTGATAATCATGCTTGAATTTTGTCGCATTACTTACTGTTAAGTTATCTATCTATTAAACCAATATAAGAGATGCATGCTGCACAGCATTTACTTAACCCGTGGCATTTAGAAATGAACAAGGCACAGCTATATAAAACATAATATAGGATATAGGAAGGGATAAAAGGGGAAAAAAAAAAAAAAAAAAAAAAAGGACTAGGTGAAGGACAGACCTAGAGAAAGCTGGATTCATATTTCTCCACATCAAGACCACACTTACAAACATTGATGGAAAAACACATAATGACATACACAGTTTTGATGCACTGCTAATAAACAGTACAAAACAAATCACTTCCAAGAGATGTTTTTTGTAAATGGAAATCTGTTAACTTAAAGACAGATAGGATATTTTATAATAATTTCAGCTAAATTATCCTTTGTAAGGTTATGGTCACAGGCTTTTTAAGATGAACATGGTAATTAAATGCTGCATGCTCTGCTACAGCACCAATAAGCATTGAAAACCTGCTGTGTGATACATCTTTAACCATCCTTAATTTTTATTTCTTTTTAACAAACTGGCATTATGATCACACCCATCATGTGAATAAAACAACAATAAATAAAAAAATAATAAAAAAAACAAACCACCCACAACACAAAAAGATTAATGGGATTAAGGTCATAAGTAATGCCATTAAGTTTAGCATAGCAAGTATAAATCTTAAGTTTGCTCGTTATTAGCTGTGTGAAGATACATTTACTAGATGTTTGAATGTAATAGATTTGTTTATCTTTTTCTGTAGCAACTATTATTGCTGACTTAACTGGAATAATAAAGTTATGAGAATGATACTAAAGCAGATACCTGAATAAATAACAGCACAAATGGTGGACATGGTAAACCTCCATATTTTAAAAATATGGATAAATGTAATAAGTAGCATTAGAAAATACATTGAAATTATGCCTTCCAAATTAAAACAGATAAAAACCTATATTAATAGTATCTCCTGATTTATCTAAAGGACAGGTATGTTCCACATTCTATAACATATATGAAAGTGACTTCTATGATGTTAATGTATTTAAAGGTTTTGAACTGAGTAAGGAAACTTAAGTCAATGAAAATCAAGAGGCAAGCACTTAAGTTATACATCCACAAAACATACAAATTTGACACTAAAGGAAATACATCACTGACAATCAATAGATTTTAAGTTTCAAATGCCTAAGTCACTTAAAAAAGAAGGAACATAGCCCTTATATCACTTAGATCCTTTTAAAAATTCTGCTTTCAGAATGTTTCCATTAATTATATTTATTATTATTTGACTTGTTAATTATATATACTCACTCTCAGCAAATCAAACATTTTATATCCAATCCAATCCTCCATTCTTCCCTTTTAAGAGCTGCATAGATGATTATACAAAATAGCAATGAAACTGCAAAAGGAAACTATTTAAGAGAATGGAAGAATGTTCTCTCTTGTAGAACATACTGGAAGTTGAGGATACACCTTCTTGTATTATTTGGCATTAAGTTACAATAGTTAGAACTGGAATGTCTCTATAATCACTAAGATGATATTTAAGATCAATTCTTTCATTTCTTTTATTTTCTCATCTTCAATGTATGCTATTTGCCTTTAAATTGCATTAATTATTTTACTAGGAGGTTTAGCTAATTTCACAGTAAAATTGTTAAAAAGCAATACATAGTGACAGCAGGGCTGATTTGGAAAACAAATATTACTTCCAAAAGACCTCTATTTCTATTGAAAAAAATACAAATACATAACATATTAAGTAAAAGATTCTTCACTGGTTGAAGCAAAAACAAATAACAGCTCAGGATATAATCACATTTCCTTGAGGAAGATGTTTTGTTTTTCTTCACAGAAAGAGTAAATGAATGAGGTTTTTAATTATCCAATTACGAATCATTAATTAATAAATGGAGATGCATTATTATTGGACATAATTATACAGTATGCACATGGAAGGGTATTTAATTTTGTATTTCAAAGGACATTTGTATCTATTCATTAGAAAACAAGAACGCCCACAAGATGCTGCTTTTAGAAAGCACACTCAAGCAGTGAAGTACATCCCACTGCGGTCTCTATGATTCTGGGAGCCTTTTTTCCTTTCCCTATTTTCTTTTTTGTTTGTTTTGTTTTGATTTTCCTTTTAAAAGGTTTTAAGTCACACTTAATGATTATTTTTTTAAAAAAAAAATTATACTAATCTATAACACTGTATCTTTTATTTCTTTACATCACATCACATAATAAAGATTCTTCATGTTTATGGATTCTAAAAGCTTTCAAAATTAGAGTAATTTTCAGACAATAGGAACATACTTCAAAGAGATGAGGATGACTTCTTTTTAAACTGGAAAGAAAATGTACATAAACTCTCTTAAAATGAATGAAAATTGAAGTGAAGTTATAATAGGCTGATTTCTAACAACAAGCACAACCACAAAACCATTTACTTACTTTTCATTACAAATACGAGATTTTGTGAAAGGGAATCTTTATTTTTTTCTACTGCACCAGCAATTTCGTAAGTAACCTATAATAAAATATTGTGACATCGTTAGTAACACAGCACCTATTAAAAATCTTACAGAAGTATAAATTAAGTTCTGTTTTCTTCCACTTGACAGTTAAAGTCTGGCACCAGGTAGTGTTTTTCAATTCTTTCTTAACAACACCGACAATACTAACTAGAAGAACTGGTTGCTGAACATTGTATGTCTCTGCAAGTAGACAAAAAAATCATCAGACTGAAAACACTTCCACAATGCAAGAGTCAATCAAAGGTGTACCATATAGAAGACAGTGATGTAAACATTACTTTTCCTGTAGTAATCATTAGTCCCAGACCACTGTGGTCTATTCACATTGACCGTAACAGACCACTCATAGATCAATATGAGTTCCAGCTCACACTCAAGACAAGCTCTAGCCATTTATATTGCCTTTGGAGGCAAATTCAGTCTATAGGTTATGTAAAAATTCCATTTACACATCTAACAACTATGCACGTAAGGGTTTTGGATCACCTCAGCTGACTGATGTTATCATTTCAAGTGCAACTCCATCTGTCATGTGAATGCAGATTAACTCTATCTAACACGTGGTGGGCACACCAAAGTGAGCAAAACCCAATGCTACAGCAAGAGTTCCTGAAGATACATACAAAATGATGAAATATGACCAAGTGTCTGCTTTAACTTTGAGCCTATCCAGGTGCCACTGCATAGAAAAGAAGCACTGAGACCAAAATGCAGTCACTGAGCCTGAAATGCCAGTTAAAACCCTTGCATCACCGTTATCAAATTGCTTCATCCTCGTATTTCTAAATTTATGTTTATTTTGCACAGAATATCAATATTTCACAAAATAGAATGATTAAAATAAAACAGCAAAACAGAATTTTCTTATCAACGATTTGTGATTATGGTTCATATCTTGGCTAGCATGGCAATCAATATTAAAGACCGACCTGGGGCACAACTTTAAAAAAGGAAGTGTGCTACTTATGTCCTGTTTTCAAAACCAGTCTGTGTACAGATGATGGGCTTTATCTCACTTTATGTAAGGGTGGGTGCCTATACCTCAGTCAGTCACACATGACTTCTGTATACATGCAGGAAAAATATATTCCTGACTCATCTGCCCTATTTTTCAATGGGATGCATTCCACCCTATCAAGTGCTTATTTGCCATCCACCGACTATGTGTGTAGATTAGATGGCCAGCTCTGATATAGAAGTCTCCAGCTGCAGCAAAGGACATTTTGTTAGATGAATCTGACACAGAGACATTAATGGCTACAAACCTTTAATGGACCTAAACTTTAACACCTAACCATGATGACACCCAACCTTTATCTGACTGTTTTGTGGAACGGAAGCAAGGATTGGACTTTCTAGTCTTCAGGCCCAGCATCAAGTGATAGTTATGTGACTGAATTCACCAGTTCCTTGAACAGGAAACGCCCTAGAACTAGTGAACAGAAACTATATTATCTAATTCCAACTGGAATTTTAGTCACCTAAATTGGCATTGCAGAAAGATGTCTAGTTCCACCCAGAAGTGCAGCCCACAAATCTTTCTTACAATGACTCTCTCAAGTAAATCAACTTTCTGGCATTTTTTAAAATAATTATTATTTATTTAATGTGTTTGACAATAGCAGGTGCATTTACTAGCATTAGAGATGCTACTCTGCAGAAAACAAGACAAAAACATTCTATTTACATAAGTGATTTTAGACAATCTAGCCACAAAAACTTAGAGCTTCTTCAAAGCCTGCTACCTTTCTGAGGAGAAAAATCAGCCCAAGTGGCAGACACATGTACACTTAGCCATACATAGTAGATTTCCCTCCACTGCATTTCCCTCTTCTGACTGCGGTGGGAAATTACCTTTCTTACCTCCCAAGGCAGTTTTGCTAGCTTGAGAGGACAGGTTGCTCAGGGTTGATAAAAACTGTTTCTCCTTTTTATGTTGAGGCATGGAACAACAATAATTACATTGCTAAGATTTTAATGGATTTTCTGTTAATCTAGAACTCTTGCTGTATGCACCCATAGCTTTAACTTAGGGAAGGAAGCGGTTTTCCCTCTTCTCCTCCAAACTCTAATATCATCCCTATCCTCCACCTTGGTCTACATATTTGCATCCCTTATGGTTAAGCCAGAAACTAAACCAGTGCTTCCTGTTTCTCAGATGAAAGCTCTCACTAGACCACTACATGAAGGGTAATGAAAGGGAGATTTTGCAGAAAGATCATTTCTACAAAATGGATAGACATTTGTCATCTTCTATTTTTTTTTTTTTTGGGGGGGGGGACACAACAGAAAAACAGCTAATTAATTTGCAAGCTTTAGATATAAACGGCTCTAGCTTGCATAGTAGTAGAATCCAAAGGGAATTTAAAAATTATCAAAAAATAAAAAATAAAAAAAAATGAAAGACTGTAGTACTACCTCCACAATTAGGCAGAAACTTAATGGGAACTTCTCAGAACACAGTTTTTGTTTGTTTGTTTGTTTTTACCTTGGGACCATGTTTTTATCTAAAACCTGTTTTAAGTTTCTTATTGAATCTATATCCTAAGCTCCTTAGGTATCTGGGGAAATTTTATCCTTGTATATTTAATAAAGCTGTAAATATATAGTAAAGATTAATAATACTAATCAGTTCATTAATTTTCTTTTTCACTGGGTCATTTGACAATTATGTGATGCTATCTTACTCATGAAAAATATTCTATGTCTTGGATGTGTATAATCTGTTGTACTTATTAATTGTCAAATGATGTAATTAGTATGGCATCTGCGATAGAAAAGGTGTAACAATAGAATTATGTTTGTTTCCATGATGAATGCACTATTATATAATTTTTAACTGTGTCTCTTAGGAGTATACAATATAGCTAGTAAACTATTAGAATAATTTAAGCATACTATTAAAAGTTTTCAGTGTACTTAAAGTACATGTTCTAACATACTGGTCCATAAAAGGTAATTAACAGGCCTTACTTAACAAATTAATAATACCAGTTCCTAATTGAATGTCTTAGGCTTTCATTAAATTAGAAGAGAGTTACTATTGATGGGACGAGTAGGTAAGTATAGCAATGGGAGATTACACATTATGATAAGTGTACCCTCAGTAAGTTTGCAGATGACACCAAGTTAGGAGGACGTATCGACCTGCTGGAGGGTAGGCAGGCCCTGCAGAGGGACTTGGACAGGATGGGTTGATGGGCAGAGGCAAGTGGGATGAGCTTCAATATGGCTAAGTGCCAGGTCCTGCACTTTGGCCACAACAACCCCATACAATGCTACAGGTTTGGGGCAGAGCGGCTGGAAAGCTGTGCAGAGGAAAAGGATCTGGGCGTGTTGGTTGATGCTTGCCTGAACATGAGCTGGCAATGTGCCCAGGTGGCCAAGAAGGCCAACGGCATCCTGGCTTGTATCAGGAATAGTGTAGCCAGCAGGACCAGGGAGGTGATCGTCCCCCGCACTCTGCTCTGGTGAGGCCGCGCCTCGAGTACTGTGTTAGCTTTGGGCCCCTCGCTACAAGAAGGATCTAAGGCCCTGGATAATGTCTAGAGAAGGGCTATGAAGCTGGTGAATGGCCAGGAACACAAGTCCTGTGAGGAGCGGCTGAGGTAACTGGGGTTGTTTAGAGAAGGCTCGGGGGAGACCTTATTGCTCTCTACAACTACCTGAAAGGAAAGTGTAGGGTTGGCTTCTTCTCACAGATAACTATAGGACTATATAGTTATCTCACAGATAACTATAACATAGATAGGACTAGAGGGAATGGCCTCAAGTTGCACCAGAAGAGGTTTAGGTCAGAAATGAGGAGACATTTCTTCTCAGAAAGAGCAGTCAGGCGTTGGGATGGGTTGCCCAGGGAATTGGTGAAGTCACCATCCCTGTGGTGTTCAAGGAAAGGCTGGACATGGTGCTTAGGGACATGGTTTAGTGGGTGATATTGGTAGTTGGGTGGTGGTTGGACCAGATGGTCTTTAAGGTCACTTCCAACCTTAATGATTCTATGATTCTATGAAAATGCCTACCTTGAAACAGGGAGAAGTTTCAGTACTGGTACTGGTATAATACATTACCAACTTCTAGAACTATATTCATAAGACATCTCTCATCACATAAAATTCATTAAAGTTAACAGGATTCCCTTTATTGCTAACTCTCTAACACTCTTCCCATAGTAAATTGGTAAATTAATTCACTGACTAAAGACATGAAAAGTGGCTTAATGAAATGGCACTCTAGCGTCCCATATTTATTGTCAGTTCCAGAAAAGAGAAAAAAAAAAAAAAAAAAAAAAAAATGTCCTCTCCAAATTGTCTGCTTTGTTAATTTAATCATGTTCCCATCAGAGATGCCAGCCTATGGTGGCACTTTGCCTAAAGTACATGCAGGTCCCTGTACTGGGTCTGGCTGGGATGTTAACTTTCCCTGCAGCAGCCCATACAGTGCTGCGCTCTGCACTTGTAGCTAGAACAGCAGTGGTATCACACCAGTGTTGTGTCTGCTGCTGAGAAGTGCTGGCACAGCATCAGGACTCTCTCTAACCCTCCTAGGGCGTGGGCAAAAAAGTGAGAAAGAAACATCATCAGGGCAGCTGACCTAAACCAACCAAAGGGATATTCCATACCATATGATGTCACACTCAGCAATAAAAGGTGGAAAAAGGAAGAAGAGGGGTGGGCTTTCGTTGCAAAAACGTCTGTCCTCCTCACGAACACTGGCTACATGCGTTGAGGCCCTGCTTCAAGGACGTGGTCAAGCATCGCTCATTTGTGGGAAGTAGAGAGTAATTTCTTTCCTCTGCACTTCCACATAGCCTTTACTTGTTTTGTTTAGTTATTCCCTTTCCCCCTCCCTCTTCCCCTTTCCCTTTTTCCCTTTAGTTGAATTGTTTAATTAATAATAATATTTCCTTAATAATATTTTTTCTCTTTAATTAAATTATCCTTATCTCAACCCGTGAGTTGTTCTTTCCTTTACTTCTTCCCCTCCTTATCTAAGGAGGGGGAGTGAGAGAGCAGTTGTGGTGTTCAGCTGCCTAACACAGTAAAACCACCACATTCCCCCACTTTTTTTTCCATTGGGTTTCTAAAGTAAACTGTCCAGAACTCTGCACTGATTGGCACTCGAGCACCCTGTATAGCTATTCTGAGGATGAAAGTCCCATACAAATTTTATGTGGTTTGGACAGGAAATGTACACTAGCTTAGCTCATGGTTCTGGTATTATAAAACATACCTCTTATTCTCACTTCCATTTATTGTAGCTATTTGTTCTGTCTTGTTCTGCACCATGAACATTTAGGAGTAGACAGTATGTAAACCTCTGTGCCTGTGTTAACCAAGGATAACACAGTAGTAGTAGTATCTTTAGATACTACCTGTACCAGTTGCTTTTATTAAAAAATAGTGCAGAGTTCCACAGTGCATTTGAATTCAATAAAACATTTAAACAAGAAATGGATTGAAGTTCAGAAGGGAGGAGAGCTTAACCTAAACATACTAGTAGTGGGGCAGGCCAAATGTGCATTTAGCCCTGAGCATTTAGGGGAAAATATTGAGTAATGCTTCCACTTTGCCTCCCACCAGTTCCCCTCTCATCTTCCAGGGCTCTGCCCATTAGGGAGCTCTGGATCTTCAGGCTGTATCTCATCTTTGTGGTTAATATCTCTTGACAGATGTTTCCTCTATGAGTCTCTGTTTCCAGAGCTCATTAACATTTTCGGCATCCATAATAGTCTGTGGCAAGGAGTTTCACTAGTTACTTGCTATGCAAAAATAATATTTCATTCTGTTTGTGTCAGATATGTTCTCTGGTCATTTAAATTGGTGCACCTGGTTTTAATGTCATGAAAACATGTAGATAAGAGGAAAAAAACAACACCCAGCAGACAGAAGGCTTGCACACCAAAGGTGCACAGAGAACTGCATGGCCCTCTTATCTTCTTACATACTCTCGTTTCTTCATTTCATTAATCATCCTCATGACATTCAATTTTACATCTTCTCTCAGAAATCTGACTTCTGACCTGAAGTATGCCCCCTCGTATCGTCTGATTTTAGTAAGGGACTTTATCTAAGTTTACTCAATTTCCCCAAATACTTTATCAACAGGACCACCTTTACACTTACTTTTAATCAATTCCTTGAAATAATTTTTGTTTTCATATCCTGTGGTATGACAAAAGTACTCATGGTTAATTGGAAGATAAAAAAGTCAAGAAAATGCCACCTGGAATGTTATGTTCGTTTGGCTGCATTTATAGTTAAAACCAAAAATGTTACTATTTTCATAACATAGTAATAATATTAATCATTTAAAATGTAACTCAGAAACTCATTTTATGTCTTGTTAAATTCAGTTAATATGAAAATAAGCAGTTTATATAGTTGAAAGAGAATTTTTTGAGAACATGTTCAAGGACAATTTCAATGCACAGAAAGGTCACTTGTAGTTGCTACCTTTCCACCAGTACATACATGTGAGTGATAGCATTTAAAAATCTGAATATGCCATTTTTTTTTAATTTTTTTTTTTTTTTTTTTAGTATCTCTGGGCTTCTCACACACTCCAAACAAGTGTTTTTAAGCAATGAGCTAATTAAATACCTTTAAAACAGTCTGTAAAGTCTTATTCTAACACTCAGAAATAGTGGAATATTGAAGCCAGAAGATATATAGAAACAAAATGAGAGCGGTGGTAGTGATGTTCTATTATTTTTTCCTTCAGGAGAGCCTGTAAGTGAATGTCCAAAATCAAGTTTACTTGGGGGGGGGGGGGGGGGCGGGGAGGGTGGTGGGAGAGAATGAGAGAGAAAGACACAGGCCAAGTAGGGAGGGGAGAGAGAAAGAAAGAAGAAAAGCAAAGAAGGAAACAAAAGAAGGAAAAGAAGGGAGGAAGGGAGGGAGGGAGGGAGGGAGGGAGGGAGGGAGG
>NC_048893.1:142744582-142792845 GCF_011077185.1 Oxyura jamaicensis | reverse complement strand
AAGTACAACTACCTTGTCTGTGTGAAAAAAAAAAAAAAAATCTTTGTCAAATAACCTTTAGAGACTTTGGTATAACTTAGACTAGACTGATTTGATTGTTATGTCTGGGGATTCAGCCTGGGGAAAAAAAAAAAGAGAAAATGAAAGCATCCTTATTGATTAATCTATCTCCTTTTGTCTTTTGATTTAGAGGTTCAGTTTCACAGTCTGCCTAGGATACATAAGGCATTTCAGAGATGACTGCATTGGTGAAGGTGAGCTGACAGCTGAGAGGTATTTTTGAAATGTGCATAGCTGAGAAATGGCACAGACATTGATCTGCACTTAAAGAACATTATGTGCACTGGTTAATAGAGCAAAGAAGTTGGTCTTTTGGTCTGAACAATTTATGATAGTACTATAAGTCAAAAACAGTGACAAAGCAAATGTTGACAAGGGGCTTAACAGATATTTTAATTCAAGTATAAACTACACAAAGCTTAAAGTATGACGTTATTCAGGCTACTTGAACAAATGGGCATATAGCTCATTATCTCATACAAGGATATGTTAAATACTGCTACAAGGTAAATCTGTGTCTCTTTGCATTATGTTAAGCTAATATATTAGCTTATATATTTCTGCTTTACTTACTGGCATGTTAATTCTTCCATAAAATTAGGAAAAAATAAAACAACTTTGAATCCTAAAGAAGATTCCATGATGGAATGTTATTCTTCAAAAATCATGACTATCAGTAAGGCTGACAGTTCAGAGATGTAATTCATGTGAAGCCCTTACATGAGAGCCTACACTGTAAATATTAATGTTATTGACAAAAAATATATAGAGATTTGGTATTATACATTCTCAGTACAGTTTCAGCTGATGGTTAGATGCATTGATCAACTGCACCCACAAAACACCTTATTTCCTCCAGACAAGCTGGCAGTGTGCACCATGGGCTCACCGTGCCTATCCTCTCACAGTGCTGCCAGGCAGATGGGCTCTGCAAGAAGCAGCTGAGTATACCCACATTTACACCAAGCATCAGAAACAAAGCAATACCCTAGACGAGCAGAATTTTTCCAGAAGAGATCAGGCTGCCAACATTAAAGGCAATGTGTAAGACAACTTTCAGATAAAGCCTTCCACTAGATTTCTTTAGTCTTATAAAACCTGAATCATTCTTTTCTACCTTCTGCCTGAACTGAACAGATAAGCTTTTTGTCTCATAGCAGTCAGATACCAAGACATCAAATGGCTCTTAGAAGGGACTCATAATATATCAAGGCATTGTAGGAGTCTGTTCAGCTGCAAAATTAAAACTGGGAGATAAAGTAAAGTACTTGATATGATCAAGTACTAAGATTCACAGTGGCCTTTGCTAAACATGTGATGTGATCATGGAGTTAACAACTGTATCATACTACTGCAGAAGAAGGCAGATCTAGTGTTGTGCAGGCATAATAGTGAAATTCAAGAGAAATAAAGAAAAAAAGTTTCCTTTCTTCCACGGGATGGTTCTGACACATTTGTGTAATATGGAATTCATTCTCATCTTCCATTGAAAAATTTCACTCACACATTGATTTCTATGTGCAGCAGCTTACTTGTGCACAGCTTCCTCTTTTAGTCCACTTTCTCCATTCCAAAGGATTCAAGAGTATAATAAAAAATATTTTTTTTAAAAAAAAATCCTTCCTTCTAAAAAAATCCTTTCCTTCTAAATCTCTTCTCCCTGTATGCCTTACTAGCTTCATTTTGACCTTCATTTTTATTTCTTGCCCCTTATCTCTTCTTTTTCTCTTAGTACTGCCTGTTCTGGAATAATGTAATTAGGCTTGGAACAGCAATATGGCATATGTAGTCCTAGGGAAGGCTACTGATCACAAAACAAGTGAATGAGTGATACTTGACAATGCATGATTATAATCAGTCGAAAAGACTTAATAGTGGGGAAAAAAAAGACTATTCTCCTATGACAATAGTTACATAACATTAAGATAGGAACATGTTAGAGGTCCTTAAAACTGCATGGACACATTTGTGTCAGTTGTAATTCGCTCATAATACAAAGCTAGAAACACACTTTCATTCACAAAAGGCTGTCTGGCATCTCAATTAAAGACAAAATAGTAGCTCTCTTCAGCAAGGCAGAATTTTCAATAGCTGCTTTTTGCAGTATAACTGCACTTAGAGTTGCTGAAATGGCAACTCTAAGTAGCTACCTGAGTATACATATCTGAACCTAGTTTTTTTCTGGACTTCTGGAGCTACATACATAACCTGTTGAAAAAAAGGAGCCCAAACCAGGTCCAACGTGGAATTTTTTTTGCAGTAGATGACATGGACTGTTTCACACTGACTGTGAACTACATTGCAGTTACAGCTTTTGTTACCTAGGGAAATCAGGCTGTCTGCCCTCACCTTCTGTTTAACATAAAGCCTGCATTCAGTGTTACTTTTTCTGTGAACACCAGCCTAGACACATTACCTGAATATAAATGATTAAGCCTAGAAGTGAAAATTTCATGTTCAATTACCTGTCACATTTTACTGGTAATTCTTCTTCTATCCTCTGGGTCTCATTCATCTTTCAGCTATACTCATGTAAATAATAAGAAGCTTTACCAAGCTAAAGTAGTTACAATCAGTGAAAAATTGTGATAAGTGAGAATAAAATCAGCCCCCTCCCCCCCAGCCCCCGTTTTAAATTTGGAGATCTCTGAACATAATGATGCAGAGGAAGACTGCTTTCTACTTCTCTTGCTTTAGACTCACTTAATTGATATCAGACTATAAAAATAACCATCAAAACCTGCCAAACTATACTGTCACTTTATATATGAAATTCTTATTTTTGAGTGCCAATAAAACCTGATGTATTTAAAAGTCCGATCTATTAACAATTTTCGTTAAGTATAAATCACAAATGACTTCTATAAAATAGATACTAAATGTAGTAATAGCACAATCTCAAGAACAGAATCAGCAGTTTAAAAAAAAAAAATAATAATAATTTAATATCATTTTCTTTCAACCTATGAAGATACACTAGTCTGGGAAAAAAATACATTTGTGTAATAATTTAGTACAATGATGCTATAATCAGATTTTATGTAAATTCCTATCATAAATCCCTGGACATTTCAACTTATGATAGCTTGGTAACAGTTCTATGAATTATCAAAAATGCAAGTGTCTTTAAAGATCTTGCTCAGTCACTATTAAAGTAAGGGGAGTTATGCACTTGCACAGGAACTTTTCTGTTTTGGCAGGGACATGAGCATTTTACTGCTATGCGGATGCAAAGAACAACCTTACAGTCTGGAATAATTCCTTGGCCAATGTAAACCAAAGGATCTCCATTGACTTCAAAAGAATGTGTGAATTTACATTACTTGGAGAGCCACCTATTTGTTCATACTTTTAGATCAAATGTCATTACTATTAATAGGAAAAGGTCAAACCAAGAACCTATGTAATAAAAACAATCTAAACTATGCAAGGATAAAACACACATTAATTAGAAGTGTACTCTTTACCACTCATGATTTAAGTTTCAGAACTGGGCACCTGAATCTTTGATCTGAACAAATGATCCTACTGAGTCCTTCAGAGAATGAAATAAAATGTTTTCAACCTCAAGAAATTTGCTTTTTGTTGTGATTGCGATTTTAATACAGCTTCCTTGCTGCTGTTTCCCTATCAGTCTTCTAGTGTGTGGAAGCTTTTTCGAGGTATTCTAATAAATTTGGATAATCACAACAGAACTCCATTTAAAAAACAAAACAAAACAAAAAACAAACAAACAAAAAAAACACCTTACCTAAGAACAACAACAGATTTATAAAGGAATTTAGACATCTGGAGCCCACTGTCAGAAATTAACTCAATCACTTTAAGTGCTAATAAATTTCAGAAAATCTTCACTGTGCTGTTATCTAACCCCCACGTGCCCACATTTCTACTATATATATATAAGTTCCAGTAGTAGAGGTATTCAAAACACTTACCTTTGGCAATTAATTTGGGCGTAAGTAGAAGGCTTCATGATGAAAGAGCCTCCAGGGAGTTATTCAGAGTATTTAGGTTAAGAATTTAAGCACTGTCCAAACACTCTTAATCCTTTCCATAATGACCACATTTCTATCATTGGGCAGGGACAAATTTGCCTGCGTCAGAATGCTGCCCAGCACTTTCATCTACTTCATTTCTGATGCCAAATAAGAGCCACAAAATAGACCTTTCCCCATATATATTACTGCAAAGGACCCTAATCTGGTCAAAGAAGCCTAAGCACGCAGAGCTTGTCTTCTCATTTGCTCTGCACAGTTCAGGAAACATAATGTTACCTTGAGATATGACAGAGAGAGCAAGTCTTTTTTTGGTGACTTGGAGGCAAGTCTTGAACTTGACTCCTACGTGTACTCACTGCCAATAGTTGACTGAGTATTCAATAGCATAAATCTGTTGCACCTAAAATTTTCATCATAGCAGAAAGTGTGTCATTCAGTGGAATACCTTTAGCAACAAGGATTAGAGCTCTATTTCTTTTGTTCTTACCCTAACAAGCACAAAGAGCTCCTTTCTGAATCTATACTGATATTTTAGCAGCACACCAGATAAACTCTCTGCATTTGCTACAAGGACAACCATGTGAAGAGAAGGTTGCTCTAACTACCTTTCACAGTAAGGAGCAGTGAAGCTCTTACATTTGTGTTAGCATTGTAATATGCATTTTAATCAAAAGACTTTATCATAGCTGCCCAGTTTCTTGCTCAGTGACCTCATCTAGGTCTCACTTGTCTGGTTAAGCTGAAGCACCTGCAGTTTCTACATGGCTTCCACAGAAGATTCTGATGTGATGAGGTACAAGTCAAAAACCACCACTAAATCATGAAAAACTCAGGCTTTGCCTGATATCAGGCTTCCTGAGACATCAGGTTTAAAGTCCCCTATTATGTAAGTCATCAACCAATAACAAGTAAATTTATATTTATAAACAACACAGTGCATATGATCACTGTGTTGTGGTTCCTTGGCAAATTAGCTAAACACAGCTGCCAGGCACAAAGCTTTTATGGGATTTCATCAGTGGAGAGATAGCTCATGGGATCACTGCTTAAGACTTGGAAAGTGTGAAAAGACACAGAACAATTTGTTCAGATGCAAGGACTGATTCCTGCAACTTTCAGTCTACATTTTCACTTGGTTTCGGTGGAAACTTTGAAAAGAGAGAACTGAGAACCCCAGTTTATGTCCATACCTTCTATACTAATTAGCTCATTTTAAATACTGTACTAAACATATTTTAGGTATGATTGCCAACTTGCCAGCAAAAATGTGTTTTTTTTTTTGGCCAGGTTCATGCTGGTATCCATGGTATCTATATATATGGCACAGGACCTACAAGGAACCTATCCTGTTCTGGAACAACTTCTGAAAGCAAAGCGACAGCCAACTAAAATGACATTAAACATTTATGCTGAGATATCTGAATCACCCCTCTTCTTCATAAACAGCTTACAGTGAAAATGCAATTTAGGATACGGAATTATGTAGACTAAATCCTGCTAAAAAGTCCTGATTAACACTTACCTATTCTGTAACATTACTAAAAAAAAAAAACCACCATAGTGTACACACCAGCGATTCTATCCATGTATTACATTGAGATACCAAGCTGTCATCTCAAAATTCATCATTAGAATGTGAATTGTTATTTGCAACCAGAATTTGGACACACCACACAGAATTTACATTAACTGTGTGTAACCAATCATTCAAACAACTTACCCTCCCAGCATAATGCATAATGGTGAAGGTGGAGCCCTGATCCTTTGGCGCAAGGTTACCATTCCCATCTTTTGTGGAAGAATAAACTGTATTTGTGTCTGATGTATCCAGGTAGGACTGAATGCGTTTAGAAAGACTCTGTTCCACTGACCAGTTAGATTGGCTTTCTTCATCTAGCACTGACAAAAAGCCTGATGGTTTCTGAAATAAAAAATAGATGTTTTGGTTTTATGTAATTTCAGTTGTTCCTTGTGAAGTAATACAGCTGGTAATTTAATAAAGATAAACCTATCACTTATTACAGAAAGAAAAGGAAAAAAAAAAAAAAAAGCAGTATAAATGTTCTGGTAAGTCTCAATGCCTATGCATATCAGATAATTCAAAACTGATCATTATTTCTGATTTTCTAGAAAACTGATCGGGCTATGTCCTTAGAAGTTTTACTCTAAAAACATGCTCCAGGCATAAAAGAAAAACATGCTCCAGGCATAAAAGGCATAAAAGATACTGCCAAGTTTACAACAGAGCTTGGTCAGTACTACAGCTGCAGTCAGGACATGACATGATACACAAATGTTACACAGGAATCAGTATGGGCAATGACTTTCTGTTACATCTTCTTCAACCATTATCAGATCATTACAAATCTGTTAGACCTCAACCTGCAAGAACAGACAACCCTCTCCATGGTTTTCTTGGTTCCATAACCTTCCCTTTAGATTCAAAAAAACAGGAAAAGTAAACAAAACTTCATATTAGTCTAACACGCAGAGTACGTGTATAAATACACATGATGTAAAGTGGATCTGAAAACTACCTGAAAGAAAAAATCCAAGGCTGCAGTATGGTTTCCAGGAGAATATACTGTTTCCATGGTAACTCCCTCTTGTACACATTCTGCTTGCTCTTGTAGGAAAAGTACTTCATTGATATACTGGTGTATCTTCTCATTGGTCATATTGATACACAGCTATTGAGAAATGAAGAAAAAAAATGTATTAGAAGTTAACTGGATAATTCATCGGTATAGGGTTTACTGCACATCTAATATTGAATTTGATGAAATGTCAATCCACAACATGTTCTCTCTCCCTAGACCGCATATTAGGAAGACCCTAGGGAAATTTACATCTTAATAGCTATTAGTATTAAATTGGGAATAAAGTTTTCTGTCTGTATAATTGTGAATTCTACATAAGAGTTATCAAATACCAGTGTTATGAAACAGTGCAAATTTACTCTAATTCCATTGACTGAAGTGGTGTAACTCTAAATATATGTTGTTACACTCAATAATCTTCTGCAGTTTATATTCAGGAAGACTACATAGATTCTATGTGTTTTCAGAAAAAAATAACTGCATATTTGATTAAGATCCTGATTTTGTAGTTAGTTTACTATTAACAAATACGTTCAAACTCTGCTTCCACTTATCCAGTCACTGAAGTCTAAAACAGTTTCTGAAGAACTCATTATGTTTTGCCCAAATATATCATATAAAACAACTAGTAATATTTTACTAAATGCCTCTCTCCATTTTATTGATATTCTAAAGGAAAGTTGGCAAGAAAATGGTCTTCCATAGAAAAGTTCAAAGTCTGCAGAGATAAATAATATAAAAACCTCTCAACTATTTTCTTTGATTGCCTTTTAAGACTTGTGTCACTTTTGTAAAATAGTTTAATAGGAATCTGGTTTACAATTAAAAACAGGCGAGGCTTATCAGCTTATTCCTGGACCTTTTGTATTTTATTCAAAGTTCACAATCTTCAAAGAAAGTAAACATTTAATAAGTTTACTGAATAAATCTTGAACTGTTTTGTTTACATTAAAATGGTAATTTTAGTGAGAAATTCTAAAATCTCTTCCAATGTTATACTATCACTAGGTAATTAAGAAAACAGAAACTCTTAGAGGGTTGGAAGAACCCTTTATATGAGGAATCATGCAAGGCATAACTGCACAAAGTCTCTTTTCACATTAAACTAGTCACATATTTGTTTTGGCGATAAACTATATCTTCCATGAATAAAGTGTATAAAAGCAATTCCACCAGCAAGTCATATTAAAAAATATGAGATAGTTAGATCAACCATAAAAGTACATGGTTTAACATTCAGGTAAGGGAAAAGAACCCAAGTAAAGTGTAATAGCTGCCTGAATTTTCCATTAACACCTCATGCTGGTAGAGTCAGCTTGCACTTGCTCTACAATGAAGTAGGCTAGTGTGAATAACAGCAAGAAATAAAACAAAAACCATATTTTATAACCAAATGTCTGTTACTAGTTGTCCTTACCAATGTATGAAAGTGCGGACAAAATGGAGCCTCAAATAATACCAGTATTTTTTAGAAGAGGGATTTATAAAAATTCAGATTATCTCACTTTGTTAACACTGAAAGTATAAAATTCACTTATACTATTTATTTTTTTTATTGAAAGAGCTTTTTTAACTTTGAGGCAGGCAAATTTAACTGAGGCATGCTTTGCTGAACATTTTCCATATTCAAATTCTAATTCCAAAATGTTTTCAGAAGCTCCATAACATTATTTTAGAAGGCAGACATAACATTGCAAGCTTATAATTCACAGGATATGTAAAGCCTCAACATGACAAATGCTGTGTACACCTATATTTGGAAATGAGTTCTTTAGAGAGCTGTGTCATTTAACTGTACATTTTCTCTAATTTTACCATAAGAGAAGTTGACAAAATCGCTATACACTCAATTTTACTTTTTATCATTGGCAATTATCCTAAAACACATAAAAACAATTGACGTGCTGACTGTGCAGAAAAGTTATTAAACTAAACAAATTCAGCTGTATTCAGCAGTAAGAATGACTTAGTCAAATCTTAAAAAGATCTGATAAATAACATTGGTTTCAACTGCCAGTAGTGAAAGGCATATTATTTTGTTAAAACATTCACACATAACATGTTGGGCTGGTAAAAGAAAAAATAATTATAAGCTTTACAGATTGGTATATTATAGCGTACACTGGTGTGCTTTTGGTAACATAAGCAACACTGTCATTCAGATAAGCAGGCTGGCCATAATGACAATAAGGTGCTGCAAACCAGACTAGAAAGCAAGCTCAAGTTATTATACAAACTGCAAGCTGCTCCGAAGCTGCTCTGTCTAGCACTGGTTGTGAGCAGCAGCTCTGCAGAATGGGCACTGGAAGACCAGCCAGGGGCTGCTGAAAAGCAAGACGCTCTGATTGCATCTTTCTCCATTTCAATGTTTTATACAACCTGCTGAGAAAAGGTGATAAACAGAATGTTTGAAATTAAATGCTTGAGACAGATTGCTGCAATAATTAAAAAAACTGAAATGTAGAAATCTGATGAAAATGAAATTAACTACTTTTGCTAACCCATCTTCTTTTGCTCTGTCATATGAAGTTTATATAAACAATGATTTTTTCTGTCCAAAGATATGAAAAGTTCAGAAAAACGCATTTAATTTCACCCACGTAAATGAGATGGAAATGTAGTAGTAATAAAAGAAAACACAATTTTCAACATAAAATAAATGTTGTGGGAATACCTCAGCATTGTATATTTGCTTTTTTTTGCAGAGTTACTCAGCATAACCCAAAGTGTTTCTTGCCATTAAACATGGTTAAACTATTTGTCACAAGCCTATTAATGGCTCCACTGTATGTCTCTTCTGTACGAAATCTTCCTTTCCACCTATCTTCCTTTCTAATCCTAACTCACTATCATGTCTAGGTGAAAATAAAAATGCAATTTACATGTCAGAGTCTTCATTGAAAAGTACTCCTAGAATATCACTACAATACAATTAAAAAGGCCAAGTTAAAGTATTTAAACAAACTGAACTTGAAGTAGCATCCAAACTGTAGTATTCAGAAAAAAATATGTATAGTGCCATTTAGTAAAACAAATAGGTATTCATCACATTAGACAGTATTAGTTTGACCTCTCTTTCTTTACTGCATTTGACCAGTTAGTAATATTAAGTATATTCAAAATTCAAATTTAGGTAGGAGACCAGAACTGTACTGACCAAAGACAGAAAAACTACCTATCACTACCAAAGACACTACCAAAACTACCAAAGACAGAAAACTACCTATCATTAATGAAAATTTCCTGTCTCCTTGCTCCTCAGTGTATAGAAAACACTATTTGAAAAAGCATAGCAAAAAAAGGGGGAGATTTGTGAAAAGAAAACTTGGTGACTATTAGACAGTGAGGTTGAGATGGATGTGATCACCCTCTGCTAAACTCATTTACATCCTTAGGTCATGGAGAAGAATTAGCTCTCTCAAGGGATGTGTATTTGGAGCACTGAGTAAAGCTTACACCTTTCATATCAATCAATCAATCAGGGCAAACAAAAATAAATAAAAATAAATAAAAAACTCTTCTATGTAGAGTACCAATTAGAATATTTTAAATGCATAAATAACAACACCATAAACCATTACACTTCTTCCTTTGCCTCTTAGGGGCAATGGGATTTAGTACAGACTTCTTGTTTTCTGTGTAGCTTCAACACAAATTCAAACATTTGTGTTGAATGTGTCTCTGTGTTGAATGTGTCTCTTCTGTGTCTCTTTTAGAAGAATTCTATTTCACTGGGAATTCATGTTGTCTTGGGGTCCGTTGCCATTGTATGCTCCCCAGACAGAATAAAACAGAACAGTGTTATATTGAAATTTTATTGTGGGTAGCTGTCACCTGAAAATCCTTCTATAAGAGAGGGTCTACAAAACCTTTTCATAAAGGATAGTATTTCAATGCAACATGAAATATCCATCCACTTGACTTTGAACACATCAGAATGATAAGAAAACAAGGAAACAAACATGGTAGCAGGTTTAAGGAATTTGGAATTAGAGATATTGAAATAGTTCCAAGTAACTTTTTCACTCATACTGCTGGCCAGCAATACTGTAGGATATAAAGGGGTGGGTCCTGCTGTGAAAAAGAAAATACTAGCTATTAGAAGTCCTTGTGCAGCATCTCACCAGTCACAAAATGAATATGGCTGGGAATCTAAATTTTAGATTTTATTTTCAGCCACAAAGCATTTACTGTAAAGGAATAAAGAAAAAAAAGTATTTTAATGTCAGGTACATGGTGAGCATTTTGACGTAGCCAGCTTTAAAACTGAGTAACATTGGCTTTTCAGTGGTTTGCTTGAATCTGCTGCACAGATAACAGCATCCTGAACAAATGAAAAAAAATATGTGCAGAATGAAAAAAAAAAAAAAAAAAAGACAAAGAGATTGTCAGGGAACAAGGGTACACCCTGACAAAAGCTATACAGAGTGAAAGGCTCTCAGGAACTGGGTTGAGCAACAGATTATAGCACAGGTTTGTCAGACCCCTTGGGAGCACTGATTTTCATGACCCTACTCAGCCTCCCCTGGGACCTCTACCTACACTTTGTCCATGGGCCCAGTTCCTGCCCCAGAGACACCATGACAGTCAGTTTCCAGACCCATCTCCCACTGCTCCTTATGGGACCCCAGCCCTGGCTTGCTGCTTGCTGTATCAGGGCTGGCGACAAGTCCCGTTACCAGCCCTGACTCTGCCCACCATGTTCAGACCCTGACTGATGGTGCCCATCAGGGTGGGCATGGCCGGCTCCCTGGTACCAAGGGGGCAGCTGTCTCCAGCTGCTCCCTGACAGGGATATTAAAACCTTGTGCATGGAGGCTAACCGGACCACATTCCCATTCATCTATGCTCAGGACAAGCAAAACCAAAGACTGATTTTTCTGCATAAAATTAAGTATTGGAGTGCCCTTTGGACTGCCTGAGTGCAGACACTTGCGTATGTGACCTCCCATCTGCTATCACTGAGACCGTAATGACTGTAGAAAAGTTAATTTATGTAACTTTTATCTATTCATGCCCATCTATCTACATAAAAGGCAACATGACCTTACATTTAGGTACCTAGAAACAGGCTCATGGCTGAGGGAAAATAATCAATTAACAAAAAAATGTGATGGCTCTTTTAGCTGGGGAAGGTGACATGACAAAATCAAAGGTCTCAGCAGAGTTAACTAAAGAAATAACCCACTGAGAAGTTAAGATTTACAGCACCTAATAATAAACGTAAGCTAAAATTCCTGTGAACACAGCTGGCTTGTACAAGCTCTTTCGCTTCACTGTAGTGACTTGGAACTGAAGCCCTGAGTTGAGCAGGCAATGATGTGTGCTCTCGGAGCCAGCTGACTCCTATGGCAAGAGAAGTGCAGCACCATGCTGCTACAGGAGCCATGCTTCTCCCAGCACTCTGCTGCCTCACACAGATAATGCTGCACACACTTTATTGGGTATAGAGTAGAATGGGAGTCAACAGACATTTGACTATTTCAGTAACTTTCAGTCCTAACTCAGATAAATTGCTTATATTTCCTATAATAAATAAATAAATAAATAAGGTTATGATATATACTTTCTTTGCAAAGCTTAAGAGGACTAAAGAGGCAAAATATCATGCAAGAGCTAAATACATTATTTACCACAAGTTAAATATTTTTTTCATTTTACCCATTGATAGATATCAGAAAGTGTCTACGTAGAGTCCATTTTGGTGAGCTGGGGGTTGGCCTCTTCTCACAGATAACTAGTGATAGGACTAGAGGGAATGACCTCAAGTTGCACCAGGGGAGGTCCAGGTTGGAAATGAGGAGAAATTTATTCTCAGAACAAGTTGTTAATAATTGGAATGGGTTGCCCAGGGAGGTGGAAGAGTCACTGTAATATTGGTGGTAGGTGGGTGGTTGGACCAGATGATCTCAGAGTTCTTTTCCAACCTTAATGATTCAATGTCACCAAAGTCACCATCCCTGGAGGTCTTTAAAAGATGTAGATGTACATCTTTTAGATGTACATCTTTTAGATGTAGAGCTTAGGGATATGGTTTAGTGGAGGACTTGTTAGCATTAGGTCAGAGGTTGGACTCAGTGATCTTGGAGGTCTCTTCCAACCTAGGCTATTCTGTGATTCTGTAATGATTCTATGATCAGGCTTGTCATTTCATTATGAAAATTCATCAGGCTGGTCAAGCATGAACTCCCTTTGGTAATCCATGCTGACTTCTGCTGATAACTTTCTTCTACTTCATGTAACTGGAAATGGTTTCCAGGATTAGCTGCTCCATCGTGTTCACTGGGATCAAGGTGAAGCTGACCAGCCTGTAGTTCCCTGGGTCCTCCTTCTTGCCCTTGTTGAAGATAGGAGTGACATTTGCTTTCCTACAGTCTTTAGGCACTTCTCCCTGTCACCATGACTGATCACAGACTATCAAATGTGGCCTCACAAAGACTTCTGCCAGTTCCAGCACTTCTTGGAGCATCCCATCATGGTACATGGACTTATGTATGTCCAGTTTGCTTCCAATCTCCATATGCTTCCTTTTTATGTTTGAGTTTGACCAGGAGATCCTGGCCAAACCACTTTCCAGTGTGGCTGTATATAAAGCTGTTCTGGAACAGCAGTTACACAGCTGCCCTAGGAAAATGCTGTTCCCAAACTAATGATCATTGCTAAGAAGTGACTGTAAATTGTAACTGGGGTGAGCTAAAAGTGTAGTCATTTACCATAGCTCAGCTGATGACCAGTCCTAGTCAAAAGTTTTCAGATTTTATTGAGCAACGACTCCCTCAGAATACAGCTTCTAAAAATATCGTCCTCTGTTTTTAAATCTGTGTTGTAAGAGTTTCATACCAGAAATCCCAACTCCACTCACTGTCATTTATTCTTTACACTCATTCACTAACATTGTTTCAAAAATAATCACATACTATTTTTGCTATCATATTTTAAATATAATATATTACAGATATGTTTCTATACCAATGCATGCCAAGTGCAAGCAAAACAAATAATATTGTTTTTAACTTCTAATACCTTCTTTTTTGTAATAATCTATAAAACTTTTCTCCTTGTAAGCCATCAGCCACACCTTTTTGCCTGCAGAAGTTACCAGGTTCTTGATATAGACATAGTCAACCTTAATTTTCTCTGATCTCATCCTGTGCACTGTTCATAAACTGTTACCAGTCCAATTCTTTGTTTATCGTTCCAACACACTCACTGGAGTGATCTTGTTGTTCTGCTTGGTTTATTCATCTCTCTCTTCCTGAAATGTCTTCAAACAGTCTATTTAAACATATTGCTTAAATTGACATATGACTTAGTACCATATTGTTCTCTTAAATGGTATTTTAAAATGTCTACCAATTAACCCAATTAACCCAATTTGAAGCACCAGAAAGATTCACACATCTGCTTGGAATGTCCCAAGATTTCATCAGCCAAGGGATTTTAATCATTCATGAAAATAATTGTTTTGTTTTGTTTTTTTGTTTTGTTTTCTTTTCTTTTCTTTTCTTTTCAAGAAAGCAGGCAAACAGTTATCACAAAGAATTCCTTCTCTTACACTACTTTGAAACCAAAGGTTAATTTCCACCAAATTACTTTTGCTATGCCATTTTAAAATATATTAATCTAAATCTAATTAAAAAACGTATTTTCTATGTCTCCTCCACTGTTCAGCTGCTAGGCTCATTTAATGTTAACGTTCTGCAATGACAGGCCTTGACACCGGGCATGTTTGCAGACATGATGCAATACTTTGCATGAGGACCCTGTCGGGGCTAACACGCCTGTTTATCAACAGGGCTAACGAGCCCAGGCAGGATACTGAGCTAGGCTAGGCTGATACACAGCTCAAGCTCCTGAGTGCAGGTTGTTTGGGGTATGTCTACACAATTGCATCGTGTGGAGATACAAACTGCTTCTGTTTGCTCATACTGCAACCTATTGCTTCAGTAATCTGATGTGTTAACCACATGACAGAGTCCTCATAAAAATGAACTCTGTCATTCCCTCACCACCGTTCTGTCTTTTAAGGAATGCAATTCACTAGTTTCTGATGTAATGACCCACAGTGTTACTCAATATTACTCAACAAAACCCACTCAGTCCAAGGAGAAGGACAATCTATGTCTCCTGAAATGTATTTATAAAAAAAATAAAATAAAAATTCAAACTTGACCTTGAAAGTACCTTGTTTGCTATGCAGAAATCATAAAATAAACTACTTTTACATGTTTTTCTGTTTGTATCTCCTCAAGCATCTTATGTAGTCACTTAGCAGAAAATGGCTTTCTCTAGAAAGTGGAATTGACGGTATTTTATCAAATGTCAGTTATAGAATCTATGTATGTTTCATAAGAAAAAAAAATGCAGAACAAAGCCAAAGGGGAAAAAAAAAAAAGTCTCAAGGCACACTCCTCTCTTCTGAGATTCTTTTAAAATGCACAGAATACTATATCCTTGTTAATCATTAGGTTTTATGAGATTTTTTTTGCATGTTTTTGATCCTTCAAAATGTTTCCTATTTTTCACTTAATATTTTCACCTAAAGAAGATATTCACACAGAGTAAATGACTCTGAATATTGGCATGTATCTGTAGGACTTATTCCAACAAAGCTTTCAAGTTAGGCAAAACTGTAACAGCAAAAACAGTTCTGTAAGAGCGGAACTGGAAATATGTGTTATTGTATTCTTACATGCTATTTTGAAGGCAGAGGCCCTGTTTGTGCTTTTGGACTTTTGGAAATTGTGTGGCCAAGTAAACATTCTACACATACTGAACTAAAGCATCACTATGACTTCTATTTCACTAGAAAAAGAAAGCTGAGCCATAAAACAATGGATTAACTGAGATGAATGGGCAAATCCTGATTTCAAACAATAGTAGGTCCTTTGTTGCCTTTTTTGTCTTCTTCCTACTGCTTTAATTTTCTTCTGCTGCATAAGAGAATGAATGAACAACTGAACAATAACTTACACATCTCCTTCAGCGTGTTGTGTAGAGTTGCTACTGCTTTTGGAATATGCACTTCTCAAGAGCTTTGGTGTTATGAGACTAGTGTTAAAGGTGGGCAAATAGTTCTATCACTTTCAAAAAATGTTTGATATTTAAATGGATTTTAAAGCATTAATTGAGCTAAAGTTTAATTTATTTTCCATGGATGTAATTCAACTTTAAAAAAGTCTCATGTTGAAGAGTCACACAGAGGTGAATCTGCCAGCAATAGCAGTTAGCATAATGGATTTTTTTTTTTTTTTTTTTTAATTCTCTTTAAGGCATCTGAAGACCTTTTGATCTTTCTCCCAATCTTGTCTACTGTCATCCTATTCACTGACCTATCTGAAGTATCGCTTCCGCAAGCATGAAAACAGTCAACACTAAGTACTTTCAGGTTTTCTTTCGAGGCTCCTCTTCCAAATCATTATGATACATGTTTACCAGATTCTTTTAAAATGATTAATAGCACTACAAAGCCTGGATTTCAATTCAGACCTATACAGGAAGACTGGGAAAAATATTTTAAAAGCAAGTTTTCTCCCCCTTGACATTTTTATTCTGATCAAAACACTTGTTTTGGCTAAAAACCAAAACAAAACACATTTAAAGATGAATGACAGTTATAATAAATTCAGCAAAACAAAGCTACTTACCTGTTCAAAAGTATTCTTTTGAAATTCTTCAAATCCAAAAATATCCAGTATTCCAATTTCAAATATCTGGTCACTGGAAAAACAAACAAACAAACAAACAAAACCAAAACACAGATAATAAGAATTCAAGAAAGATGATAATATATCTGTTGTTTCTCACAAAAGTACTTCTGTTCTAGGATGAAAACAGCCTTCATTTCAAAAACATGGTATGAATCACTCATGCAGACTATATATACAACATAACAACCAAAATTGTACCTACCAATATACAAGCATTAAGAAAAAAAAAAAAAAAAAAGAGGTTTTAGATTGTTTTAGAACAATTAAAAAAAAAAAAAAAAAAAAAGCTTAGCTTTTTTAAAATCCATTTTCTAAAGGTATAGGTATCTACTCATTCAGATGAGGAGTAGCCACTGACGGGAAGTTTCAAAATTTCCTGGTTGCACTCAGGCACCCCTTTCAGCTTCTATTTACTCAACAGCCAGAACTGCTCCTACTAAATGCATATCAAGCCCAAGTCCTCAGTGCCAGCATCAAGCAGAAGTTGTGAGCTCAGGCTGCACAAGAGATTACATCTCCCAGAAGAAAGAACAGTCAGGATTTGGGTATGAAGAAGACAGATGTTTCTTTTTTGTACATATTTAAAAATACTTGTTGGCTGTGCATCTCATTTGTCATACACCACTGCATGTATTCAGGGAAGGGCTTATACTTAGGTCCTGTGGAAAGACTGGGATATGGTAGTCACCTAGGATTTGAACAGGTAAAATTGGAAAAGGACCGAGGTGTTATTACTCTGTACTTACTTGGGACTAAGTCATTGTCATCCAGATCTGGAGAAGAACCTGAGGTCATTAACAGGGAGCAAAACTGATGTTTTGGGATAGCCCATTGCTTGCTATGGAAGGATTTGAGAACATTATATGAAAGGGCTGGGCTGGCTGAAGCTGAGCTTTTTCTTCATGTTCTTCACATTACCATTAGAGAGAGAAAATTAAAAGAGGCCATTAAAAAGCTTGCATTTTTCCTATATGAATGCAGTGTGACTTTCTTCAGGGTGCAGTATTCTGCTAGCAGGATGAAAGACTTTCCACTATAGCCAATAGATCTCTTGGAGCAGGAAAAAATAGCAAAGGAAAAATCTTTCAGTTTCATGAGAAAGGAGATGGACACTTGCTAAAGTATATGAGTTTTCCTTTCTTTTTTCCAACACAATTTGTAAATGTATGAGGTTGCATGCATACAAGTAATATTGCAGCCTCCTGTTTCTGAGATCTACTTTCCTTCCACATTTTTCCTTCCTGTTTCACATTTCTTCTCTGCTTAAATCTATGTGCAAACCAAGATATAAAGGTAAAGGGAAAAAAAAGGTGATTCACTGTCAAAGTACTTCAGTACATTTCTATTACAGTCAATGTAAACATTACCATTCAATTAGGCAGAGATCCAGCCCTGAAAACAAATCCTATATAACAACCAAAACAGTAAAACAATAATAATTAAAAATGACTACTATAAACCAGACTAGAAAAAAAACAAAAAACAAAAAAAAAAAAAAACAGTCCTCAGAGACTAATAGAGCCTTCTTCAGAAATGATATCCACAAAGTTTGTCTTCATTTCTAAGGCATACCAGTTCAATGCACTACTGATCGTCACAAGACTGGCTATATGCATAAATGTCAGACATTGGATGTTGCATAATAAATCTTATCTAGAATGATTTTGTTGTGCAGAAGAGGTTATCATGAGGTTGATTAGCTTCCAAGGGAATTTCTACAACATGAAGCAGAAAAATATATCACTACCTCCTTCTCTGAGCGCGATTTAAATTGTGTTTAAAAATGTAAGCCTCATTCTCAAGTGTTACTGATGAGGGATGGATGTACATTCTTTGTCATGTGTTTTCAATGAGACTGGTCCATTTTTATAAAGAAATAAACATTTTAAAAATAAACTACCTCTGAATAACATTCAAAAGCCAGAATTATTATGCTGTTTGAATAAGTTCTAGAAAAAAAAAAAATATATATAGTTTTTTCAATTTCAAAATACTTGATAGGTTTTCACTTTTACTTTATTATTTTGTTATTTAGCTATAGCCTTACTCATAGGAAAGTGTAACAGAAACTGCTAAGCAATACAACACTGAAATATTGCATTATATTTCACAATTATTAAGATCTACATAATGCTGATGGAACAGCTTACCCCTTCTCTAATTCAATGAACCCCTTCTATGTCTAATTCAATGAATGGATTTGAGGCTGGACTGCTTACATCTCAGCTGAGTGCCATGATTGTTATTTAGTCAAATTAGTCTCTCTTACTATTTCTCACAAAATAGGTTAATATTTGCATAAGGAAAAGTGCAAAACCAACTGACCTATGGAAATATTATAAATCAGGCAAAACAAGAACCTAGCTCTAGTTTCTAGAACTCTCAGGAAAAGCCTTAGCAGCCAGCCTACTGACTACTTCATGTAATATTCTTTATCAAAACGGTGAGATTTCCAAGAAATGTCTTGATTTTCATGGAGATGCACATTTTTATTTTTATTTTTTCCAGGAAAACATGACACTCCAGTATTTTGATGAACTTCACCTGATAATCTTCGCTTAGTATTATTAGAAGATGCACACACTACATGAAAAGAGCTGAAGGTTTTACATAATTAATATCTTGCCTATAGGGCAAATATAATGAACAAGGCTCCGTATCCCTAGAATAGTGATAATTTATTACTATATTGTGGCTTTATATGCAAAATTTCACCAAGAATGACAGTAATTTTCTGTACTAAATACTGCCCAGTTTTGCAAATTAAACAGCAACAGACAGAGCAACATCAAAATTAAATGTTTTATTTGTAATTACATGCAAAGATTTGCTTTATTTTTTCTGTCTTTTTGTCTTCCTCTGTTCTATACTACATTTATCCTTAGAGGAAGGGTCCATGTATGGTTTCTTGGGTAGCTGTCAATCATATTAATTCCAGAAAAATTACTTTTCTTAAATTAATCATAGCAGAGATCCCCAAGGCAGAATAAAGCATGAATGATCCCATGTTTACAAATGAAAGGGCATGTCACCCATGTCCAAAAGAACAAATATTAGAAAATAGTACTTTTTGTTCTAAATAATTCCTTTATTTTACTGTACATTTTTACTGGTTAATAAACATCATTTACACTTTTCCTTATTATGTCTCAGACATTCAATATTTAATATGTATAAATAAAACAACTATCATAAGATACAGGGGACTGAGATTTCAATTACATTATGCAATATTATGTGTTTATTTAGAAAATAAGAGAAGGTTACGCATTTGTATTCTGTATGGAAATGAGATTCAATTATAAAGTAGTACTTTCTTTTTGTGTAGCACAATGTATTGGTAATATGACTGATTTTTTTTTTCAGGTTTCACAGTACTTTTTAGCATAAAAATTAGGAAAACAGTAGTTTGCCAATATTTAAAGAAAGTTTCCATCTCTGACACTAGTATAGACACTGTGAATAGTTAAAACACACAGTGGATGTTAACTACATCTGATTTAATTTTTCTGATTTACAAAACAGCCTTTCAACCAATAATATTTTACCATGTCTCTGGTTTTTCCTTGTTCTTCAGAATGATTCCCTCTGTATATATGTTCCTCATAGACTAGAAACACCTTTTGATATTGTACGCTTAGAAGTTGCATTGTAAAGAAACAGCATAAAAATTCTTAGCAACTCTTAAAAACAATACATATATACCAGACATCCTGTCTGATGATCTACTGTCTTGGCAGATATCTTGCCATTCATCAAGAGATACTTTTGACCTGTTTGCCATTTCTGGTAGAGGTGAACAGAATTCCCTTTACAATACTTCTGACCCATCATTTCAGACAAGCCTACAGGATGTTATTTGATCACTCTTTTTTCATCCCAGATGGTTTTCAGCTCTGAAATCCATAAGGTTCACTCCCATTTTCATTTTTCATGTGCCTACACAAAGCAGTGAAGTGAATCTGTTGAGGCAGTCTGATCTAACATGTCTTCTCATCTGTCCCAGATATAACATTTCTTGCTCTTCCTCCAACTTCTACTAGTAACAAGGAAGGAAACTAGTTATCTTAGGTCTGATCTGGATAAACCAGATGCAATACTGATTAATGACTAAGTATTTCTAGGATGAGATATATAGATATCTCATATATATATTCTCAGCCTTCAACTGAGAGCTGCCACACTCAGAATCTTACTTAGTCCCGCTCAGTGCTCCCAGGGGGACAGATTGCACCTGCTGTCATAAATACAGCTCCTGAAGGGTGCTCATGAGACACGGGCTGATGTACAGTTGTAAATGTTCTTCATCTCAGTTACTTAAACAAACTAATTTCTGAGACTTTTGAGAGCAGCTTTTCTGAGATTTAGGTTTAAGTTTTTTTCTCTCTTTTTTTTTTTTTTTTCAGAGACGTGGTGGCGTTTCCACATCTCCCAGTTATTTTGATAAACACCTGCCATTGTTCTTTTAATATTACCATAACCAAGTGTGAGAGGTACAGATAGGCAGTGGTTGGACATGGTAGAAGGAAACACTGACTGTGCATATAACAGGCATTTCCTTGAGTGACTCGACAGGTATGGTAGGAAAGAAGAAAATCCTTTGCTAATAGACTCAAGATCTATAGCCCTCTCATCACTAGCACATACACTTCTCTACATACATTTTCCCCTTTAAAGTAAAATCTGCTTTAAGACACAGTGTTTTCTTGTTTAATGAAGCTCTGAAAATGATACAGACTGAAGTAGATCTCGAAATATTACATTACACACAATATTGTATGATCTCAAAGTAATAATATTACACACAATATTGCATTAGATGCTTTGCATTGTTTGTATGTTTTAAAATTTCCCCTATGACCACATATAGACAGTTCTCATTATTTTGTGGGCTCATGTTCTGAATAGGAACTGCCCCTCTTCCTCCTGCATTCTCAGCATCCTTCTATGGGGTTCAATAATAGATGAATAAAAGTTTTAGTGTATGCTCAGATTTTTTTTTTAAAAGTTCAGCAGACTTCTGTTTCAGAATATCTCACCCATGATCATAGTATAAATCAGATGAAGTGTATTAAGAATTCAGTGAATGAGATTTGGGAGATCTTTCCTTTACCCACATAAATGTTGCACTGCTACTCTCTGGCAATACTCGAACTGCACTGGAAATAAGATTACATGGCCAGAACACACAAGCTTTCAGAAAATACAGATGTAGGAATATTCTATATTCTATATTTGAAAGAGAAAAGTCCTGTGGCTGACCTACAGACATGGAGCCTAGCTGACTGCTAGTTTCATTTACTTACCTATAGCACAGCATGTATATTGGCATTAGCCCCATCTTTAGGGCACATAACAGAGAGACTCTTTGCTAACTAGGTAAAACACAGTGCCTTCTTCTTAATAGCAGACAGGGAAGACAATATCTAGATTTTCTAAAGCAAAGATATCTAATTAGCTTGGTTTTCATAAGAAAATAGAAAATATACATATTTCAGAAGAGTTCACAGACATCCTTAAAACTCCATGAATGTAAAGTCCTGTTAAAGAATGAGTCAAGCATTCTTAACACACCATCTCATGATACTGATTTACTAATATTTGGACCATCAGATCCAACTTCCCTAAAGTGCAATTTAGTAACTTGAAATGCCACATTTAGGCAATCCTGACAGCTCTAGTCTCTTTTAGCTAAAAACAGAAAAACAGCATATACATTTGAATGGAAGAAAAACAGAAGTAAACTTTTAAGAGTTAATAGTCTTGGGAAAAAGATCATATAGACAACTTTTAAAATGATAAAATAAGTGGAATACAAAGTCATTGTATGAATGAGTGAATGTAAGAAGTAATCATTTAAAAAAAAATGATAAACACCTGTGAGACATTTTCATAGCTTTTCTCTAATCCCGTTCTAACTTCCAATTACAAAAAAAAAAAATAAAAAAAGTTTTTCCCCCATGGATTTCTTTGAAAAAAATATCAAGTAGGATGAATAAAGTAATCAACTTCAAAGTACTTTGCAACCAGTACAAGCTAGCATCAATGGCTATGAGTTAGTTCCAACTTGACAAAATCGTAAGTAACTTCTTATGAAGGCAAACAACATTTCTGAAGGTGTATTATTTCACTTTACATTGTCATTAAAAACCCTTAGTACATATTTATTGAATGGCATTATAAAGTAGTGCATTTGTTGGATTAGGGAAACAACTTTATCCTCTATACTTTATATCTCTAGGGCATGTTTTTTGTAGCTTTTCATGAAATCATCTCCCCTTCCCTTAGATCTAATGGCAATCATCACATTTACTTTGCCTGAAACCAGCCACAAGCTGTTTCATAGCAAATATAAATCAATACTAATGAAAAAAAATCTAGTAGCTTCACCTTAAAGTTAAAAACAAGTAACTAATTTCCTCAAAAATGTCAAGGTCAGATGTTTCTTAGAGTTACTAAGTCATAAATCTAATTTTATTGTTTCATAAATTCTCATGGAAGTAGAGTTAAGCTACCTCACAACAAAACAAGAGAACTGAGCTAGAAACCTTATTCCAGATTTGTGATAAGGGTTTCATCCTGTCCAGGAAGTAATAATTGTGCAGCTCTCTAGCCAGGAAATAAAGTGTGGCCTGAAATCTGTCAGCCTTATTTAGCCATGATAGTTGATATCTTTGGTGGACTTTTAAGTACAGGTTTATTAAAAGTACACCAAACTGGAGATAAAAACTGTTAATTGCTGGATTTGCTCAAGTGTATATGAAATAAATCCGAACCACAAATCACAGATCCAGGCAATGACTTGCATTAATTCATGTTGCATCTTAACCTGTGCTATGCCTTGATTTACTATGACAGGTAAATCAATATGATTAGTCTGGACAAAAAGAAGGCTGGAGATGGAGGGAGGTGTTTTTCTATCTTAAGCTGGCAAATGCAACTGAGGTTGAAATATCAATGAAGGACAATTAACATCATTTTTACTTAAAATAAGCTATTTGTCTTCAACTTTGGAAAGGGACCTCAGGCTGAATTTGGCCTGCAAAAATGTAATGTCTTGTCAGCATTGCCAATATATCTTGAGCTTGTTAGTTGCCATTAGCCAACCTCAACACAGAATTCCACTTTTTCAAGCATACGTATAATAAAAAACTATTGCAAATTTTTCATTCTTGACATCAAAAAGCTGTTGCATTTTAGCTAGGACTTACAACATCACATAGCCTTCAAGTTACCAGACAGGTGGAAATAATTTCACAGAGAAATATTTCCACGAGTCACCTCAGGCACATATGATTGCAATAAGAGGAGAATACAAGGTAAACAATAGACAAACCGCCTTGACTTTCAATATTTTAAGGTCCTATGATATATAGAAGTCACAGGTATACATTACTGAACAACAGAGATATACAACATCCTATTTTGAAAAAGTGTGAGATGTGGATAATGTCAAAATAGCACAATTCCACATTAAAAAAAATATATCAACTGTTCTTCAAATATTTTTAATATGCTTATTCTAGTGGTTTTGTTTTGTTTTGTTTTCCTCAACAATCACTACAAATGAGCTCACTGTAATTAGAAATGCCTGAATTGTATTGTTGTCTGAGACAGACAAGTGCTGAGCTAAGCCTGTGTTCCATAAGTTACAGGAAAGAATGGGGAAGAATTGAACATGACCAATGCCATTGTTCTTCCTTGTTATAAACACAGTATTTCAAATTAACACAGGGATTGAAAAGTAGCTTTAGCTTGATTGTCCAGGTGCCTGCAATTGTAAGGGGCTGTACAGTCAGAAACAGAGCAAATTAGTATTAGTATATAAAAAGTATTACTGGAAAGCCTTTCCTTTGCCTCCAGTGGAAAGGTAGGCATTCTGGTGTTTTATATAGCCAGGGAAAGCTTTTTTTGTGTGTGCAGAACACTCTGAGGTTTTCAGGTATGGTAGCCTTTTGTTTTAGTCAAGTTTATAGAAGAGAAATGTGATTTAGTGCTAATTGGTCTACAAATATGTAAAGAATAAAATAAAACAAAACAAAATAAAATAAAATAAAAATTGCAAAGTCTTCAAACTTAACAACTCTAGAAGAGTACACCTGATAAATATTTATCTTCTGAAGCCAAGCCAGATACGATTTAAGGATAAATTACTTATTCCCTTTTGGAAGTCCTACATCTGTCTTCTGCAGATTTCCATTTATCAATAATGCCAAGACATCTTGCACCTGATGTTCATAAGAAAGTCCATCTGCACACGTGAGATGCTAAATCTTGGTTAAGTCACAGCTCAGCTAATTAGGTCTCCTGTCTTAGTTTGCAACTTTGATTCTACTGAGATTTTTTTTTTTCTTTTTCTTTCCTGTTTCTTGACTGTGATGCATGCTTGACAGTGACACATACTAATTAGCATTTTTTTCTTTTTCTACAAAACCACATTGGACAGCAACTTGTATTCAATGGTAAGTGAAGTTTAAACATTCATTTGAAGGCCTCTGAAAAAAAATCTGTTTTTAATAACCAGTGCTAAGGTCAAAGTTTGGGGGGCAAAGAACTAGTATATTCTGCACAAACTTAAACATCAAGCAGATTTTTGCTTTTGAAAGGTTTTTTGCATAGTTCAGATTTTTGCTTAGTTCATTCTGTATTGTCAACTCTTAAAAGACTACTAATTCTAACCACCAATACAGGTAACTGCATAAAGTATCTTATTCAGCCATGTAAACAAATAAACAAACAAACTTATAATTGAGGAAACAATTTGAAACATTCCAGGAATGACCAGCGAGCAATAAGGACTCGAGTTTCAGTTTCGTGCTGTGATAAAATGCATTATGTGATGGCATTATGTTTCTATTATGGATTTGAATTTGAACAGATAATGACACAGCTATTAGTTTGTAATGGTAATCATTACCTGCCAGTCTCATCTTGATTTTGGAGGTAGCAGTTGATTGTGTTGACTAGAAAGCTAAATAAACGACCATACAGAGATTTTGCCAAGAGATCCCGGTAAAATTCTGCAATCTCTATAGTGTGCCTCCGTACTATCGTGTCTCCTAAGAGAGAAATCAGAAAATAGAAATAAAACAATTTGTAAAGCTTGCTTTAAGTAAATTTAGTTACAATAAGTCCTTCCATCCATTTTACTTCTCCTTTGCCTCAGCTATACAAGGTGCTAGTTTCTTTCTGAAGCCTGCAGTGAAAGATGAAAGACTATTAACACTCACAAGATCTTCAGTTTGGAAACATGAACTTCTTTTCAATTGAAAAAGGTATCCTTATCACACACAACTAGCATTTTACTGGAAAGAACTTCTTCAAAACTAGTGTTTTTAGGGACACTCCTGTTGACTTTAGTTCTTAGTATTAACAACTAATCTGTCATCTTGACATACTTGTAAGATTAATAAAGCGAGGAGTCCACCAGTGTCAGACTGCAAAGCTCCTTTGCTCCATGCTATAAAGACAGTTCTAATTCAGTGGTCTGACATATTGCATGGTGGATAATCCTACGTATTCCTCAGGGAAAGGAATTGACTTTTCATGAGACCATAAAAAATAAAGAAAAAAATGATCTGCTTTTAAAATTCTCAAATCAGAAGGATCAAAATGACATCAGGTCTGATCTATGAGAATGTAAGCTTGGAAAAGATTACCTTTAAAATACTGAACATCAGTTGTTAAGGCTGAAGCGAGTTCATCTGGTGAAACCTGCAGCATCCCTGCCACTGAAATTAAAAGAGAATTTAAAGAAAGCTTTAAAGAATTTGAAGAATTTGTGCTGAACTGCATATTTCATTTTTATAATAGATTTTCTTATGTAGATGTTATTTTTTGAACAGTGAAAGAACCCACACATTAAAGGAAAGATCACTGTCACAGGAGTAATCAGAATTAATGAACATATAAAAATGGATTACTATAATCAGCACTTTGTGAAGTTGGAGTGTATCTGTATATTACATTACAGCTCTCTTTCCTCTTTAAAGATTACTCAGGACTTTCCACAGTGCTTGGCAGACTTTCTCTCCTATTACAGTTAAGGTATGCTATTTATTGACGATCTGTATCCATAAGCCACTTTGAGGAGATTTATTAGTGACCAACAGGGCAAACTTCAAAGCATGAAAGCATGAGACCTTCTTAAGACACAGATTTTGGAAGGAATTTGATTCAATGCAAATTGTTCAGCTGTTGACGAGCAGCACAAGAGAGTTTTAAAAGAGGGCTGCACAAAGTGCACGGAACAACTTCTTTTGGCAAACGACACCATTAAATCTGACATTGAATTGGATAATTCGCAATCCTAGCATTTTATTTAGTCTCATAAAAATCTGGAGTTTATAAAACATCCAAGTCGATTGGGTGCTTGTCTTCCCACAGCTCCAGAAGCTGGCTTTCTCCCTGGAGCTGGGTTTCCATCTGTCGGTGGCTTGGCGCAACCTCCCCACTGCAGGACCAAGCAGGCAATGCCGGCAGGTCGCGTCCCACTGACCTTGCTCCAGCAGCTGCAGGTCCGACACGAGTGCTGTCTCGGCATCTGTCAGAGCCGTAAAACGAATGTCTCCAAGATGCAGAATTGCTGAGAGAATCACAAATAGGTTCTCCACCTCCTGCGTGTAGTTCATGCACAGTTAAAGACAAAGAAGAGATATGTTGGGCACACCACTGAAAGGCAATGCTTTATCGAAATGCACATTCCAGTAGTTTATAGCCTTGGCATTTGCTAAATCAAAAAGTATTCATGAGATAACTATTAACAGTAATATTTGGATTTACAAATCAAACTGGAACCCAACTAGGACTTAAAAGAACAAGATTACCTTTTTAACATTTGTTTTAATGTAAAACACGTTAGCTACTGAGTTAAGAAACGTTTTTACTGTGTGTGAAAAAATACTGAGATATCTTTAATGGATGAATTATTTCTGCAAAAAATAAACATATCTTCTCCACAGAGCACTTCCGTTAAGACAAATTCTGTATCTGGGAATAGCAAGTCTGTTTTTTCTGGGAATAGCATAGTCTGTTTTTTCCTCAGCCAACAGCATTCACGAGCAGTGTCTAGCTTTAAATTTCAGCAGGTTCCTAGTAGTAAAAGTTGTATGTAAGATTGGAAAGAAATAAAAGCAACCCCCTCGCTCACACAATTAACCCCCCAAGACTGCATGCTATCTTCAGATGTCTCTAATGTTCTGAAGTAGTTATCTTTAGGGGCTATTTTTTTCCTAGCCTCATTATTACCACACCAAGAAGAAAGCGAATGTTTTTGTTTCTTTGTTTGTTTAATGTTTTTAAATTCAAGAAAAAAAAAAAGAGCTAAGACATGAAAAACATGTGTTTTTCTTTTTTTTTTTTTTTTTTTTTTAAAGTCAGTTATATAACAATGGTGCTCCTTTGAAATTATAAAAACAGGTGTTCATCCACCATATCAATGCATGGCATTATGTACAGCAAAGTTACTTGATAACTCTTATTTGAAATATTTTTTAAAAATATAATATTTACAGCCTAATTCTACTGAAACAGTAGAACTGACAGCAAGAAGTCTCACTTACTGGAATTTGCAGGGTAAGATTAAAAAATACCATGCAAATGAAATATTTCGCCAATACATTCCCTTTACTCTCTGGTGACTGCAATGAATACTGAACACATTAAAACCAAGCTTGGACAACTTTCCATTTGTTTGCAGAAGCTATAGGTAAAAAAAAAAATAATAAAAAATAAATAAATAAAATAAAATAAATGCTTAAATATTTCTGTGAAACAGACTACAGGGGTTTGATAGTTTGATTCCTGAAATTATACTTTAAGACAAGAACGTCAATCTCACACTATGTGAGATAGATGTACATAGGGCAACAGTATATTTTTCTGTTACACAATCCCAAATTCGGAGATTAAAAAAGATATCAAAACAAGATATCAAAACAACCCAATACACTGTTGCCCTTTTTTACAGCCAAACTCTGAATAAGATAGCTCTTACCACAGATGAGTTGCCACACTAATATGGCATTCACACTAGGATGATACACCCTGCTTCTTGCTCTTAGGCAAGATCAAATGCCATATTAGTAAAGCATAGTTCTTGCTTGTTAGCTCGTTCAGAACTGGTTTGGGGATGACTGTACTGCACTGACTTGCAGGAGGGGGAAAATAGTTGTTTATTTTGGTGGTTTTGGTAAGGCCTCAGGTTTAGTTCAGGTTCCAGAGTCTCAAACGCTTTTGTATTGTGTTCTAAGATGCATGTATCCTCAACATTAAGACAAGTTTTTTTATAGACATTAGGGTACTTTGTGGGATTCCATTAAAGACTGTTTAAGAATGTTTATGTTGTTCTTCAAAAAGATACTCTATTATTGAATTCCTTTACTAGACAGTAAAGGAATAATATACACAGACCTCTCCATGTATCTCAGAAGTAATGGGTAGTAATTTCAGGAGACATGTTTTATCTACATTACTTCTTTCTAATATTCAGCACAGGAAATCAGCCTGCAGTACTCTGGTACTCCACAGATACCTAGTTCACTAAATGATTATTCTGATGCTACTTGGATATAGAGGAGTCTTGAAGCTGGTTTACGCTTCTCTGAGATGCAACAGACCTTCCTTTCAAGAACTCTAGAGGGTGGTGAGGCCCTGGCACAGGCTGCCCAGAGAAGCTGTGGGTGCCCCATCCCTGGAGGTGTTCAAGGCCAGGCTGGATGGGGCTTTGGGCAACCTGGTGTGGTGGGAGGTGTCCCTGCCCATAGCAGGGACAGGTGATCTTTAAGGAACTTGGTGATCTTTAAGGTTCCTTCCAACCCAAGCCATTCTATGATTCTATGAACTCTAAGCAAAGTGAAGTACTGGATCCCAAATACTCTTTTTTTTTTTTTTTTTTTTATTTCTTTCTTTCTTTTTGTACAGTGTTCTCCTCAGACAGTTTCTGCAGGCTTCCAAATGTGATTTGTTCTGTATTCTATTATTTAGTTATGAGCTGAAGCCTTTCATTAATGGAACAGGAAGATTAATCAAAGAGCTAGGGATGAGCTATCATCTGTGAACACCGGGCTAAATGCTGGCTTATTGGAAAAGCATGGAACTTCTGCTACTCAATACTACAGGTGCAGAGCTTAAGACTTAGAAGTAAAGAATAATTCTGTTAAATATAGCCATATGTGTTCCACTTCATACATAGACACATTAATATTCATGGAGAGAAAAAAAAAAATAAAAACACAAAACATTGTTTCTTTATATTAAAAGGTGTCATAGGTTACCAAAGAACATTTGTTACTACCTTAACTAGGGAATACCAAATAACTATATGATGCACAATCACTGCAGAAGTTACTCTACCTCACACCTCAATAACAGCTTCAACACAGGGTCACAATTTTTTTGCTGACAATCCTTTTTTAGTACAAGCTTTGCCCATCTGTCATCTCTTATGATAATCCAGCATACTGTCACATAAACTTTTCCCCAGCTTTCTTCTTATGCTGCTAAATATCATGTAGGGGTGAAGAAAAGAAGTTTTTACTTTTTTCTGAAATTAATGTTGCTTACATATTTGTTTTGCAGAAGTGTCCCAGCTATAGCATGCTAGATAGCATATAGATAGATAGATAAAATATGGAGAGTCTGTTAAATATCCTAGTATCCTGAAGGGAATTACAGAGTTTATATGAGTTCTTATACTCAGCCGTCCATTTCTTCTGATTCCCCTCACACCTCTGTCCTCCAGAAGCTTTTATTGATGAACTTTCCAAATTATCTTCTTCATGAGCATTTTAGGATTGAAGACAAACATCAGACCTATCTTCTTGTTGCTTTCTGGGGATTAAGTCAACTCTTTCAAGTTACCCTGCTCTAATTTTATTTGATAAATATATATTTACTTCTTTTCAGGTGTTGCTAGCAAAGGCATTTGGAATGTGTGTTTCACAAAATTAAAAGGGACAGGAAGATAATCAGGAAGAGGAAAAATTCCTGTGGGTTTTATGAGGTTCTGTCATATGGGATTTGATTGTTTCTTTTATCTATGTAATTTAATTGTTCAGATCATTATACCTTGAAGCTGTTTTGTGAATCTTTAAGAATGAAAAAGATTTACATTGTTGGTGCTGTGTCTAATTAAAAGTGATTACAGTAATTTCCCTGGAGTGAACTAGTACTGTAAATTGTTTCAAGATCCTTACCGACAGAAAAAAACAGAAGACAGAAAGATGTTTCTTTCCCCCACAAAAGGTTATCAGTGACAGTTCCTTACAACCTGCTTTCAACTAAGTAACACTGATTTTAGCTGCAAAAAACATAAACTTGTGTAACTTACCAGGCTATTGAATCCCATAGCACTTAGAGCTTGTCTTAGTGCAGCTAATTTCTCCCTGTTTTGAGGGTTGGCTGTTAACATCGTCTCTTCTAGCACATTCTGGTTTAGATACCTGCACAGAAGAAAACTAGCATATTTAGTATTTTAATGCTGGTGCAAAATCAAGCTGCTGAGGTTAAAAGATAACTTTTCTTCTCTAATCGGAGATTTATTACATATATCTCAGATTTCAGAGGGAACAGTACTTGTGACAGAATGCTCCTCACTTTGCTTAATTTCTTGCTCCTTAATTTCACATTCCTTGAATGCCTATATTAACTCACAGACTACACTTGTGAATTTCCATGTATATAGACAAAATTCACTGACTATACATAAATGGACAAAAAATCACAATTCTTAGCCAACTGAGATTGCTTCACTTCTGTGTACAGATATTTTCTTCCCTTTTTTATCTCAGAAAAAAGTCTTACAAAGGAAATCATTGTGCCTCCCCCAGCTCTCAACTTTAGCCCTATTTGTAAACTAAAACTTCAGATTTAATTTATACCACTGAGATTTTTGCCATTCTTGCACTACCACAGATTTCCCTTCAGAAGAAAAATTTGAGGAGATCCCTGATAACTCTGGCTGCTTCAAACCGCCCTCCTGCTGGCTAGGGAAGAGATCAGCTCTTATCTGCCTGATTGCATCATGTTCATTCACTCCCCTAGCAGCTGAATGGGGTGACAGGTATCCTCAGCCTCTGCTAGAATAAAGTAGTACCTGAGTACACAGAGTAGTAAGTGTACAACCCTTAAGCTTTACAGTGCTGCAAACTGTAAAGGAAAAGTTAATTCTAAATCCTTCCCAAAAATAAGGATTTGAAGAGACAAAAAGGGACATCTAGTGTAGCAGCTTACTTGTGGGCAGGAGGGGAGAAATGGATGGACGGACAGAAGGACAAACAAACAATTTAAACAAAACAGAATAATCAAATACTATAGTACAAAATACTAGGGAAAAGAAGAGCAATCTAACCTTTACAATAATCCATTGACTCTCTCAATATATGTCTATGGGCCAGATTTTTAAAAGTATTCAGGTAACTTCATATAGTCAGAATCTCCAAGAATGCAGTGACTGAATATAAGATCTGATTTTTAATTATGTCATGCTGACATTAAAAATGCCTTAAAAATGGAAAAAAAAAAAAAAAAAAAAAAAAAGTATTCTTTTATCTTCACTTCATCTATCTCTCACATAAAGATTGGAAAGTACGGTTTTAATTTCTGACAATTCATGTTCATAATCCTATTCTAATTGAACTGTAGAGGACACTACTCCAAAATAAAAATGCAAGTTCGGCAAAGTTTTTGTAAAGGCTTATAAAGCTCTTATAAAGGTCATCTTTTTTTTTGTGATGTAGCTTTTAGAAAAAGGTGAAGGAATAATTTAATATTTGCAATTTTCTAGCCAATAGCGAGGTTTACAAGATATACAGGATGAAATATACTGTGCATTTTTAGTAGATTGGTACCGGATTTACCAGCATGGAATTAGTTTGGATTGAAACTGTTAAAAGTTACCTCAGTAGGTGGTCAGAGAAAGAATGATGGGAAAAATGTGTGCCTGGGTGCATAAGCACCCACAGGAGAAGTCAACTAGCAGATATTTCAAGTACAAACAAGCCTCACATCACAGTGGCTAAAGCCTGTGAATTAACACAACCTTTGAGAACATGGTGCTGTGATCATCACTGCCAGAGCTCTGTACCATTTCCTTGATGCTACTGAAAACATGACTTTTTTTTTTTTTTTCCAAAAATGGTAAATACAAATAATAGCACATCTGTCAAACTAGCTGGAGCAGATGATAGAGAGTGCATGTCAGATTTATGTGTTTTTTTGTTTGTTTTCTGTTTTTTTGTTTTGTTTTGTTCTGTTTCACTTTGCCTGTATGTTTCAAAGGAGGCTAGAATAAACCTGACACAGAACCTGGCACAGAACCTACTGGTATAAAGGTTAATCCAGCAGAAAATTTTCCATAGTTCTGAACACGTTGTGAGCTTATACCAATTCAGTGCTGTGCATCATCTGTCTGTGTCATTTTCGATCCGTAATTAAAAGATTTACAGCAACATCTATTCTGCTGTCAAAACATCCTATTGTTGAATGGCTGGAGGAGTTGGAAGCTTATGGCCATTCTTTCAAAAAAGGCTTCTCACTGGTGTTCTCACTGAAGAACCCTTTGTCTCTTTTTGTGTACTGAGCAGGAAATACATTTCCCTGTTCTGTCAAAAGAATATTGTATACCTTTCTTATTTAAGCAACCTTATGTAATTAATTCTGTTTAGCTTAGCTTAAGTGCTGGTGGATATCATCGCAGCAAAAAAAGTGTGTGAACACTACCAACTCATCTCAACGCAGGCGGCAGCATAGCAAAGTGACCCAGAATGTTCACTCCCTTGGAGGAATGAGCTGAGCTGTGATACGAACCAACATGTGGCAGTTTTTGCCTTCAGCATGAGTGTTTCTTGCTGATACAGCAGGGGGGCAAACTGGGTACCCGCCAAACCAGACGCCTGTGGCTCCAACAACCCAGCAATAAACTGCAGCATCTGCCAGGACATGCCTGTTGGAAGACAATCTGACTTTCCCAGCATAAATCTCCCAAAGTTTTAATCAGCAGATGTGTTGGTGCACTCAGAAAGGGACGTGGTTGGACTTTTTGTAAGGTGCACTTGAATTTAGAAACAATTTCCCCAGTCTAAAAGCAGTGAAGTTCTTTCCTAGCATGTCATGAGGCCCACTTGTTTTCCAAACTATTTAAGCACTAATAAAAGATGAACATTGCTTTAAAGACCATTTTATTGTCATACACTTATAACATAAAGTATGTGCTTATTAAGTGTGGATTAATTGTGTAAAGTACTTGGAACTGATATCATACAACTCCCCAGAAACTCCCCATAAAATGTACAGTGTAGCAGAGCTACACCTCTTCTCACGTTCAAGCCCCAAAGGAAAAATAATTTAAAAGGCTTGAGACAACTTTAGTACTACTAATATTACTATCATCTATTAATATGTAAGAACGAATGTTCAAAGACAATTTTAAGTTGTTGCCTCTCCTCCAAAACAAAGAAAGGGAAAGGAGATGTCTCACGGTGTTAAGTCCTAATACTAATGAAATAGTCTTTCACTGCAGACACATCATTATTTCATAAATTGTAAATATTTTCTTAAATCTGTATAGCTTTTCTCTCATTTATTGAGAATTTTTGTCTTTTGACATTCAAGTGGTCTGGATAGAATTGCATTGCTGCTGATGAACAGGGATTAAACTGCTTAAATTTTCCATTGTGAACCTACCATGTAACTTTTGGTTATTGCTTTTATTTATGTATTCATTATTGTAAGCTATGGTGCGATATTTCATCAATATTTCATATTGATGAAATCCTATGCTGTTACTAGATTGTGTGCAATGTTCCTGTAAGTTTCCAGCCAGGTAGTCTGTGATCAGATGCAAACCAGAGCTGGTGAATCCTAAATTCTTTGTTATTGAAAAAATGAGGAACAGAGGTGCTATTGCTATACAAGCCAGAGGTGATGTTCCATAATGCCCAATGCATGTAGGCTGCACACAGATTGTGGTCTTACTGGTTGTTTTATTAGCCTTGCTACAAAGCTGCTTATCTCTGAGTGTGAATTCATTCTGCAAATGCACATTCACATCTTTACAGTAGCCTTAGAAAAAGTTTCTCAGATTTTGGCTGAAGTTGAGCCTTGTAGTGGAAGATAGCTGCTCAGGCAAGTGATGTTTATATCTCTGGCAGAAGTAATGAACCAACCTGCCTATGCAGTTCTAATAATTAACTCATTTCCACTGACTGTCTAACCATCTGTTTAAATGCTACCATGTCAACATTTGCACTGGACTAGTACTCTTGACAGACAGCTTATCAGCAGGCAAAAAAAGTTTTATGCACATGTGATCAGCGACTGTTTATTTCAAATAAGAAGAAATTCACTGATCCACTAAATGAGGTTATTTTAAGAAGATAAACTAATCAATAATTGTAGAGCACAGTCAGTATGAATAAAACAATGCTGCAAAAGACATAATTACTCAAACAGAATAAAGGAGGCTATCTACACGGTTTTTATTTCTAATTTTTCTTCTAACCGTTCTAATTTGCAGCATTGTAACATTCTCATTCATTCCAGCCTCACAAAGGAGGAAAAAAAAAAAAAAAAGAAAAAGAAAAAAGACTGTTTAGAAGAAATCAATGATAGCATTTTTTCTGTATACAGATTATCATAGTTTATAATTTCTCAACCATGATTGGAATGAGATAGATCAAATTTTCAGGTAGGGGTGCCGAAGAATGTAAAGTGCTTAGTGTGACATTAAATTCTTTTTGTATTAACTGCCCCCAAAAGTTAACAGTTATCGTTTACCTTATCATTCTCATTAGAATTGTTACAAGCCATCATTAATGGTACTAATTTTGCACATTTGTATTTCTCTGCCAAAAACTCAGGAAAGCAATATTTGATTTGGATTGAACTTAAATTGATTTATTTTCTTTTGAACTGCAATCCAATAGCATTTAGTACTGAATGAAGTAATCTGCTTCATTCAACACAAACAAAACACGTCATTCCATTTCCTTACATGAAAAGCAAAGGCAATCAAAAGTAGGACTCACAAAATTATTACAAAAGGTGAAAGTGTATTTTTATTCCCAGTCTTTCCTATCAGAATGATATGCTTTTATAAAATCTGTGAAGAGATTTAAAAAAAAAAAAAAAAAAAAAAAAAGCTAATTAGAGAATTTATTTCAGAAGAGGCCATTCCTTTTTTGGTTATTGTCACGACCAGCAGGAAATTCAGCAGAACCCACAGGAAAGATAAAGAGCTTGCTTACCCACTCGGTATGTCAGACAGTCCATTTCAAAGTGAGTTCAAAGCATTTAGAGCATGTGGGGATACCGAACCTTCATGTCTCAAATCCCAGGTAAGTTCTGCAACTTTCTGCTTCCCTTGTGCTGAGCCAGAATACCTTAGCACAGTCAAGAACACCACAGCCTTTCAAAAATAAGCTTTTCTTGACTTTTGTAAATTTAGTCAGATCAAAGGCAGAAAACAACCACTTTTTGGCCATGGATTTACTGTCCAATGTTGAAAAGCTGGTCACATTTTAATTAGAATTTAATGCATCTATCAGCTACAGTCATCGTGTCTACAGACCATGGTTATCAGAGTCTCAAGGGAGATCTGAACTGTTGATGTATGCCACACAGGGAACTTTTCTGATCTCCAGCAAAAAAAGGTTGACGACTGATATTTTGCACTAACCAACTGTTCAGACAAGTACAGTCATAAAGCACTTCGGGCTGTATTGTTTATTCTTATTAGCTGAGAAGAAAAAACTTGGTCCCCATGACTGATCACAAAGTGAGATGTCATCACAGGGACTCTATGGTAGTAAACCTTCCTGAGGTTTGTTACAAACTTTGATATTTCACTAACAGAACAAGTAACACATTAGCAAAACACTATCCCAACACCTAACCATTCTGCATTTGTAGAATCCAACACTTGAAATATTTTTCTCTAAGAACAGACACTTATGTCATGTGTATAAATATACATTATTGCTGTTTATCATACAAAAATATACAGTTATTTATAGTGGTTCAACTCATATCTGACAGTGAAGCTGTCTGAAAGAGATTAGCAGGCTGCCTCTGCTTGATCAGAAATTCCCTTTTGTCAGGACAGTTAAAGTTGGGTTCCAATTAGGGGAGAAGAGGAAGCCTGTTTTGCCAGATGGACATTTCTTTTCAGAAGGCTTTTCTGAAGTAAATACATTCTGTCATGAATAATTAAGAGAATTCTTGGCGGGATTATATCATTAAGTGGTTCTAAATCACTATAAAATTTTTGGTTAAAGCACTACGATGAAAGAAAAGATTTAAAAAAAAAAAAAAAAAAAAGTTAACACCTAGCTGCTTGCTACTTGATTCCTTTCCTGACAGAGGCTGAGTACTGTCACATCTGAATTTTGTTGTCGAGCTTGCAGGCTTGATACAAGGGAAACATAATACAAAGATTAGTTGTTAGTCTTGAAACTTTACTATATTTGAACTTAAGTCAGTTACTGACTGTAAGTCAGTCCAATAAATGTTTGTGGTAATAAGGATTTCACATATCATAGTTAAGTCTTCAGTAGAAAAGCTCAGGGACTTCCTGAAGCCCCTGGCAAAATCAGTTATCTTATGAAACACATTGAACTGATTTCTCAGTTGCGTATTTTTGAACCTGACAGAAACAGTCATTTTGGCCCCAGAAGAGTGAGAGACCAAGAACAGGTAGGGCCTTGAACGGTTGGAGACATCATCTTGACCATCGAACAGCTCCTCAAACACTAAAATGAAACCTGACTCTTACAGTTTTCTTATGCCAACTAAAACATCTGATGACAAATCAGTTTTATTTAGAAATCTGCATTATTTAAAAAACAATGATAGTGTTCTAAACTCAGGAAAATCTTAAGTGTCAGAACCCTACCCAATATGTATTTGTGTACTGCAATTCCCCTGCTGAGGTCAGCAACTCTTTTCACTAGTTTATCTGTCAACCCCAGAAAATGTCTGATATAACACTGCCTCAAAAGGTAGTGTTAAAATAGCAGAGCCTTATTATTTTATGAAAAGGAAAATGTCTTCTCACCTTGGAAATAAATATTTGTACAATTTCTAAATAGTCCTTTCTAAAGCGAGATAATAAAGTTTAAGAAAAACTAATATTCACAATTTACCAACAGAAAAAAAAATAATCCAGACATTTTCATCACTTTCTTTGGTCTGAAACTCACAGAAGACCTCTTCTGGATTTTTTTTTTTAATTATTATTTTTTAATCTTCGAAATAGCTGGGGGGGGTGGGGGCAGAGGACAAAATTCTGGAATTTAGAAATACATATCCCATTTGAGCTGTGTCAGTAATTGTCAGGATTTGTGCTGTGACTGGCAACAAGATCTCCATGCTAATTCAACTAAGTTTGATTTTGTATCTAGATAATAAAAGGCTTGTGCCTTCTGCACAAAGTTATTTATTTGTAATTCTAGCAGGATGACTAAAAATAATATTTTCTCACATAAAAACAGTAAGGGAAGATAAGATTTTTATTTTGGAACATTTTAATGAGCTTCCAGGTAAACATGTATACTAAATGAGCTCAATCTAACTTTATTTAGATATTAGTTTTTACGTTGTATGAACTGGGAAAAAGATAGGGCTGAAACAGTCACCACAGAAACTTTTCTTATTCCAAACATCACCCTGAGGCAGAAGAGGCAAGTTTCAAGATTTGGGAATAATAAAATCATGTTCCTGGTAAGAACCAGGAACGTGAATGAGAATGCAGCTGAACTGTCCCGGCATTAGCGTTCAAATCAGTAAGTCTTCTCTTCCTTTTGTGTAGCTGTTGCAATAGATTTTCAAAGAACCTGTCTGTTTGCACAGCAGATCCTGTCTAGATACAAAGAGTTGGATCCGATCTCTGGAGGCCCCTTTCAAACCAAGGGTAAAGGAAAACATAATTTTTCTCTGTTTATGTTCCTTTAGCTGGTGAAAGGATAAAAAGAAAGACTGAAAGAAAAACGGCCTGAGAAGAGTGGAATGTCATAATCTGTTCTTTTGTGAGATATCAGGGTATCTGGTTCCTGTGAGCAATTACAACATTTGTAGTGTGCTTTCTTCCAACCCATTTGACTATGTGTCAGTTCTCTGCGACTGGTATGTCTCTACTTCTCTAAGCTAACCCCAGAGAAAAAGAATAGTATAAACTCTTATCCTAGCACAACTGACCACACTCCGTAGTATATTTACTTTGGTAAAAGAAGTCCAAGATCAGTGGGTAAATAATTTTCACCTGCAAGCAGCTAAGAATAAATATTTAACATAAACAAATAGTTAACTAAATATGGGACTCTGTATCAATACTTACTTGTGCAACACAGGCCACTGCAGATGATGTTATGAATCAGAAATGAATTCTGGATTTTGTCAAAAAAATCCCTCATTTCTTTCATAAAAATGGATTTACAAATAAAACTAATGTTTACTCACTAATTCAAAATAGCTATTAAAACTGAGATTCTGTTACTTTGCATATATTTATTTATACAAGCCAGCTCATCCCCACTTTCCTGTTCAATGTCATGATGTAATTATGTGGAAACTCATCATGCAGGAGTTCTCCAAACCCTTTTGTGCTGTCCAGTTAAAGAAATTCAGAACACAGAAATGAAGTAAGGCTGTTTCAAAATATCAATCCTCATCCTCCATATGATTTCCTGCATACCTCTACCATCACCCAGAGCTATCCAGATTCTTTGTAATTGTGCTGACAGGCAGGAAAAAGAATTGGCTTGCCACTTGCTTTGCATGAGCTGGTTGACAAGTCTCAGCTTTATAGGTAACTGCTAGGTAGGCAACACTTTATAGGCAACACTGTTTATATCCTGGAGGAGAACATATCACTTAGACCAAATGGATTCAAATATGCCTATCTGAAGTATTCATATGCTTTTGGTGTTGTAAAGGCTTTTATTACAGTTTGACCTTAATTAAAATGTGTCATTTAAAAATGCACAAGTACCCTTTCTGTGTTAGCTTCTATAAAATATTGCATCAGTTTTTCTAAAAGCACAGATGATGCACATCATGAAAACACATTCAGTGTTTACAGGCCACTGGAATAACAAGAAGGAAATAAAGGTTTTTTTGTTGTTGTTTTGTTTTGTTTTTTTTCTTGCCAGTTTTACATGTACTATGAAGTAGGAAAAAATATCGTTCTGCTGCTCATTGGCCCAATTCAGCAAAATATTTATGCGTAACTAGCTTCAAACTTGTGCTTCATCCCACTGATACCACTTGAATAGTAGCATAATAAATGTTAACATGAAGTAGAATCAGAAGTTATAGCTTGGCACCCTACTTTGCACTCTGATTCATTACAAAGGGAGGAAAAAACAGATGAAGTGTTTAAGATACAGAGCAGGTGATAGGTGCTGGAGTACTAGAGACCTAGTTCTCAAGCTGCCCTAAGCATTGCCTATATAATTTCCAGCCATATCCCCACACCATAGATTTATTTCTACACAGTGCAATGCAGTATCACACAGGTATTCCTGAACTACACCTATATGACCTAGGTGTAGTACAGGAAACACAGTAAGTGAGATACTTACCTCAAAGGGACCACTGGCCCTATAGTAACTATAGGAGGTTTTGTTCAGCATCATTTGAGGTGTCTCTGCTACACTCCATAATGAGCCACAAAGACTTACCTTTAAACTTTACCTATCTTTAGATAATATGCCTAAAACAAAGCCAGTATTAATTGGACTTTTTTTTATTACGAAGTCTTAAATCTTCATTAATTGACGCTTTGTCACTAGAAAATTCTCAAGAGGGTCAATGTCATATGAGGGTAAAGCAGTATTTTATAATCAGGTTCCAGCTCTAACACAATCAATATGCATGTTGTGGGTGTCATTTAATGTGACATTGTATTAAGAAGCATGGATTAACAAAGTAAATCCCTTCCTTCCCCTTATTAGTGCAGCCCAATGAACCATGTACCTGCACAATCATGTGAAAAGCGTGTGGCTTTTGCCTGTGCAGACTGCATCCCTCCTTCCCATCCAGCTCAGGGTAGCAACCCTGATTAAGCACAGTGATCATCACGAAAAATTCAACATTGCCAGCTCAGTTAATTTTTACTTTAACCTAAGCAGAAATTGCAGTTGCTCAGTTGTATCTTAGTTCCAGATGAAATGTTACGCCTTATACTATCAGTTTTCTAAAAACTAGGTCAGTTTACTGTCCTCACTTTAAACATTTGTGAAGTCTTTCTCTGAAATGTGCCATATTTTCCTACAAAGTTTGCTGTCCCCTGCTACATCCCAAGTTTTAATTTAGGTATAACTAAACAGTGAACTTAAGAAGTGTTTTATCAGACTGAGAGTGAATGAGTTCATAGCCTTACATATGTTTTCGGATATTTTTTTTTCAAAAGTGCTAGGACAAAGGGTATTGAGTATGTAAACATTACCTTTCAAAAATAAATGCCAATAAACTGGACTACATTTTCAAAGTCACAGAATAAGAAACTACAACAAACATTTTTACTACTTTAGATCTGTCATGTGAATGAGAAAGGACAATGTACACTGTTTAGTGGGGAAAAGCTGCCTTGCACTTAGCACTGTTTGATATGTAAACAGAGATGAGATAAAGACAAAACAAAACAGTTGACATCAATGAAGTAAACGACATTTACAGAACATGATAATGAATAGCTTCTAGTTGTGTTGTCTGTGGGTGTTGTTTTTTTTTTTTAGGGGAAAAGGGGCATATTTTTATTGCCTTTTTTCTTTTGTCTTCAGCTTTTAAACCAATTCCAAGATGAACAAATTTTACATCATTTGAAACTTGTGCAGTAGCACTGAGCTGTAATTACTGCTATTTAAGTGTACAAATTTCTGCTCATGGCTAGTGCAATAAGGCACCAAAAACTGCATTTTAAAAATAACTGTGTTAATGTCAGTAGGTAAAGTATCAGCACAACATTAATAAATTAAACACTGCAGACAGCTTTGGTGATAGCCAGAACACAACTCTTATTTGTATTTTTCTAAACTAATAAAATCAGATGTTCAGATACATCTTTTGTAAACTGGGCTCAGTACTGAAACCTTATAATAACCTTATACTATTATTCAGTAAATATTTTTTGCCTTGACATTTTCATAAGAAAACCTCAAAACATTCTGTAAGAAGTTCCCCTGTATTATTATGTACATTTTTACAGACAGTGGTTATACTCAAATGGAAGGCAAAAAGATACAGCTTGGACTTTATTCTCAAAATGCCAGATGTCTTTAGGCTAAACTCAAGCACATATTTTTTTAATTGTATTGATATTCCTGTGGAGTAGACTTAAACCAGAAACTCCTGCCCATGTTCCTAAAATTGCATGGAAGTGTAATTCCAGGATAATTCCATTCAAGAAAAAAAAAAAAAAAAAAAAATGCACACAGGAGTGAATCAAAATAGGATTTCTCACACCCTGATGAAATTAAAAGAAATAATAAAGGAGTGTACTTTGTAGTGCCTATTTCTGATTCATATCAATCAGTATTATAAGGACAGAATCACTCGAGATCACAAATCTGTGAACTTCACCAGTACAATTTTGAAGCTGAATATACACTAAATAATAAGTATGAAGATAATGATGATGGTGGTGATAATGACAAAGGTTAAAAACTAACAAATATTGAGCTGTGATGAACACATGAAGTAACACATAAAGTAAATATGTCAATCTGCATGCAAGTGCAAACTGGTCTAATCCATGTCCTGAAATGATTCAGAAATTGTGTGTGAACTTTTTTCCTACAACCAAGAGTTATTTTGTACTCCTGTGTTCAGACTTTGGCACTAGTTGCCAGGTAGTTTATGAGCCTCAAGGGATTTCTCCACCAGCATTTGCTACTTCTTTAATACTGATTCATTAAATAAAGCTTACTGGGTTAAGAGCCACAGTATCAGATCTACAATTCAAAAAGTGCTTTTGGTATATGCTTGTAACTTGCACCAGTATCCAGTTAAAACATTGCTAATATACTTCAAACTAATTTCATATAACTGCTGACTGTAGTCCCTGGATCAGTGTCAGATCAGCTTGTTTACAAGAAGCCCTCTTCTTCCTGTATATGCAGGTATGGCTGTGTGTATTCAGGTATGTATCCTAAACAAGTAATTCTGAACAGAAAGATCCCTAACTTGGCCCAAAAAAGTGAAGGTCACCGAAGTCACCAGTTGCTTTTGAAATACTGAGATACATGTTATTTTCACAATAATGAGACATTTTAAAGAAGAATTAATAGAGCATAATATAAATAATAACAATTTCCCTCTCACAGGTTAGGGAAGTCTCACACAACACATGAGTACGAGTTGGTGAAGTACGTAACTTTACCCACTTATTTTACAAAGCAAGAATATTCATTTTTCTACTTTAAATGGAGTAAGTATGTATGTGTTTATATATGTTATCTATTTAGCAACCAGCCATCCTCAGTCGTTAGTAGCCAGCAGAGGCTCCTGCTTCTCCCACAGCCATAAAATTACATGACCTGAGCACAGGGTGAAGGCACAGCTGCTCTCCCCTGCTCAGTAAGGGCTGCTTGCCTCCCTGCCCTGGCACCCAAGTGCAGGACTGCCAAAGATGGGAACAGGGTGCGTGCATGTGTGTGTTCCTCTGTCACCTTTTTGGCCTAGCCAGTACAATCACGCCTGATGAAAGCTCATGAATGAACTGCTTCTGACATTGAAACTCCCAGGTTGCCTCCCATTGCCTCTTGTAAGGCAGAAAGTGCTAGAGACCAATGAGTCGTATGCTCAGTGAACCCAAAGCAAATATAGCAGCCAGGACATTGAGGACTTGATTGAAGGGCTGCTCCTAGGCAGGTTCTTTATGTTGCACTGAATTTACAAGGTATAAAAGAAAATGACCTTCTCAAATCCAAAAATTGCAGATTTACATACTTCTGTGGTTTGTGCATCCAAATAGGACAAAGAGTCTCCCTTGCTGAGTCTTACTGCTAAAATCACACTGTGTTTACATATAGGGATTTACACTTCTTGCAATTTAGTGCTGTAGAGAAGCTAGGTTTGTATCCAAATACACTTGAAAGTGAAACAAAATGGGATAAAAATAAAATAAAGTAAAACAAAATAAGTTATAAAAGAAACACAAAAGATGACAGCAGAATGAATTATGCCTTAGAGTAGCCCTTTGTTTTTTTCTAAGATATGCAGGAAGCTAGAAAGGGAAGATATTGGCGAGGATAAGAATTGCATGTTGGAAAAACAGGCTCCACAATAAACCATGGAACCACATATTTTAATAATACGTTCCTTGTTCCAGTTTTGACTTAACGATCAACCTTACACTGTAAGATATCTTAAGTTCACCATAGGATATATTTTATTGGATGGTGCTCCACTCCTTTCCTCTTAATTGTTCTGTGACTGAGGAGGCCTGTTTAGCAGGGGACTTCGCCTTGGAAATACGTCAAGTTTACATGAAGGAGATTAAAATATAGTGGGAAAGTAATCACTGAGAACATTATGGAGATGGGGGAAAGAACTGCAGGTACAAGGAAGTACAAATGCATCAATTAAGAGTGAATCTGATTTTGCCAGCTGCACCTGGAAAGAAAGACAGGTGTCTTACACAGAAGCAAACACAAATCCTCAGAATCATTATGAAAAAAGAGGTGAAATCCCTTGCACTAGCAGTTTTAACCTACCTGTATTTGGAAAAGGAAAGTGATAGAAAATAAAGCCCAAGCTAGTAGTGATTTCAATAGAAAAACATATCAAAGGAGGATTTTACAGACATTTTCTGAGTTCTATTACTGCAAAAATTTAATGACATAGGACAATCCCCAATTGTTTCCAGTAATTATGCTAAATTAATAATTTTCCCATTTAATTTTATCATTTTCATCATTCATTTTTTACTGTGAAAAGCCTCAGATGTTTTCCTTCAAAAGGTTGGCACTGTAATCCTCATCTTGGGTAGTAACAAAACAGATCATGAAACTGGCATGAGTGTACCAGTGTCAAAATAAACCCTGCAACTGCTTTGTAAGTTTAATATTAAGCTGCAATAACAGCTCAGTAAACTGATTTTTACCCATTTAATGACCTGGTCATGCTAAAATTTCATAAAGGTTAAAGTACAAATTAGAAGGTACCAGCATACGTCATAAACCAGAAATTTTGCTTCTCTGTAATGACTATTACAAATGCAGTTTGTTTCTCAAAAAGTATTTGTACATCATTTCAGTGCCCATTTCCACCATCTTAGTCAGCAGAAATTTTCTACCAAGTTCCTTATTTTAGAGGACTTTCTTGATTTGCAACATTCTTTGCTCAAACTGGCCTTTCTCACTCATATTACCACTGTTCAAGAAATGTTGAAACTAGATCAGGTAAGCAGAGGCCTTATTAGCACAGACAGGTCACAGACCAAAATGATGTGTCAAGAAGCACAGAGCCTCCATGTTTCTTCCTTGAAGCCCTATGAACTATTCCCAGCTCTCCTCAGTATGTCTCCTTGTCTGATCCCAGGTGCTGTTTGCACAGATATGTGCAAATGTAGCTCTCTATGGTTAGACAGGCTAGCATATATGTGAAAATCATTAAGCATCGCTCCCAAACAGTACTATTTTAAACCTGTTCACTGCCAATTAAAGGTGACTCAAAAATATTGATACTATACTTGAAACAATATTGTTTACCTTTGATATTGATCACTGAGCACATCCAGTTTCATATGATTTTTGTTGCACTGAAGTGAGTCGCAGCAGCAGCACTTTGTACTGTGATTCAAAGAGGTGTGTCATAAATAAGACCCTCACCCAGAACAAAGTAGTTCCACAGATCGCCTGCAAGCTGGTGGTGCAGTACAAGACATTCCTGGACTCCTGTCCAGCATTACACTGCAGAAAATCATTTTAGAAGCCAGGACTGATGGAGCTGCCATTTTTAGGAGCTGTATAAAACCGAGATCCTAACAACCTCTGGTTGTTAGCACTCAATTAACATATTCTCAAGACTTAGCTACATCTAGGATGATAAAACTCAATTGAGTAATTATAATTAAAAAAATAAAAATATCTACATGTAGTTTCAGCAGGAATCAAAAGAAACTGTGAATAGCAGCAACCTGATAGCATCAGGTTTAACCTCGGTGTAGAGTTGATTTTGATGTATGTTTAGTGAAAGAACTTAGGAAAGAAAACCAGGCTACACCTTGGGTCAGCCCTTCCTAACCTTTTGAGAGGGAGCAGGCTAACAGTAACAGTGAAGTTATTCCAGTGAAGTCAAAAAATTCAGGCTAGCTCAGGCAGCCAGCTCAAACAACAGTGAGAGGTATCATCTCTCTCCAATCTAACATTAAGTTGAGGTGAGCCACGTTCAATGACTGGGGCTGCCATATGCCAATAACAATTTCTTAAATGACCCATTTCTGACTGGAAATTCATCTACAATAATTGTATCAGGATGATTTTAAGAGTGACTTTTGAAATATAAATTGCAGAACTATATTATCACTGTAGATTTATGCAATGTAATAGGTAAGTGGTTTCAGGAGATGAATCCACTGAATCTCCCCCCACATAAGAGATGATTAGCATCATAGTAAAGTGCAGAGACATATTTTGTACTTAAACTAAAAGCCAAATGAGCTCCTCTGTCATTTTTATAAGTGAGTAATCACATCTACTTTTAAACTAGGATTTCTACAGCAATTTCGTTTTTGGAGCTACATCCATTTTCAGTCTGAAGTGAAATACTGGTGGGCTGCCTAAACAGTCAGCATTTAATTTCTTCAACAGGGACCAAATTTAGCCTCAAGATATATATATATATATATATATATAACTTCCACTGATCTCTGGAGATTTTTCTTTTCTAACAAAAGGTTGAACATGGCCCAGAAACTTTAAGGTGTAAGGTATTCATCAAAAAAATTCACAAGTTGGAAAGTCATCTGGTTTATATTATATTTAATTTTGCAGTTTTCTTTCTCCATTTCAAGCGATTTATTCCAAACAATGTTTTATTGTGCATTTAGTTTTCTGCTCAAACTAAGACAGATGTATGTTCTGTCTTCGGTAGATTTACATGTACCCTATAGTTCTCAGTGCTCTTAATTACCAAGTTTGTTTCTTTCTCTCAGATTGAACAGATTTCATTTTTTCCTGCCTCCCACTCTTTATCTTTATGCCACAGACAGATTATTCTCCTCTTATTTTCTGCACATGTTTCCATATCATGCTAACCCCAACGGAGACAAGAAAGACAAAGCCTATCTCAATCAAAGAAATAGCAAATGATAGCATGCCAAGTCAAATGACGGAATGCAGGTTTGTAGGTTATAACTAAACATGCAGAAGTAAACTGGCTACAGCTTTAAAAAGGCAAAAGTCAAAGTGGTTTTATATGATCTGGTGTTAGTTTTTCTATTCCAAACAGCTTACTGGCACCAAGAGAATGTAAAATATCAAAGATTACCAGATATCTGAGTCTTATCTTTAGGATAATAGAGAAACACATGGAGGAGATGCCTTGGCTTTACTGTACCGCTTTATAAATACAATTTATTCCTGAAAACACATCTCATTTATTCATTTACACCTTGTTAGTTCTACACGTTCAGCTTGTTAGAATTATGAGCGAGAGAAAAAACACTGTTGAAAAGAGAGGTAATCATAATGAATGATTTCTTTACCTCTGAGAGTCTGCCAGTGGAGTGCTGTACACCCTCTGCCACTATTCAATCAATATGTATGAAGAATAATACAATGAAGAGGGGTTTGTTAACATCAGATGAAGGAAAATACCCAGAGGAATATGAGTTTCAGATTTACACTCTCAAACAAAGCAGAATTTCTATAGCATTTATTCTGAAAGCCAGACAAATAACAAGCCCGCTTGGGACCTAAGACAAAGACACTGTGCTAAGTCTCAGACTTATTTTACTACCTTTGTTTTGTTAAATAAAAATTATTATTGTATTTCATGTAAATTAATGATTACCAGTCATCATTGGAGCTATATTTTCTTAAACAATCCTTTGAGAATAAAGCAGTAATACTATAACATACAGCTAATGTCAGAATTGGAATAAATAAATTAATCATCAAATCCAAGGCTAAGATACCTCTGCTTTCAAGTTCAAAAATAATATTTTGGATATCTTGACATGTAATTAGAGTGAAAGTGTGCTCGTATATATGCAACTAACCTGAATTCAAGATGAACCACCCAAAACAACTGAACAGCCAGATACACAAAACAAATATTGTGAAATAAAGTTAATAACATAGATGTATACTATGCATGAGATTTACGTATCTGCAAACAGAGCAAAAAAACAGCTGCTTAATTTGCAAAATAAAACAGATGACACAAATTAATATTTCAGTTTTGTTTTGAAAACCCGAGCTATGATCCTGATTACATCTTCTGTAATTGCAATGATACCTCCTAGAAACGTATCAGATGTAACAACTCATAAATATCTCATATAAAGATGGGGTTTAAGACAGAGGAAATTGAATCAATTTTCAGAAAGATATAATTTTTGACTTAACACCAAGTACAAGACACTATTTGCTGAATATTTAAGTAGAAAGAGATAATTTTAGGGAAGAAGTTTTAGTCTATACAGTCCAGGCATCATATCTGCCCTGCTAAAAAACACTGAGAAATTTGTTCTGTACACTAATAGGTTGCTTAGAGTTCCACTTAATTTCCATTAAAATCTGAGAGCTCACTGGTCTGAAAGCTTACCTCATCAGAAGTAAAGTGCAAGGAAAAAGGAAAAAAAAGAAAAAAAAAAAGAAAAAAGAGGAACAAAAAGAAAAAAAAAAAAGACAAAAAAAACCTAACAGAATAAAAAGTGTCAGAAGAAGAAA
>NC_048893.1:142723166-142744182 GCF_011077185.1 Oxyura jamaicensis | reverse complement strand
AGGGAAAAGGGAAAAGGGAAAAGGGAAAAGGGAAAAGGGAAAAGGGAACAGGGAAAAGGGAAAAGGGAAAAGGGAAAAGGGAAAAGGGAAAAGGGAAAAGGGAAAAGGGGGGATGTGTAAAAATCCCCCAGACTTTGTTAAACTTTGTTGTATTTTTCAGTCTCAGGTATACCTGAGAAAACATGCGCTATGAAAAGCTCAGATTCCATTGGATTCAGATAAAATTAGTTCTGATTAATAAATAGCACTTTACAACATGAAGACGTATTTTAAGACAACATACAGTAAATTTTCTGGTGTCCATCCTCAACAAAACCAAGTGAGTTAGTCATGATTATTACTATGCTGCATAACAAATCACACATGTCAGCCATTTACTGGCATTGCCTCTCAACCCTGCCTTCTTTGAAGTGAAAAGAACAACGCTGATGCTTGAAAATCATGCTCCACGAGATTAATGGAACCTGAATTTCAAAGAAGGAATAGGACAAGAAAAAGAGAGCTGGGGGATAAAATGTTCATTTTGGTTAAATTCCTGTTCATTTCTGGGAAAGAAAAAGAATAAAACAAGTTCAATAATCCCATGAGCACTCTTTACTCAGAAAATATGCGTTGATGAAGACATGGGAAAACTGAAAAAGGTAAGAATACTGAGGTAAATAATACTACCAGTGTAAATAAAGGGGAAGTGGCGATTGAAGTTATAAGGGGGTACGGAAAAAGAGAGTGCAATATGAAAGCACATTTGGCTGGAATACGCATGTTACATATCCAGCTGAGAAGGTGCTACCTCAATAAATAAATAAATAAATAAATCATTGAACAAATACAAGGTAAAGAGGGAAAGAATAGATGGCATGCAACAAATAAAATAAACAAAGCAAAGAAAATAACCAAAACAATAGAGAAGATTTAGACAACTCTTTTGATGTTGAAACGATTCCAGATATAAAACTCACTCAAGCAAGTTTAAACCTGCTTCCTCTCTCCATTAGCTTTCTAATAACCAGCTGGTGTAGTTTAGCTGTCAGACCTCACTGCAATGTAAGTAAATGGAATTGCCTCATTTCAGTCAGATTCTACAGAACTTGTCCTTAAAATAGTACCACTGATTGTGAATCAGATTTCCACAGTAATATTGTATGACAATAGCTAAGAAACAAACATTCACAGATACAGCTTTTCCCTGGCCAGCTGAAATGCAAGTAAATCACATAGTGAAGATGTAAACTGATTGAAGCGTGTAATTTTTGTTACTTGTTATGATGTATTAAAAAAAAAAAAAGAACAAACTGTTTTCAATTTTACTTCGGGCTTCACCTGTCCATATTTACTTTTTGTACTAAAATAAACTTCAGCAGAATTCCAACTGAAGTTAAGAGGATAATTAGAGTAAGGGGAATACAGTGATGCCAAATTTTCCAACTCTGGCTTAAGCCTCCCTACTGAGTTAATAATCTTGCCTCAGCATAAGCAGAACCCAATGCTTCACTTTTCAAGAATGACTATTGTGTCTTTTCAGTATGAGAAACCAAAGAGGCCCAGCTTCCTAGGGAAAAGCTTTTTCTGAATATTAGAATTTACTTGATTTCTCCCATCCAGAATAATTAAAAAAAAAAAAAAAAGGCACATTTGTTGTGAAAATTTTTTGTCTGAGTATAGCAGAGGCTTAGAATTAAGATTTAAGCAGTCCTTAGCCCTGTGTGGGAAGGCAAAGGAGATAAAAAGCATAAAAATAACTAAGATCACAAACACTTTAAAAGCTATTTCTTAATGAAGTTGACTACACAGCATGAACTAAGAGCGGTCAACAAAATCACTGTAAACAAATATAGGTTTTGTTTTTTTCTATCGTTTTCTGAAATACAGAAATCTTAAAATGTAGCTTATCTCATTAATTTGTTCGAGTTCCTACCATTATCAGATTAATGAAGGCAAGCCAAGCTTGGAGGTAGCTGAAAAGTATTGCACTCTTTTTATTTAATCATTATTGAAATAGTCAATAGTGTATATTCCAGGCTGCCTGTTTTGGAAGTCTAATTTAAGAACACTGTAAAGAATTCATCTTTTGGAATAAGAATACACAGTGCTTTCTGTGAAGGTCTCTTCCACTTAATAACAGAAAAAAATAATTATAATCCTTAGGTATTTTCAGGAAAAAAAAAAAAGCTTAAAAACATTGTCTCAATTTTTTGTACTTTTCCTGTGAAAAAATGCAGACTATATTCTATTAGTGGTTTAATATTTACTGATACTGAACCCTATCTGCCTTGTTGACAGTCGGTGAAAACTGAAATATTATTAGTATGGTTACTTTTTTTTTTTTTCAGAGAGAAAACATAACTTCATTTATTTACCTTGGATACATACTAAATTACTAAAAAAATAATGTGCCAAGTATTGCAGATATTACAAATAATGTGAATAATAGAAAAAAAAATAAATCAAAAAAGTGAATTTTGCGAACATTTCCAAATTAATTATTTCTTATGCTCGATTGTCATTAACTTCCCTTTAAATTTGTGCAGCTGCTACAGCCCTTGATCTCCCATCATAATACATATACCAAAGTTATTTTTCTCTCCAGCTGCTCTATGTATATATGCTCTAAATATATATCTGCCCCCTTATCTTGGATGCTTCTGCACTGATTTCAACTCCAAAGTATTTTTTAATTCATCATCTGGGACCAAATGAAAACTTCAAGGACATCAGAATTTGGTAAAAAATTATCTTCATTGATGGAAAAATAAAGTTCCTGATTAACTCCCTCAGGTTTTGAAATCTGGGTTCAAAACCAGATTTTCACACTGTGGCTTCTCCCATTACCACATTAGTTAGAAAATTTATCAAGCACGCTTGAAAAATATCTAAACCTCAATGGTCCTTTGCAGTCTAGGCATGCTAATATACACAGCTTGTGCTGTATCACTGCATTGTTTTGTAAGTACTCATGTACTTAAAATGCAAGCTTTTTTTGAGAACAGCCATGTGTATGTGCAATATAGTTAGGACAGAAAAACTTGCACAGTAGCAAAAAATATGGATTTGTTCAGTTAGAACACAATTTTTTATTTTATTTATTGCAATTTAAAAGACCTTCATAAGAGAAGAGAGAATCTGGAAACAAACAAACAAACAGAAAACAGAAAAATGGGATAAAAACCTAGAGTTTTCACTAAGTATATTTTTTTCCAAGAAATGCCTATATATGTGCATGCACACACAAATTCAGGGCGTATTACTTTAAGACGTGAAATATAAGAAAAAACATGTCTTTGAACCTTTATGCATTAAAAATAATTCTAATGACTGCAGAAAACATCTCATAATATCTTTTTTCACATTAATCTGAGTTTCACCTCTAAACCCTTCAGCTGTTATGCGAAGTGATTACAAGCAGAATTTTTTTTAAAAGAATTGTATTAGACATGATATTCAATTTAACTTGGATACCTAATGATGGATAACTTTCTCTCAATGCTCCAGAGATAGTCTAGGCAAGGTAAAACTTTTCCTAGAACAATTCCAGGATAAACATTTGAAAATTAACTTTCTCATTAACATTCATTACAAAAATATGTTGGAGTAGGATAATGGCAAGATGATGAATTTAAGATACTACCTTTGAGAACCACCCATTTGTAGTCACTCAGTCTTTAAAATTACTTTTCCTCTGTAAAATAACAGATGCACTTCTACATTTCAAGTCCTTTGCTCGTGTTTTAGTATAGCAGTCAATGTTAAGTACAGGAAGATGAACATAAAGACAGTAGAATCCAATGATAAGTTATCTGTATGACTTAATGTAAGATTAAAAAGTAGATTGGGAAAGGAAAAAGAAGCGGGTGACTGATTCAGGTTTTTCCTCTTCTTCATACACTTTCTTATTAGGAACTTAAATGCCTGAAGATCCATGGCAAGAAAATCTTAGGTGTGACAGACAAACTTCAAATCTTTAGCTGAATAGTTGCCAAAACAGCTGCCACATATTGAAAGTGTTAATTAAGTACAAGTTTATAGGATTACCTTATTTTCCAAAAGAAAATATACATTGAAGAAAATATACCTATGCAAAAGTGAGCAATTAATAGTGATTTCTGAAGATTTAGCTGGTTTTTGATAATGTGGGAAAGCAGATTAGATATTCACTAACACTAATTGAAAATTAATGAAGGACCTTTCACATTTCTGTCAGGGCCTTGAATGCCCCCTGCCTCCTCAAAGGTTTATCTGCCTGGGCTGCGCAGGAAGCCTTGCTGGGACCCCCCCTTGGCTCTGAAGCATCTTTTGAATTTGGTTGTGGCCTGAGCTGTGGTCAGCCTGGCCTGTGCACAGCCACAGACCTCCCTAACACCACTTGTGTGCTGCCACCCCAGCCTGGCCTTGGCCCGTACCCATCCCTGTGGCTCTGCCTGGCCATTCTGGTCACCAGCATCTGACCCCAGTGGCCCATCCCTGGACTTGCTGGGTGCTGAAGGTCTGTACTGGGTGGTGAGGGTCCTACCCCACTGCCACCCCCAGATCCTCTGCCCACAGAGGACAGCACCTGCCCTGGCTCCTCTCTGGCCATTATATGGAATTGCCTAAATCCTAGAAATGCTACTAGAAACACACAACTCAAAGAAGGCTGAGCAAAACTGTAAGCAGTTAGCTAGCATTTGGGAATGATTTTAAGGTTCAAAAGTCTCCCTCGTATGTTTTCCCTGGATGTGCTTGAGAAGAAATGACATTTAAAGAAAAGTAGAAGTGATAGGTTGCTATTATTTGCACCAAATAATTAGAAAGGGGCTATGGCCAAGAAAAATTGACCCTCATGGCCATGCAGCTGCAGGGATGATAAGCTTAACATCTCCTGTCACAGCTTTTCTTCCCTCCTGTGCTCATACATCTTCAATGGAAAAGTGAAAGACAGACAAGGAACCTCTGAGTCTGATCTTTACCTTCTTCCTTCATTTAAATACAGTGAATGCCACTTTTCTGATTGCCTGGAGCTTTATTCTGTGAAAAAACATCAGTCCTCAGTAGTGAAACTCATAGGTCCTCAATGCCAGACTTCACTGGGGCGAGAGTAGGATATTTGGGTACAAGTAACTTATGTTCAAAGCTATCTCCATCACACAAAGTATAACAGCACTTTGTTAAGGTGATGTAACTTGGCACTTCACATAGAAGTTATTAATCAAGCGGGACTGCCACATGTGGGAAAAATCTGATGCAACCCTCCAAGATGTAGTTATTTCATTCACAGTATTGAGATCCAAACAATCTTGTAAGGCAGGTCTAACACTTGTTCAGATTTCCCTGTAGTCATCAGGCACAGATAACAGCAACAGGTAACTTATGAAGCAAAGGGATCAAAATGGCATTGCATAACTGTATTTGTCATTTGTTACGGATGCAGCTGGACTTTGTGGGGGTACTGAGTGTTTAAATCAAAGTAAATATCTGTAAGGAAAAAAATGACCTATCAGGCTTGAATACGAGGAAAAAGCATGGCACATCAGAGGACTGGAACAACCCTAAGATGTCTATTTTTCCAGTTATGTGGAACTAAGTAAAAAACATAACCTTTCTCTATGAATTTGCCTTATATTACTAGACTGCCACAGCAACATTTGTAGGCAAACAACACTGATACACAAAATCAGTTAAGGTATATTATTTCTTTTGCAATTTAAACAAGAAAACAGTTGGAAACAAACAAACCAACAAAATAAAAGGTATCCAAAGATTAAAAAAAAAAAAAAAAAAAAAAAGGAGAAGAAATAGAGAAGACATGGAAACATGTAATGTCATCAGAGCTTTATATCTATAGCAGTTAGAAGACAAAGGCTGCCTCCCAAGTATGCTGAACTGGGGAAAGTTGGATTAAGCAGCCACTCACTATCTTGAAAACTCTCATCTTGAACTCTTGTGTGGGATCCACATGGATGATAATAAATAATCACCATTTTGTATACAATGTTTAAGTGCTTGTTAGAAAAGATGATGTCTGGAAACACAAGAAAAAAAAATCAAATTTAAGGCTTTGCACATAATGTCTCTGAAAAATGTATACTGGGATCTTCTCTATACCATTGACTTTACCTTACTGTTTTCTCTAACTCCTTAGTGAAAACCAGACTTTACCATTCAGAATGAGAGGTGATTTGCCCAGTGATCAAGCAAAGATATCCTGGTCAGTTTAGATTTGGAATTCAATCACTTCACTAAAATTACTACTTTATACATTAAATTAATGGAAAGATTTCTTCTTGAGAGTGGACATGGACCAGCACTGAAAAACCATAAAAGGAAATCAGTTCTGTGAACTATCTACAGCAATCGTGGCATATGAATTTCATTGCTTTTAAGGGGTGAGGGAAATATCATAGGCAGGCAGAGCACACACCTCAGTGTACATTTTTCTGTGGGCAGAAGGAAAGTTTTACATGGCTGAGGATAGCAGCCTGAGCTACAAACACAAAGTGTAGTCCCTGACCACAGTCCAGCTTCTGCATGAATGTGTGTATTTACATTTTCTCCAGCCTGAAGCTATTTATTTTTACATGCACAGCTTACTTGCAAACATATATTTCAACCTGTAAATGTAGGGTGACAAAGATCTGACATTACAAGGGAGGAAAAAAAAATGTCTTTTTGTCTGTATCAACCTGTGGTGCTGAGAGCATTGTATGAGTTTGCCTACCAGAAGCCGCAACAGTACAATTGGTTAGTATAACTAGCAACCTTCTTTACACCAAACATGGTGATATCAGGTTGAGCTATCTTTTCTAAAACATTTTTCTATAACTAAGCCTTAAGTTATGTCTCTAATATGCATATACAAATGTAATTACGTGATTTTTCATGACAGCATATTTTAGTATATTACTTATACCTACTATACAAAGACATTATTTGTTATATATACACTATATACCATGCAATATCAATACTAATATGAAACAACTGGCCCCCCAAAATAAAAGCAGATCTCTCAACATTTTTCTGTAAGATTTTCCCACATTTTTTTTTTCTTTTCTATCTTTGTGATCTCTGTTTAGCTCCATTTCTTCATCATAAAGACAATTTATAAACTGATCTGTCACCATTGTCACTTATCTTCTTTGCTCTCTCTATTTCACTTTGATTGCAAGATTTCTCACTAAGGTAGTACATACTGTAACTATGCGTCTAAACTTCACGTGCCAGAAAAGCAATGCTTACTGTAATGGGACCATATCTTCACCCAGACAAAAGAAGAGAAAAAAGAGCAAAACAAGAGTATAACGTTAAATTACTAGTTTCTCATCTCTCTTGTATTACATACCATCAGCAAAATAAAATTCTTAAGTTCTTTTGAAACACACAAAGTTAGGAGAAATTTTGGAAATTTCAATCAAGGATCTACTGATAAAATCAGCTTCTGAATGAAATGAATGCAGGGGAGTAATTGCTGTGAAGCAAAAAGCCTTGACTTGCCCTTTTGAGACTTTCTCTCTCTCTCTGATGTGCTCCCTCTGCTCAGTCTTGGAAAATGATCTTACCTTTCAGAAATTTTCTGTCCTTTTTCACCATGATCCACATGCAGATACAGTGGGAGACGTATTCATTCTGGTCCCTCCCTACGAAGGTTTATGTGGCTTGCTACTTCAGGACCCCAGCTATATATAGCCTCAAAAAAAGTGGCCCACTCCTGATTTTCACAAGCTGCCCTAACAGTTGTTATGTTTGCAAGCACATGCCTTGGAGTTTCTAAACTCAAGATCCCTCTCTGGACGGCATCAAGCATTGCAGAATTACAATCTAATAACTGTCCTACAGATTGGGGTGAAACTCCAGCCTTACTGAAACTCTCAGTGACTCCAAAGGGGAGGGGTTTCCCTTTTTTATTATTTACAATGATTCTTAATCCAGGACTATAAACTGTTTAGCACATGAACTACCTCTCACCTTTTACAGCATCAAGCATAAAAATAACCACTATCAACAATACTGCTACAACTCTTTCAGGTACTTTCATTTAAAAAGAGAGTAAGAAATCAATGCTACATCTCATTTCTCCTATTATAATGGCTTAAGCAAACAATGAAGAAACAAGGGTATCTTGCAATCTTAATAGACATCTATTGAGAGTGTTTAATCTTCTACTTAAAGTGCAACTTTAAACAATATAAAAAGGAACAGAAAAATTATCAGAAATGACTTGATTATGAACCACATATAGTTTCAAAGGGGCTGTTATCTAATTAAATTTGATAGTAGAGTCAAGATTACACTTGTTCAAAGAAAACATAACAAATTCACTTATTGATGTTACCAGAATGATATGATCTCATAAAAATTTGACTAAGCCAGAAATCTTGAATTACTAACAACAGCCAAATTCTGCCTTCCCGATTCATGTATGAATTTGATGCCGTACAAACTTACCCCTAGTTTAACTCCATCAACCAAGAAAAATCTGTGCCACTGAACTCCTATACTCAGGAGTTTAAGGAAAGAAATACTTGGCCCAAACTCTCAGTCATGAAAGATACAATCTACTCTATGTAGCCAAAGCAAAGCTTTATTGATAAAAGCAGCTTTATGCAAATATTCAGCCATAAATTACTTCTAAAGCTTTGGCACTCTAATATACAGACATTTAGAAATGCTATTTTGTTCTTTTTGGATGCTTATCAATTATCTTATCAGATAACTCTTTGTTCATGTGAATTTAATTATTCATTTATATATTTATTTATTTTAAAGTTCTTTCCTGTTGGAGCTTCTTGCAAAATGACTTCAACTGTTTTATTTTCTGAATAAACTGAGGCATTCCAAACAACATTTGATAAAAGAGCAATAAATTAATGATCAGGAGTTGAGAAACCTTGTGGTCTTCAAAGGATTTAAAACAGAATTTAACTCTTCTCCCACACACATTCCTTTTGAAAGTTTTTTGTAAATCAATTTAGCCTCAGGTTACTTCAAAGTTAGTGCTTCTTACTATTCTGTATAATATGAAATGTGTTAACAGGTAAAAACATTACCAATGGTTTGGTAAAGATTTCTGTTTAAGACAATCGGAATCAAGTAACTTTATTCCTGCACAAAAACGAATGCTGTATCTTTCTCTTTACAGGCCCAAACTTGAGAAGTACAGCTTTATGCAGGTATTAGCCAGACAGAAAAGTTGAGAGAGAAATCCATGGGAAAAACATGCAAATAAAAAAAAATGAAAACACTCAGTTTAAATCATTTTAATTACTATTGGTCATTTTATAGTTACTCATTGCACTCATTATAAATCTTAACCAATTTAAGAGAGGACCATTAATGACAACTAGGCTTCTCTCATTTTAGCGATATTGCTTAGGAATCACCTAGGAAAGACTGAAAAAAGAAAGGCAAATAATCTAACTAGGGAATATGCTTTCATTCCAAAAGAATCTGAATTGACAAATTTTGAGATATCCCAAAATTTCCTGGAAAAGATAAAAAAAAAAAAAAAAAAAAAAACACTTCTTCTTTTATAAACATTTGTAGCATATGTAGCCTTAGACACACTACATTTAGGTGTTTATATACACTCCTTATATTTAAGCTCTTACAGTTATACAGTTAAAGGGGATGTAGCCAGCACAGTTTATGAATCCACAGATGTGGTTCAGCTCACCCTGAAGCATACCCCTACATGCAAATCTACATGCAGCTGAGAGGGACTCAATGGCCTTTGATTGTAAATGGCAGCCAAGACATGGGAGCTCATGTGGAGATACAAAGACCTAATTTTAGGTGCTGGGTATTGAATCCTTATCCCTAGTTTCAAACCAGTCAAACCTTTGTTTCTGTTTTTCTTAGAAATATGAAGTAAGGTAAATATTGAAATGAAAACTAAAATTTCAGTTACATATGGTGAAATTTCATCAAAATTAACATATTTGAGAAGAATTTTCTAATTTTAATGCAAGTCTTTCCTAAAGACAAAATATTTCATCAGAAAAAGAAAGACAAAAAGAGCTCTCGTTCACAGAAGATGGAAAAATAAATAAGAAAACTAAAAAGTTTTTTTTTCCTCTTTCTCCTTTAAGGCAATCATCCTACTAGACATATGACTGACTTTTTAAGAGAGTCATTTCAGAATGAAACCCTTGTTAGCACAGACTCAATACTAAATAACTTTAGTTAAAATAACTACTTTAAACTTTTTAGTTAAAATAGTTACTTTTAACTTTTTACTTTTTTAGTTAAAATAAGTTACTTTTTTAGTTAAAATAACTACTTTTTAGTTAAAATAACTTACTAAATAACATTGAAGAGTTAGGACAGAAAAATGTAAACTACTTGAGGAAGGACCTCAGAAGCTTACGGGCATTAAAATAATAAAAATATTAATACTAAATATAAAGTTGTTTTCCTACCTGTGTGCAGACAAATTACTGAGGTACAGCGTGTATTTTTCTTCAGAAGACAGACCATCCATCATCAAGTAAAAAACATGAAAATTACTCTGGTTGAGAGGTTGCATAATGACACGAGACTTCTCCAACATGTATGTATAAATCCTAGCTGATTAAGAAACAAACAAATAAATTCATCATTATATTGATTGCTCTAAACTCATATTTTAAACCATTCAACACTGTAACACTGACAAATAGAAAATCTTTCTATAAAGCAGTCTGAAGTAAGCATGATATCAAAAATCTTACCATTCATACAACTTTTTTTTTTTTTTCTATAAATCACATATAAAACCCTAATTCAACTAAAATTTGTGGAAAAAAAAATCTTTCTTTTATTTTTAAAGATAATTATGTTGATTTATAGTCTGTTTTGTTTGCTTAAGGAACCAGTCGTCATATTTAGCAAGACTTTCCAAGAGACAAACTATTAGTCATTTACCAAAGGGTAGCCATCTGAGAATTGGCATCTATTCTAAGCTCCCTCTTGATGGAGAGAGAAAGATGTCCTAGAAAAAAACTGCCTATGCAACTTTATCCTCCTTCTCTGTGGGCACTCAAAAAAGCTTGGATTAGGAGTTTAGACTGACTACCTAACTTCTAGATGGTTACTTCTAGATCACTATGAGATAAATCATATGGTTATCAACAACCTCACTAACCAGTACCTGGGGAAACACAGGCATCTCAGAAGGGCTATGAGAGCTTGCCGCATTAAAAGCCACATGAATCAGCACATCTGTGAAGAAGGGGAAGGAGGAAGAAGCTGACCATGATTTGCTTATGGAAATGCTGATTAAAGGACCGTACATAACGTCAAACTTCATGCTCACTAAGGTTGGTGAAAGAGGCACAGCACAAAAGCAGAGGTAATATTGGCCACCTAGATCTATTTGCCTGTTTTACCAGGTAACAAGGATTTTAGAGGTGTATGTGGAGGAGACAGATTCACTTTTTTGGGCAGGTTACTCTTTAGCCGTCCACTGAGTGTACCATGCAGTTCCCAGATGCAGCTGGCTAAAGAAAACAAGGGAAGGCTTAAACATACCTAGTGGTCAGAGCCCTCTGAGCACAGACCTGACTCCAGTTCCCATTTACATACTGTTTGTAAACTGTATCTCATCACTCTTTAATGTAAAACACTAGCTATGGTGCAAAGACCAGACACAGGTCCCTTCATATACAACTGAGACCTCCCCAACTCAGATACAGTACATTATGTTTTTCAATCTCCACAACATGGCAGAGCTTTCACAGGGTCTTAGCATCCTTATCCTGAAAAAGGTTGTGGAATTTAGAGGTTAAACTGTACTTCTCAGCAACGGAGGAGCTATATTTATGAAACCCTTTGAGCAGAGAAGGATATTAAACCATAGCTTCCCACAGTCTGGATGATGTTGCATAGTTGTTGCAGATTCAATGGCATAAATACAGGTATATGCATCCTGTAGATGCACAATAGATATGTTCTCCAAATACATACCATTTCTGAGCCACTAACTTTTTTCAATTCTTTTTTGTTTTTCCCTTTTTTTTTTTTTTGAAGCAAACTGGGATTAAGCATAAAATAGCACTGAATTATTCAGTGCAGTCAAAACTGTTGCATTTCTAGGCATATCAAGAAGCACAACTTAAAATGCCTGAGACACTTGAAGTTTGAAGGCAGAGTGGGAGTTTAAAGATTTCTAAAGATGGGGACCATTGAAACTGTATTTTCAAAACCAGTTTTGGACTCAGGCATTAAAGTTTAATGGCATTGCTCAATGCAACACTGAGCAAAGTTATACAGGCTAGATCTCTGTGTGTCTATCAGAAGCATGGTAGCTGCATTAGCCTAAACGCTAAGATCAAAGCTAGAATGTCACACTCCTGACACCATACAGCTGCTAGTATCCACAGCTAGCTTGGTTATTGCTATACCATCTGTATTTGTCTGGTAATTAGATTTTACTTTTCACCTTCCATTTTTCACCTTCTTTTCTTCTGGAGAGCTCTACATCTCTGTCTATACTGTTAAATGAAACACTGTAAACATGAAGTTATTTAAAGTTATGTGTATGAGGGAATGTGACCTGTGAGTATAGTGTTGAAAGATTGTGTAATGTGGAGGGAAATAAAACCAATGAATCTTGAATGCATTGTTTTGGGAACGGTCTCAGCAGGTAATACGTATAACCATGCACTGTCTTATGAAGCACTACCTCACACAAGTCAAACCATCCCAGACAGACACTGGTGAAGTAGTGCAGAAGATCGGTTGTATGCCACCCAGGGTCACTTTCTACCCTTTCTTTTATTTAACAGTACAGGCATGGCCTAGCATGTGCTGACAGCTGTATTGTTCTAGCTCTGGAAAAGACAATAGCACTGACAGAGCAGAGCTGTACAGCTGACTTGCTGAACCAAGGAGACCTGAGCTGCCCCATTTAACCATCTTACCAAAAAAAAAAAAAAAAAAAAAAAGTTATTATGGAACCTATATTATGAGAAATTATGTATCAGCCAACTAACCCTCAGTTGCTGCGCTATGAAAAAAAAGAACCATGCTAGAAGTAAAAGGACACGCTTGGGAAATCATGAAGTTGGTAGCAAGATATGTTTCTGACTCCAGTAACTTTGTAGCACATTGCAAATTGAAGCAATACAATCTTAACCTATCATGGCAAGGCTGGCCCAGACACACACTTTGATCAGAATCAATCATTACCTGGCTGCCATTTCAACGGGGTAAAGCAGGATAGATGAACCTGAAGGATGTCTTCCATCTTTACTCTGCTTGCAACTTACTTTTCTGTAAAACTAGCCCTACTATCAATTAACTTGAAGAGAGGTCATTACTAATTTTTAATCACTTTCTTCTGTGCAGAGATCTCCACTAAGGCTTTCATAACTATCACACTCAGGTATTTTTAACCTTCACTGATTAATAAAAACAAGAAAGATTATACTGGATCATCTATCCGATTCATTAATACATTTAACTTTAATGATGGACAACACCACTTATTTAGATGACACGAATTAATTCAGCCCTTTTCAGCTACTTCAAGTCACCCACTTTAATAAGGCTAAATACAGTTCATCTCAGTTAGCAGCTCCAGCAATAGGAAGATCTGTTAAGAACTGTCAAGTCTCTGATCAGCAAAAATCAAGCACAGCAACATTTTAATTGAGTTGAAGTAATTCAAAAAGAAAATTATCACAGTAATATGGCTTTTCTACACAGAGAAATATGTTCTTTAATCTATGTGTGAAATAAAAGGAAAAAATAATAGGGTTCCAGAGCAAAGTCTGTCATGTTTGTGCAATGTTAACTGTGCTTACAGGTACAAGGACATTTTTACTTCCTCTAACAGACCAGTTGATTTACGTAGCAACTACAGAGCCAGCTAGCAGACCCTGTACTGAAAGTGTGGCCAGGGAAATCTTCCAGCTATGCATTCTCTGAAACTCTCAAAAACCTTGCAGTCCTAAACACAGCAACTGGTAAAGACGAAACAACATTTCAAAGTTCTTAGCTGAAACATGGTACAGAAATACATCTGAGAGCTTAATTGGCTGCATTCTTTTTTAAATTAAAAAAAAAAAAAAAAAAAAAAAAGGGGAAATCCAAGTCTGAAACTTTTTTTTTTTTTTAATTGATAGAAAATGTTGGTAACACATGCAGGCCAACATACATTCTGCTTCTTTTTGCCAATCAGGTTAGATCCTTGCATTCTAGTGCAACTTAAAAAGAACAATAACAAAAACCATACCACTTTGCTTTTCAAAATGTGAGGACTAAGAAAAGCAAGGCTGGAAAATTTGGAGAACAAGTTTCTCAGGTTTGATTTTCTTTTTCTAACCTTATTTAGATGCTTGAGGAAACTGACAGAAGCCTTGCCTTTCATCTCAGAACTTATGTCAACTTACATGAAATACCATTTATCCCCCTTCTTTCTAAATAAAAACAAAATGGATTAATTCTAATTCTAGAAATAGTTACATAATCAGACTGTCACTACTAGTCTCTTGATATGAAACATCATCTACAAAGGATTACTGTTTTCAGCAGAAGGTCAGTCTTTGAGTTCTGCTAGGTATGAGTTTATTTTAAAAACTTAATTAAACCACTGGTCTGTAGCCTATTCTGAATTTGTTCTGATATATTTCTGAACTTTCTACTAGTTCCTACTGCCTTACCTTATGCAGTCAAATGAACAATGACTTAATCTGGATTGTACTTTCTCCACTTGTTTGGACTAAAGCAATGAAAGGTACCTGACCACTAAGACACTTATCACCTGAAAACTCTCATTTCAACTCAACGCTGAGAAACAAGAATCAGAGGAGACACATAAAACCTCTACGTATGTTTGTATAGGCTTATAGTAGAAGCACACTCAAGAGCTCCACCCTTGTATTCAAATCCTGTGGCAATGAACTAGTTCATAATGAAGACCAAATCAAGCCTGTAGATCAAAACTATAGCCAATATTTTTGTTCTGTGGGTATGTTGGACTTCCTGCTACAAGAATAAACCTTATGTGACAAAAGTCAGACAGAGCATTTCCAGGGCCTAGGCATGAAAGAACTTCAGCACAAACAAAACACTGATAATAACTTCATCCAGTTCCACTTAAAATGCAAGGAATGCTACTTTCAATTTGTCCTCTATAATAAAAATGTACATATATACTCTACATGCCTCTTCCTAAGTACATTGTTTTGGATCTCTCCCCTTGAAGCTCTGTTTTAAAGAGTTTAAACAGCCTAAACCCTTTGCTGGGGGCGGCTTAGTGTCACACAAAGTTTTGTTTACAAACCAGGCATATTTAGCCCAGTTTGCCTAAATGAGTTATAAAGTCATATCTCAGCAGAATCAGGTGCTCTGCATATTTACACTCTTCATTCATGCTTAAACAGTGCAAGACTGTAAACACGCTTCAAATAGATACAAAGAATCATTGGGTAGGATTTAAACCAGCCAAAGACAATGTGCAGGATTCTTTTCTCATTCGTGGTGATGTAAATCAGGGACAATCTCATTCAAAAGTTATACTTAGCTGTGGCCTAGAAAAAGTAACATCTACAATGCAAATCAAACAGCAGGAACAACTGCAACATACGCATACTCAGAAAAATATGCAAAACTTTTTCTGCTGTACTGGAACTTCTCACTCTTGACTTTAAATTTTGGAAATTTTGGCTACCTAAGTTTTGTTAAAAGTAATTGACTTGATTCCTAAATATTTGGAGAATGACAGGGCAGATAAGTCTTTTGTTTATATTTGTTAATGGACTTGATTTGTTAATGGACTTGACTCAACCCTACGTTTTCTCCTTTTATACCTATAATTTCAAAGTGATAAAAGCACAACATCAGTGTATCAGAAAACTGACATCAGAGCCTGGTTAGCTGCTTCCACATTTATATCCTTCACAGACAAAGGTTGTGAATTAAACTGGCAAGCATAGGTAAATCTGCTAGAAAAATCAGGTCCCTTCAATCAAGCAAGGCACCCAAAAATTTTGGGAACACATGACCTGTAGGTGTCTATGCTATCCTCATCTGAGGAACTGAATGACACAATCTTAGGTCAGAAGTTCTGTGAAAACTAAGCAAGTTTTTATTCTGAAATGCTCATACACCAGAATATGTTAACTCAGAACAGAGAAAATCCATAGAAAAACTATCATTGTGGTTTTAGAGCAGAATAAAATAGCACAAGCCACTTACAGATCAATGAAAGGAAAACAAACTGTTTAGTAGCAGATCACTCAAGAATTATAGTCCAAAGTGGTAACTCAATTGATTCTATCAAAATATGTAGAATAAATTGGATTTTTAAAATGTTAGTTTTAGGGATTGAACATTATTTTTACAAGCTCAAATCAAGTGCTATTTAGTCCATTCTGATGCTTACATCCTTTATTTTACTCAGGCAACAGCTGATTAATGAAAAGAAATCCCACTGTTTAATCCTATGTTTTCTTCCTAAATAACCTATCTTTATTGTAATACAAAACAGGAAAAAAGTGATATTGATTTTTCACACAGCAATATTTTCACTGTTATTTTCTAGGGTACAGTGAACTCCCTTGAGAAAATAAATTCTAATTACTATTATGAAATATTTCCAAATATTTTTTTTTCAGATCTTCTGAAAATATAAACATATTAATAATGACTTTTTTTTTAAAAAAGGCAATTTTGGAAATGTTTATCTAATGGAACCTAAGTTATTTGAATCAAAATTTGTCACCACACAGCTTCGCCATCCAGAAGGATCAGTGCAAGCAGGAAACTGTCTGTGCACAGTTATTTCTGAACTTACTTCTCACTTTAGCACAGAGTAACTTTTTGATGACCTACATGAACTAGAACTGAAAGCACTCCCAGACTGGCTCTGATGATCAGAATTTTCAGAATCCACTGAAGTTTTGCCCAGTATTCATTTTCATCAGTAATGAAATGTTGCTGGGAATTAGCAGACTCCCACTTACAGTGAAAGCAGGCACCAACTCCACACTATTTTACCTCTAATCAGAAGAAACATGAGCATGTTTCTTCTAGAAACAATCTTCTAGTTCCTTCAGAGGAAGCTCAAAGCCATAATTAATAACTTCTCATTTTGGTATTACAGAGTATACCTGTTTTATTCCTTGCCGTAAACAACTAAGATTATCACTTGTTTAAGCAATACTTAAAAACACCCCCAAAATACTAGTTATAAATGCAAAAAGTAATATCTTCGTGTCTTTTATCTGACAATAAAGCGATACACAGCTGTAACAGTTTGTTAATCTCAGGAATAAAGGGAAATGTGATTTCATGGGTGGGCAATGAAAGGACTCAGCTGTGGTCGTTTTTTTTTCCCTTGTGTTTCTCTGCCACCTGGTGGTTGCACAGAGCAATTCTCTCCCTCCTAACCTAACAATGCTGCTCTGAGCAAGTTGTGAATTTACATGCTGGTTTACATCATGTTCCTCTGACGCTCCATAAAGCTCCCTTGCCTCTTTCACATACTTTAAGACCATTCTTGCCTGTGTGTGAGGCACACTGGGACCCCTTGACCTTGTTGTTTATGGGTAATATCAAAATAAAATCAGCAGAAGTTTTAAATAATATTTACCTGCAATTAATGTTTTTTTCTTCTCACAAAACTGAAGCTCAAAATATTTTATAAAACAGCTAGAAAAATCATTCAGGGGTGTCTTAGCATGTCCAAAAGCTTCCAAGACACAGTTTACCTGCAAGAAAATGGTAAAGCAGTAGTAAGAGAGGAAATTTATTTTAACAGGAAGATATTTCAAAAAACATCAGTGAGATTGATTTGAGACCAGTAGCTGGGAAAAATAATAATAATAATAATATACTTTTTTTAGCTTGGGATTTAACAAACTCCTTAAAATTTTATTTTCTATACAGAGCTTAAAATAAAATAGTTTGCAAAAAAAAAATAAGCGCTGACAAAATAGTGGGAGTTGTAAATGGAACAGGGAAGACAGGAGCTCAGACATAAGCCGTGCCCTTACAGGTAGTTTAGATACAAGTGACAGAATCACATGCCCACAGCTGGCAGGGTTAACAAAAAGATTAGGATCTCCGAAGGCAGTTACGCTTGAGAGGTTACAGTCAGTTCACACTGCAAGCAATGAAACTCACAAGGTTTTTATTATGCCAGAAATGACATACATTATTGCTTTCAAATAGAATTGCTTCAGCATTAGACTCATGAAAAAGTGAGGAAGAAAACAGATTCAGATTTTGTTTGCATCTTTCACTAATGCATTTCCATGTGACAGCTTCATTTTTTTCAATTATTTTTCAAAAGCATATTCGAAACATTAAATTTAATGAAAAATATTAATTATGCCCTCTTTCTTCCATGTTCTCTCTGTATTTAGCTTTTTTTGTGTGTATAATTAGTTTCTTACACTAAATGAAGTCCCTTCAGCACTTTCCTCTTTTGTATCCTGAGAAATTGACTGCAATGTGGCTGCAACACACTGCTGTTCCGTTATAACAGTGGTTTGCTGGAGCTGGACAAACATAGCTGGGAAGAGACAGGAGGGAAGAGGGCTGTGGAGAGGCACAGATAACGTGTGGCTCCAATCACAAAGACAGAAGCTCTGAAAATCAGACCCTTCAGAACTATTAATTACGCCAGCTATTTGTGCAGTAGGTGGCAGCAGAAACCCAGTGAGCCTAGTTTTGTTTCCACTCCAGTAGCACTGCAGTTTTAAGATGTATTTGCTGAAATTTGGCTAATTCAGCACTCAGTTTGACCAGTGCAGCTGTAGTAACTTCCAATGATGCTATGTATAACTGCAGCAGGCAAAAATCCAGGTCATGATGTTCATTTGAGCACCTTAACAGGCAACTAAATCATAACCATCACTTGATTCCCTTGGGGTGGGATCTGCTACACCTCCATTCTCTGCCTGAGGTCAGGTGTCCCATCCAAGCTAGTTACAAGGGATCTTTCTATAACAAACATGCAACTCTTTTTTCTTAATATGCGATGTTTCTCTTCTACCTGTACTGACAAAGAGTCATTGACACATATGACTAATTCTATACTATAAAACTAAACGGGTTATTAAACTCAACTGTAACCTCTAAGGCAAGTGGCATGAAAAGTTTTTGTTTGTTTGTTTGTTTTTCAGAATAGGGTGGACATACTGGCTCATGTTGTCCTCTGAACTGTTGTCAGAGGACCTGGTGGGGATTTAAACTGTACCAGGAAGCAGGAGACAAGTTGCAGCAGAAACAAGAATACCTCCCACAACTCCTAATTCCCACTGCTGCCACAATTGTAACCAAAAACATTCAGTTTTCAGTTCCTTATTCAGAAAGTTAATTATTGACTGATTTCTTCTACTCATCTTAATCTTAACTTTCTGAACACAAAGGGATTTGAAGGATCTGACCTGAATTTTGTATTTCTAATTCAGTAACATCTATGGTCAGATCAGTTCAAAACTACAAGCAATCCTGTGTAGGTAATAAATTAAAAACAACAACAACAACAAAACAGTAGAAATTGATAAAAACATAAGATCTGGCTTGTGGGTTTAAAATAAATTAAAAGTGTAGAGTCCCTATAAAAGGGCATCATTGCAACATTAATCTTTATAATTTATATTTAAAAAGTGAAAAAATATAACAACAGTATTGCTAACATTGTCAAGTGAAACCGATTAAATGTGTCAGTTTAGGAACACACATGAAGCAGGATCACACTGACACTTTAACATGGAAATTGTACGATTGCATGAAGGAAAGCAAAACTATTTTTTTTTTCACTTCTGTTTTCAGTGTGATCAGGCTTTTTAAATGTATTCATAAGACATTAAAACCACTCTTTTCTAATATCCAGCCCAAATCCATAGGACTTTTATTAACTTACTGGCTAGAATGTACTAAATAGGAACCAGTGTATCTATAGTCTTTCCCACATCCCAATGATCCTGATTTTTAGGTTGTATGTTAGCATCAGCTATGCTTTGATACTATTTTGTCACCTTTCTGGACTTAATCATGCATAATTCAGGAAGAAAAAAGTGTGTTTTGAATGATGCATGTTATGTGATTAAAAATAAATAAATAAAAATGAACAAGTCCAAGGTATCATGTATATGGCAAGTTAAAGCTATAAAAAATAATAATAATAATAATAATAAAAATTCTGGTTTGAATTTGAGTGCTGTAAAAGAGGAAGGATGAGTGAAATATTTGAAAAAATATACATTTTTTTAAAGTATGAAACACAACTCAGTTATAACAATGTAGATTGTGTTAAAACATTACATGGAAATCTGCCTCGGAGCTGGGATCTCAGATGAGAAATTTCATCAGCAAAGGCAGTTTTTTGAAAGAATTTGAATTTGCAACCTAGAGTTCAGTGTAATTTAGAATGGGAGTCTGAACCTGTATAGCAGTGTTACCGCTCTAACAATAAGACACCTATGAGTTGCAATGTTTAAACTAATGAAAACTTTACATTTGCAATGTAAAGCATGGAGCCAAGTGTATCTGATATGTGAAGCAGGTTCTCATGACTTCATGATATGCACTGAACAGAATTTGGTTCTGCTATGGGAATTAAATATGGAAATATTTCAGAACACTTGCCTATTCCATATTTAGTGTACAAACACTGAGTCACAAAACTTAAATCAGCCCTTGCAGTTCTCCTGCAACTTTCCAGTTTCTGTTTCACATAATATTACTCCAGATGTCCGAGTGCTTCTTAGACTGGCCAAAGAAGCATCATCGTAACCAGAAAAAAAATATGTTTATTTACTGAAGGCACTACGTATTTAGGACACAGTACCTTAGCATGAATATGGTTCCTATTCACCAAAATTGGACTCCAATTTTTGGTTTCCTCTCATCACATCAATGTGAGCTTAATCCTGTTCCCATTCAGATCAATACAGGAAAGAAACCTCCTTTACCTTGAATGGAGGTGCCAAACCATTTATAAACTTCATCATAGCAGATGCCTTTTCCCTTGAACTTCTAATTACTTTGCCTTTGTCAAAGAAGCCAGATTTTTGTCAAATTACTTTGTCAAAGAAGCCAGATTTTTGTC
>NC_048893.1:142678883-142723156 GCF_011077185.1 Oxyura jamaicensis | reverse complement strand
GCCAGATTTTTGTCAAATTACTTTGTCAAAGAAGCCAGATTTTTGTCTTGTTCAACTCAAGTGTTCAGAATGCTACTTACATGTTTTATCTTTGTATCAAAAGTACTTCTGCTGGAGCTGGCTCTACAAGTGAGGTGCTTCACTATCTGTTTGCAGGCTTCGGTCTTCCCAGACCCACTCTCTCCACTGCAAGAAAACAGGCAAGGAAGAGATGCGAGAATCATCATTATTTTTACATTTGAGATATTAATTACACTCTCTTCTAGCTCTGTTGGAATGTATTTAAGATATCTTTTGTCCAGCAAAGGAGTCTGCTTATACTACCTGGTTCTTTATCCAGACAGGGAATCACTACTGTGGTAATGACAGGAGTCAGAAGAAAAGAAAAAGGTAGAAAGCAGCAGAAAGAAGAGAGAGGAAATAAGAGGGAAGAAAAGGATGTTTGAAGAGTCAGCTGGAATAGAGCACTTGTGTTAGTAGGGCACAATTTCTTTTTGCTGCCACACAGTCAAGAAGCTGAGGAGATTTCACAAGCTGCCCAGTCTCTGCAGTGCATACTCTGACTTCAGTGATTCTGATTCATTTCATTTCTTGTTAATGATGTGGAATATATATTTCTAACAATGAGAATTTCTGAGGGGAAATACGAACAAAGAAAATGAGTTAATAGACAATTTGATTAAGGCAGATGGGAAGAAACAACATAAAAGTGGAGGAATGGGGGAGGAAGCAAATTCAGTGGTGCATTTTAAGCATGAAGATGGAAAGGATAAAGTTAGTGAAGCCTGATTAAGGAATTCACGTCGGAACTTATATGAATTACAATTGTTTTCTTTATAGGCAACTGAACCAAACAAAATTTAATTGATGTTTCTCCTTCATTTATCTGCTTGATCAAATTTAAAAGGCTTTTTCTACAACAGCCAGATTAGATTTTCACCAGTACAATGGCCATGCTGGTTTGTCAGTCTGTTAACTAGTTTATGAAAATGAGAGGGCATCAAAATATGTCTGGCCACTGCCATACCTATTCACATCTCACTTCAAAGGAGAAAATTAAATAAAGGAAAAAAAAAAAAAAAGAGGAAAAAAAAAAAGAAAAGAAAAAAAAAAAAAAAAGGTCTTCATACTCAGGCAGAGCTGAGCTGGGACCCCTGTGCCACTTATTCTCATTCAGTTCTTATAGGACATATATGCAGTGCTGGGGGATATCATATTTGTTTGCCTGGTGAGATGTATTCCTAGGTGTCAAGATGGATTTCTCATTACTATATATAACATGTCAAACTGCTTTTAGCTGTATCCTGAATGCTTCTGGAACAAGCTGGAGTCTGACCCTGGACTTCAAACTCCTGCTGGCATCAATAGGAGGTTTGTGGTCCAAGACTGCAAAGGTTTGCAACCCACATGTACGTTATGAAAAGACCTCATTTAATAGGCCACAAAGCCATATTTAAACCAGGCCAACAAACTGAAGGTAAACAAATCAGATGAAATCAAGGTCACTGTCCTAGCTAATGTGAAACCAGTATTTCCACAGAATTGACCAGATGCTTCATAAGTGCACTATACATTGCTCAGATCTTCAGCTTCTGACTTTCTGAAACAATTTGTTTCAAAAGTCAGTGACATTTAATATCACCCTCAAAAATCTGCATGCTTCTCTGCCCTCTGAACCAATGACTTCCCTCTCCAAATGCTAATTGCAACATGTTGCCTCTTTTCCTAAGAAGTAGCATAAGTTTTCTGCCTTAATAATGTCTGTGTCCAAATCCTATGATCTTTTTGCTGTTATCACTAACAGGAAAAGAAAAAAATAATAATAATAATAATAAAAAAGTGAAACAAGGGCATTACTGCTGCAATACTCGTCCCCTAGAGACACTTCATACTCTTGCAAATTAGAGACCTTATGCCACTATTATGCAATGAGCTTACAGACAGATATCAACTGTCTGTAAGGGGAGAAAGAATTATGATATTTGATGTGCCTTTGATTGTTTTCAAGTATTACAAAGGAGGTATGCAATTTGTAACTAAAAAGAGAAAAGCATGAAGATATCAGAGAGATCCCCGTAAGTTTCACTCTTAATTAATTTGTTTCACTTGTATAAAAGAAAAAAAAAAAAAAAAAAAGGTATGTTTTGTTTTCCACTGCAAGCAAATTTCAGCCCAGATAACACAGGACCTGCACAGAGAGGGGAACTTCTGTCCCTTCTTGAATATTTCCTTACAAGGTTGCTGTTTCCTAAACTTTGCAGTGACACAGCTTAAAGATTTGATAACTTCGAGTCAACTGTTAATTTTACAGAATTGAAACTTTGTCTAGCAGTGTCACAGGAGCTTATTATTAGCACTGGCTGCTAGAATACAGTTCAGAGGTGAGAATTCACTAGAACTTGGCTGCTGAAAGACAGACATAGTGCCATGCAGCTGTTCTGCTCATTTCAAGGGGTCTGTCCTAGTGCAATACGGATTGAAGCACTAAGAAAGAAATGCTATGTTAAATAAAATATTAATTGTTGATATCATTGCAACATTTGAGGCAAGAAATACTTTAACAATAAAAAAGTCATTATTCCATTCCCTTTGAGGTGGAGTAGAAAAGTTTGTCCACAATATCTTTGCTTTAACATTTTAATTCTGCTTCAAGAAAAAATCCTCTTCTCTGTTCTAAATAGTTGTAATTTACAATATGAAGGGTGGTTTCTTTTGACTTTTGGTTGGACTGCCTGATTAAGGTGGAGGATAAATTAGCATTGGAGTAGGAAGGCACTTTCCTGCAGTAAAACTGCTGTAAAAGTCATCATGAAACAGGCGAAGCAAAGACATCTTATTCCACAGATAAACAAGGTTATATCAGGAAGTCAGTACAGAGACTGTATTCCAAGGGAAAGGAAACAGAGAATTTGAAATCCTATGCTCACAAAGCTTTGTCACATGATTTCTCCTTCGGCTTTATAGTTTACCTATATACTACCTGATGGAAGGCCTGCTTACTATTATTTCTTAAATAACTTTTTTTTTTTTTTTAAATAATACCTTGATTACAACTCTAGTCTCTATATCTTAAAATTAAATGACTAATAAGAAAAAATAAACTCTTGAAATAAAACATTTGAAATTGTTATAAAAAAGTCCAATTCAAAATAATAAAATACAAAGGCATGTGAAGCAAGGAACACAAGACATTCAGCAATCAGGGGGAACTTGGATTATCATCCAGCTCTTCTGCTACTTCATGCAAGTCTGGCTGTGTCACTGGCACCACTCACACCAGTAAGCTGGAATGTCGGAATGTTTTGTGATGGACATTCATGCATAATATTTTGTGTAACAGGTGATTCATTTTACAAGATAAAAAATTATTTTATTTTTTTACATTGTCTCCTTTGTTGCTTGGGGAAAGCTAGTCAACCTTTGAGAGCAGAAAGCAGAGATCTGACATGTCAGAAGTCCAACAAAAGTGGAGCTTCTGCTTCCATAAGTTTAATTGCTATCATTATCTCAAGCATTTGTTTGGAGTCAAGAGACTGCAGCCAAATGTGCCTAAGCATACAATACAGAAATGGTCTGGCCCTGAAGAGCTTCTAGTCTAAACATATCACAGCAGACAAGTAGCTGCAGAAAGAAAAACTTTAAAAACAAAAACAAGAAAGACCTGATGGAAGTTGTACAAGTGAGAGAGAACAGGACAGTAACAATGAGCAGCACTGTATACAGTGAGCATAACTGCTTATGACTAGTTCATTCACTGATGTGAATTAGCAGTGCTTTGAGAAAGTTCGTTGGAAAAGACTTCAGTACAGAAATGTCAAATTCCTGTTTCCCAGTTAGGCTTATAGTTTAAATAAATAGTGCTGTAAGTTGAAATAAATAGTGCTGTAAGTCATAGTCCAGAAACTATGAACCTATTCTGAACACACACATGGGCTGACAATTTAAGTAGCACTTGACGGTAAGAAAATAGAGCCTGGAAGTTTAGCAAGGGTTTCAAGACCATAACTTTATACTTAGGCAGCTAAGTTCCAGCTCAGACAAATTCAGGCACCTTTACCTCTTTTGATGATAATGTTTTGCAAAAATGTGGAAGGCAAAAATGACTAGACTAAGAAGAACAGTATCATTAAGGGTTACACTGCATGCAGAATTCATTAGCAACAATAAAAGAGTACAATAAAAGAGTAATTCATAAATCATTAGTAATGGCCACTAAACTCATGGGAAGTATCTTTCTTTAATTAAACTTTGGCAGAAAAAAAAAAAAAAACAAAACCAGCATTGAACTGAAAAACATTGCTAATAGAAAATAAAATCTACCTCCACAAAATAAACAAGATACTAAGCTTGATAAAGATGATAGCACTAGCACACATAAGGGCATATTTTCTGCAATTCTTTCCAGTCTCTTTGAAAAGATATTGGATAACTTGAAAATACTTGAAAATACTGAAAATACAGTCATAGTCTTTTATAAAGAAATTACCTTTTTTTTTTTAAAGTAACTTTTTTTTTTTTTTCTGGAAGAGTTCAGATGAGTTAGACACTGCTATCATTTGGCTCTTCTGCAGCAGCTTATCGTTAAACTAGACATATTATGAGAATTGCACATGAGAAGTAAAATATTCATGGCACTAATGAATATTTGGCACTATTCATGGCACTAATTCTCACTGCTCTTTATCACATCATAACATGCACATTAAAACAACCTCTTCTCATAGTAAAATATATTAAAATAAAACTAAAGAATAATTATGTTTACAAATTCTACTAACAAATTACTTATACCATATACTTATATTATTATATATAAGTAAAGTAGAACTGAAATAAATATAGATTATGAGGTTTTATTGTATAATCGTATCATGTTTCTCTTGCTAATGACAGCAATAAAAGACAGAAGTGTACCCTCTGTGTACTCTTCCCAGAGTGCTTGTATACCAAAATGGCATCTCTTGTAGTTATCAAGGAAGTTTCATCTTGAGATTTCTGCATATCCACTGTAATCATCTATTTTCACTGTATCTACTACTAATAAAAACAAAACTAGCATCCTTATGATTTGGAGTGGCTATTTTCCTATGTGGCATTCTGATATTCCTCCTTGTGAGACCTCTAACTTGGACAGTCTCAGGGCAACCACTTCAGCAGCACAGCAGCAGCAAACATCATAGTGGGATTCTAGGAATTATTTAGTCTAAACCAATACCACTACCCAAAACAGCAGGCCCTGCTCTGGCAACTCCTTTCACCTCTGTGAGAATTTGGCTTTGGAATGGACTCAGGTTAAAAGAGCTCCTCAACTTCACCACCATCCTCCCAAGTGTATTTTTCACCTGAGGGCATTTCTCCAGCCCAGTTCACCATGCCACCACCTGAATGTTCAAAAGGATGGCATGGAAATGAAGACATGAGCAGCCAAAAGTAGGAGATTGGCAAAAGTACTCCTAGGCAGCTTATTCCAGTGTAAAGTTCTCATGGATCTATGAGACCTTCTCACTTGTTCATCCACGGGTTCCTACCTTCTGACTGCTTCCATGAAGTGGCCCTTTTAGCTATGGAGAGCTCTTCTGAGCTCCTTATCTTCATTCAGTCCATTATTCCACATTAGAAGGAAGCATATTTTTTTACTTTTAAAATTTATTTTTAGGCACATTTATTGCAGTATATATAAGCATGGATATGCATGGAAAAGTATTCGCAACTCAGATTTATAAGTGAGGGTATTTTAAAATTCCGGGACATATGCAGAATTTACAGATTTTTTTTTTACTTGGCAATGAAAATATACTTGATAAGAAAGGTTGGAGAAAAAGTAAAATACAAAAGCTTAGGGTATTTCAGAACTGCAGAACTACACTTATTTGGCTCTGAGATGAAATGAAATGAATCTCTAAAAAAAAAAGCAACAAACTGTTATTCAAGTGAAAAAATCAATAAAAAACCATGGTCACTATAGCACATGCCCTAACAGTTCATAAGCCCCTCTCCTTGTTGTTTATTAACATAGATGTAACCAATGAACTATCTATCCCTCCCAATGGTAGAAGAACCTTCTCTTGCTGATAGATAACATTGTTTTACAGCTAAAATAGCGAGAGAGCCAAAGTCCATTTTGACCACACACGTGCTCGTGTACACATATATATTATACATACACACAGGTGATATCAAGGGGGTAGATGAATAAATTGAGAATTACATCACCGATATTTTTCCAATTATTATTTTTGTCAGAAAAGCAAAGGAAATTTCTTGTATCACTTTTCCTTTCCAGACATTCATTATTTAGATTTTTCCAATGGACTAATAATGAGAACATCCCTCAGTTATGTACAATGAAACCTTGACTAATATTAAACATAGAATGATTGTTAATACTCCTCTATGAAATTCTGAAAGATCCCAGTTCTTGTTTCCTTGTTTAGAGTCAGCAGAAGAAAGGTATTTATGAAGAAGTGTTTCTAGCTGCTTCTGTTAAGTTGCATTTATACTTACCTCTTATGCTAAATTACCAGATACATTCCCTTCTGTTTTCATAGTGGCCTTCAGATCTCATTGATTACTTTAGGACTGCTGATCTATGGATTGTCTTGATGTGATACACAAATATCTTGCCAAGTGCTTATGCCATTAGCAAAAAAACCCTCATGTCACATTCTACATCAGATCACTGATTTATAACGATATACAGTGGGCCAGGCAGGGATCAAAACAGTGGAGCTTATCAAATTTCTTGACAAAAAAAATTTCTTGCCGAAACCAGGACACCCTGATATAAAATCATCAGAAGAATCTACTATCTGCTGCCAAAGCCACTTATTAAGTATATTATTCTTTGTGTACTACTACACAATTATTATTAAGTATCTAACTCTTTCTACTACTTAAACTGGCAGTAAGCCTTTTTCCTGAAGTGAGTAAATACTGCTTTCTGCTTTCTTTCTGTTTGTACTTAGGGACAACTTCAGAAAGTTATTAATCAACCACTAATGTCCCAGGTGAATACAAAGAGAATGTTCCTACTTTGAAGAAAATGCTGAAAAATAACAGTGCCTTAGAATATTTATTATTTTTATCAAAATGTATTTCGCCTAAATAATAGAATATTTATGAATATTTATATAGAATATGAACATACAGTAATGATCTTCTGATTCTGTTTGTATCTGTGCTTAAATGTCATTGGTCACTGGATAAATAAGTAACAGTTCCTTTCTGAGTAGGTTATAAAAAGGTTGCCATTTGTTTCAAAAAATAAGTCAATTCTGCACATAATTAATTTATAATTTTTTAATTTATAAATTTGTACACTATGCTTTTATATAACTGAACTACATATACACTATGCTTTTTATAAGCTATGATTTTAAAAGAAAGAAGACTTAATATACAGAACTTCAAATACTCGCAGAAGCCTATATCCACATAACCAGAATTCAGTAAAAATGTCTACATATTATTTTATTATTGTACTTATGTGTTTATGTTAACTGTTGTAACTCTGCAACATTATGGCTGACAGCTCTTGTTAATTATATCTAGAAGTAGAGGTAGGTCAAGAGCAGTTATAAGTTTTCTCAAAAGGATCAGACTTTATTCCTGCTCAAAATCAACTTTTTTTTTTTTTTCCTTTACATCTCCATGAAGTTTCACAAACCCTTCTCAATACTTCAGCCAACATCAACAATCAAACTGATATGAACAAGAAATTTTATTGAACAGTTACAACAAATTCATCAGACCCTTTGCTTTCAGGTAGGGTGAAGAAAAAAAAAGGAGGGCAGAAGATTAATGGATTTGGGGAGCAAAATTTCCCAAGAGAATTCAATGTTTAACCATAATAAAACTGGCATATTTGGCTGAACCTCTGTTTCTCTGTAAATTTTTAATACACTTATTCACCATTTTGAATGTATTTATTATTGCAACAACAATGAACTACAGAAATGGTTAAAGTGCTTTTTGAAGATGGAAGGCTAAATAACAAGCTCATGATCACAAACAACATAAGGCTGAGAAGAAGCTCCAATGCAGGTGCACTAATTCAGAGGTTTATAATTTAGTAAGGACCTAACATTTTTCTTTTCATTAGACTCTAATTCTTTTCCATGCAATATTAGCAAACATACACAGTGTTTTGAATTTTTATCATTAACTCTTTGTAATTATATCCAGTTAGATGGAGTGGCAATTTGCCAAGAAAATTTAGGAACTTGAAATGTAATTAAGCCTTTTTCAGTTCTATTTAGCTCTAATGTATGACACAGAGATCAGTACACAGAAAGAAATCAGTTGGACAAAAAAAAATACAATGGAAATCTTAAGTGCTGAGTCCTGGGGGAAACGGCTGAAAGGCAGGAGTTGTAAATTAGTTAATAGAAAGATAAATTTTCACCTGAGGATAAAGCACTGGGGACGCTGTTCCTGGAATAGCATGTGGTAAGCTCTTTCAGCACAGGAAAATATATGTGGGGGAAGTGAGGAACACAGTTTTCCAGAGTTGCTTAAATAAAGCTGAGTAACCTGAAAAAAATGGTGAAAATTTATATGAATACACTTCAAATCAATTGTTTCACCCCTCCCCTGCCCCCCACTGTACTCCTAATTCTGTGTCTTTCATAGAGCTTTCTGAGCATCATGACCAGAATCTGTACATATATATATGGCACCCTTGAAGTATCTGTGAAGAATTTAATTAAAGAAAATAGAGCTGTAAGTATAAGAATTCTAATTAAGATACACATGAAAAAAAAAAAAAAAAGGCACTCAGAAGTGCTGGGTTTTCCACTGAGTAAGACAAAATGCAACGAAAAACTTTCACACATTTATTGCCACTGGATAATGTTGCAAGTACTTTGCAAGTTTAGTCATTTTACTAACGGATTTAAAGAATATATATATTTGCCTTAATCGGTCAGAATTAAATTCTGCACAAATAAAACAGGATACCATAGTACAAACTGTTTCTACAATTACTCTGTCATCTCCAAAGTGGTGTCTGTGTGTTCATAGTGGTTTTGTGCTGCTATAGTAGTCAGTGTAAAAATGCATTCATATTATCATCTAACAATTGTATCAAATGAAGTAGCATATATCAGTGCCCATTAATTCATGCTCTTTATGTCATCTCAGAGAGAAAAAATGTTTACAAAATTATTAGTTTTAGTAAAACTCTGTCGGATGAAGCAAATAGAGAATCGTCTGAATTTACATTATCTGCACCAATCTACAAAGCCTACTCAATTTAATACCAGTGTATAGGTACTGAAATGATAAGCCCCTTATCAGCCCTAACTAGTCTGTCTCATAAGTGAAAGATTATAGAGGTAAGGGTATGTGTAAAAAAACACCTGAAGCACTTGTTAAGCTGCCTTGTAGATATGACGGGATGCTCATGTACTCCAGTTTGCTCGTATGCTGCCTGCACCCAACATGGACCAGCTCTGTGCGACTGTCCCAGTGCAGCGCTAAGCTCATGTCAAGCACTTTGTACTTCTTGCCCATGGTATCCAACCTGAATGGCACTGACAGCAAGTTTGAGCCTTTTAGCACCCCTTAAGGGTTATATTCATAACTGCATTTTCAGCAAGGTGTGAACCCAAACAACCATTGCATAAAGCATGCTTGTCTCTTCTTCCAAGTCTGGCAATGGCAGAAGCCACCTAAGTCACGTTATACATCTAGACCTCCTTTTAAAGGATTGAAAGTGCTACTCCTCATACAACACTTAGCAAAGTGACTATTTTAAATAGGAAACAGATAGCAAAAATAGTGGTATTATGGAAGAAATTAAGAAGTTTTAGCCTTTTTTTTTTCTCTTCTTTAAGATGTTCCCAACATAAGAAAGGGCATTTATGTTAATTAATTACAGTAGTCTGGCCTGCCAAATTAGCTATATGAATCCTCTGAAAAAAATGTTACCACTCTGTAACATTTTAAAGACAGAATACTCACCATGGTGGAATAAATAGGAAGTTCCTTAAATGGGTTAACAAGCAACAATATATCACCAACGTAGGTCTGGGAAAAAAAAAGAGAGAGACAGAGAGAGAGAGAGAATTAATATAATTGCTTTAGTAAGAAATAAATTAAGTCTTTAAAGATGCTAGTGGTTTTCTTACAGAAAAGACTCTTGGCAAAGCATCTTAAATCTAGCTATCAACACATTAAATATATTAAATATAATTCAAGAATTCAGAGCCTTGACTTCATAACTTTAAATTGAGACCTAAATTTACAATTCAGATAGCATTAATTATTCTTTTTGTAATAAAATAGTTCTTTATAATGGAAAATTATGCACAGAAGAATTGCACTGCATATATTATTGTTATATTATTTGAAAGTTACTTTGTAACTCACCATTTGTTAAACTACAGAAATGTAACATGCCTAACATATAAACAAGTTCCTCAAGCAATTTTTATGGGTTACATGACAGAATTTAGAAATGGTATATTCATTACATAGAACTGATACATTAAAATATGTTTCTTGTGGGGTAAGACCTAATAAGAAGACCTAGTAAGAACTAATACATATATAACTATTTCTTTGTGCGTATGTATGCACATATGTACATGCATATTAAAAAAAAAAGACATCCTGGTTATATTTTTAAAAATAGCAAACCATACACTAATTGCAAAGCTGCCAAGATTTTACTATTTCATTTTTAAACACTCGTTTTGAAATAAATATTTAAGAATAAGGTTGTAGGTCACCCTTGGTGCTATAATTCTCACTCCACGTAAGTAGCTGCTACTGTATCACACTCTTAGAATTCGAAAATTCCAGACCTCTGTCTGACAGCAAATTATCATATGAACAGTCTCAGTCATGCTGCCTTTTTCAAAATGAGATATTTTGATCTGGGGAGGGGGGAAATATTCCCTTCTGTAGCAAATGTTCTTTTTTTTCCTTCTGAAATGCAATAGTTTTTTTCCTCACTCTCCATAGACTTGACTTCGCTGCACGCTTTTATTGCAGAATGGAACGTTATTACCATTATTACACATCAGGAAACATGAAAGAATAAGTCTTCCATACTAAGGAGGATTTTGATTTGGAATTGAGTCCAAGGACTTTTCCTTCTAAGGCTGAGAACCAAATCACTCAAAGATCCAAGTCAGCACTGATGGTGACAATCTACCTAAGTACAACGTCTCCCTTTGAGCAGAATATTAGTCATCACTGTCTATAAATTTCCATTAAGCCAAGGAGAATGCCAGAGAAGGTTATGAGATCCTCTTAGGTAAAATCTTCAGTATTGTAAAATAAAAGAAGACCTCCTTTCCCTTTTATAAATACTGAGTATCCGTGAATCTTCCTGAATTCAACTAAAGTTACATGTATTTCACATCCTTGAAAAGTGAGATAAAGAAAAACAAATATTCATAATAAAATGGGATTTGATCCATGCTTTTAAAAAACAGATTTTTTATTATCATTGAATACTATAACACTTAGGATTGAAGTGCTTTTAATTTCAAAGGTACTGGCAGCAACTTGTTACATGTGACATTCCAGTTCCCTGTTACTGTCTAAAAAGTGCAATCAGCTTAAATGTTTAAAACCGATTGCCATGTTTCACATTGACATGCCACTCAACCGTTCAATACATTAGAAGTAAGTTATGAGTAACATATGAACAGGGATAGCATAATTTTCAAGTGCAGATTTTTTTTTTCCACAGAAATACAGCTAACTAGACGTCTCCAATGGCATAAATAAAAAATCATATGGCAAAAACAAGAGAATCTGCTTTACTGAAATCTTTTTTTTTTTTTTGCTTGATATCTAGATAGAGAATATAGAGAATGATTTCTGTGATACAAGAAAAGATCATGAGTAATTAAATCTCCCATGAACATTTGTAAGCTTTTTAAATCTAAATTTCTTTTGAATTCCCAGTAATCATATGTTCTGTTAAATTTAAATGAACATAACATTAAAGGTGGAAGGATCTTGTGCTTGGCAGCGGGGTTGGACTAGATGATCTTCAGAACTCCCTTCCAACCTTGGCCATTCTGGGACTCTGGGATCTTTCAATAGTTTAAGAGGGGAAGATTACACATGACCATCAATTTTTATCAACACACTTACAACATACATATCCAAGCCTATTTGAAGTGTTATTCAATTTTTTATTCATGATTTTATTCTCCTATATAAACTGAGAACTTGCAGGGCTTACACACATGTATGTCCTCATCCATCTAAATATTAGTCATGAGTACTGGTCAGGTTACTGTCTAGTAGTTACAAAAGTATTCCTGTTCTTTTACTCTTATTTGCTCTTTTTTGAAGGCTTACTGTTGATAGGTGAATAATAACTCACATATATCTGATTATTATTGAAACGCTTCTGAATCTCATAAAGTAGGCTGCTGTCTGTCAGCTCACTCAGAGAAGCCAGGTCATCATTTGGAGCTGGAGGCATTAGCTTGATCTAGAAAACACAAGTTACACAGAGAAATAAAGTAACTTCACAACCAAACATTCTGTACTGTAATGTTTTAACCTGAAGTATAGGCTTAGATCACTAGAATTTATGTAAAAGGCATTAGGAAACTGGAGGGTTGTCACTCTTCCATACAATTGCACAATCTTAAGCAAGAGAAGCGCATCAGAAACAATGTTAAGGTGTGTAACTGTGTGAGCTTGATGGGCTCTTAAGAACATAGCCCCCTACTGGAGTGCCATTTGCCCATAAAGATTCCCAGCTCAAGTGCAATTCTCAACCTCACTTCATTAAATGTTTATGGCAGAAGAAATCAAGACTATAAAAGTTAGTGTACTTGTAAACTATTTATTGCCTAATATTTAACAAAGCTTTCACATTACTCTTCATCATAGAGGACTGAAAATTCCATTAGAATTTTTCCAGCAGAATAGAAGGAAGTTAATAAGAAGTGGGAATTGTGTTGTCAAGGAGACCAGAAGAGATTCAGAAACCACTACTGTAGCGAAAACTGGTGATTTAAATGAGCCTAGTATTTCTCAGACTTAGGAGGAACAATATAAACCCTGCAAGGCAAAGTGAAAAATAAGGAAACAAGCAAACAAAAAATCAAACAACAGAATGGGAAAAAGAAGGAAAAAAAAAAAAAAAAAAAAAAAAAAAAAAAAAAAACTAGTGACACAAGGAAATGTGCTTAAAGACAAAATAACATTGATGCATCCGGCACAGTGCTTATAAATTATGATCTACACTTAAAATGTAGGTTAATTCCTTTTTTATGCCAGCAGTAAGAAAATATTTTTCCATAACAACAGATTACATAGAAGCAGAAAATCCTCATGTGAATGATAGTAGAATGATTTTATTTGTTTGCTCTGAGTTTACTAAAATACTCTGCAGTGTCTATTTTGAGTACACATAATGAAAATGAAACAACTTTGTTCAGAAGCAGCAAGACGTTTGGAAGGTTTTGGAGGGAACATGGAGCACGTTTCTGGCAAGGAGAAGACCCCAATGACCACGGATGCTGGTGTTTAATAGCAGGGGTCTGATCCCAAACTACTGAGTTTTGTTTTCATAGGTTCAGAAATCATGATGATCTGGATTTTCTTCCTACATTTGTCCGGGCTGCACAGTTTGATTGCAGAAGAATTCCATCTTAATGAAATAAGACTAACAATCTCACTTTGTCTTAATGTTCCAAGATTCCTGAAACACATACAAACACTCCTTTCACACGCCCTTTTTAGGTGACCATAAGCAAACATCAGGGAGTTTGTAGTCATAAACAAGAAGGATGAATCAGATGTAATTTTGCATCTTCTTTAAATCATAAATATTGGCCCAGTCAAAGTTCTTCTCCTAAAAATAGCAGTACTGAATATCAGTATCAAAATATTCACCAAACAGGGATAAAATTGCTTACTCTTCTATTTTATCAAGAAGAAGCAAATGATGCACACCAGACATCATGACCACAGAACTACAAGCCTTTATGATACAAAACAAAATCCTGTTGTTTTTTCCCTTCATATATCTTTACTCACATCCATATGCTGGTATGGTATAAATTAAGTTACAAAACCTTGAAGGCTCCTCTAGTCTATAGAGAAATACAAGTACAATTTGTAGAATATCAACTTCACACTTCATTTAGCACTACACAATGACTACTCATATCAGCACAAGGAAAAACAAGAGACACTTCTTTTTATCAGTATTTTTTACATGTCTGACTCATGGCATGCTACTCTTTTCTTAGAATCCTAGCTTTAAGGCCTTATTAATCCTAAGTAAATTTGGTGAATTATGCAGCTGCTTACAGCCCAAATCATCTATCAATACTATACTTGGTTTTCAGTTACTTGCCCAACTCAGTTCACTCTTTTCTTCATCTAACTCCAGAACTGAATAATGAGGCACCAGCTTAATCATACAATCTAAAGAAACTGCAGAATGTTGCTAAAGTAACTCTAAGAAGTCATGCATAGTATATGTGAAGCCAGGGTTCATCACAGATGAAACATACCTGCAGCAGGGGTTGTAAGCTCCCAGCTTCTGTTGCCCCATAATTTATGGAGCACCTTTTATTTGTGGAGAGCACACTTTTACACTTTTCTTGACCTCCAGTGCTATGGCTACCATTGCATTTGTGTTTCTTGTATTAGCTCTATGCTGAAGATATTCAAAATAGTACTGGGGGCTCTGGCAAACTTCAATTTTGGGACTGATACAGTGCCTGGAAAAATGTGGGAACCTCTGCTCTCATCTTTAAATATTTCCTTACTAGTCCTCTAAAGACAAATACACTCAGTAGAAAATACTGCCTAAAGCAAGTATATGAGGTAACAGGCAAACTCCTCACAGAAAGCTGTCTTCTGTCTTTATCAGCTCTACAAACAGGCAATAAATGACTACTAAACCTCATATGCATGTAGCAGCATGAATATTAACAAAAGCTTTTTCACTGTTTTTCCACTCATACACTAAAACATGGAAGTCAGACATCTGATCTGCATTCTATCTGCAACAGATGTTGAACTAGACAAAGTACCAACCCATAAAAAATGTAAGGAAAATGTACCTTAAAACAGTAGCTCTACGAAAGATACAGCCTGAATAGATCAAGTGAAGACTTTCCCCCCCCCCCCCCCCCCCCCCCCAACTTTTAATAAATTTTAACTTTATTTTTTATATCCATGGGTTTTCAATATAAGATTAAACAGCCAGGAAAACAGCACCTCAGGGGGGAAGCCCTTAGGAAAAACAAAACAAAACAAAAAAACATCTTGCTTTTGGATTCTTTTGAAAATGATCCAAACAACTTCAAGACAAAGATTATTTAGGAGCAGAAAGATAAACATTGTTCACCTTTTGAACCCTAACAAATATCTCAGGGCTTCTTTCTTTTCTTTTGTTTGCAACAATGCTAAGTTCTCAGTTCATATTTTCATATGTTGGAAAACAGATACCAAAATACAAAATTTACATGCTTCACAGGCTTCTATGCCTTTATCACAGTTGTTAGACTCAGTATTAGACCAGCTGCAAATACATAGAAGAACAAGAAGGCAGAAGTGCCCTATTATACTTCTATGACACTTTCTATTTCCTGCTTTCCCCATAAAATTGTGGAAAAAAAAAAAGCACTAATTTTATTAATCCAGAAAGCAATAAATCTACAAATGTACAAATGTACAAAAAAAAAAAAAGTAAAAAAAAAAAAAAAGTATTTCAAAAAAAAAAAGTGAGTATTTCAAGGACTTAATTTCCTAGATGTAGCTGATGTAATGACTATTGTTAGATGTACATGTAAGATTTATTTACCACAGCATATAAACTGTGGACATATGTACATATGCCAATTGAATATTTCACAATGTACCTTTCCACGGCCCTCATTTTCCAAATTCAGTCTTTTTCAGGAAATATGTACTCTGAAATGATGGAGTGCTGAGAACTATCAAAATCTTATTATGGATATTCCCAAATAGACAGGAAAAAAGGAGAAATGCTGACTTGCTTTTCAAAATATTTGTACTTTCAGGTTTAGAAAGCAGAATATGAGTTTGAACAAGCCAGACATAAACAGTTGGGGTCTGCAGGTTGCCTGCTACATTTGCCAGTATCTTTCTGACTGCTTATTCTGTAGGTATATTCCTCATCCCAATAAAGTGAATGTAGATTTTTCTGTCACATAAAAGACAAGCACTTCTTCCCTTTTTTATATTTTTTTATTTTTATTTTCATGGCAGTTGGATGGCAGGCTAGCCATACAGCCTCTTTCCCTTACCAGGGTGTTCACCTGGCTTGCAGCATCAAAATGGGCACAGGTCTTTACTATGTTCCCTTGTGCCCTATCAAGACTGTGTCATGAAATAAGTTTCTCTTAATTTACTTTCCGAAGCTCTCATTCCATATAAAGATGAAATCTGCACTAGGCTATAAATAAATGTCTTTATTTCTAAATACAAAGGCAGTTGGATTAGAGTACTGGCCTGTGGTTGTCCCTATTTTCTGCAAAGTTTATAAACTTCTTTGTATGTTCTGGGCCCAGCTATGCGTATGAGTACCATTCAGGTACCTGGGCACCATTCAGGTATGCCGTCAATGGTCATTTCCAGCAAGCAATTTGGACACAGACACATCTTTTGAGGGAGAAAATAGTTTTGTCTTAAGGATGATGGATGTTCACTGGGCCATCCCACATAGCCCTATGCTAGAGAACAGGCTCTTGTTTGTTTTATTTCATAATATATGTATAGCCAAAGATGCTGATAGATTGATATTTAGAAATGTAAAGTGCTCAATTGAACTCCTGAATGCACAAGTAAGGGAACCCAAGTCTTTCACCATCAACACATTTTTCTAAAATGTACAAATAAAAAGTTTACGGTTTGGTGGTTCAATATTTTGTAACAGAGACTTTGCACTAAACTTCACAGCTCAATGAGCAAGAAAATCACATAGAAACTGTAAACCAGGGTACTAGAATGAGAAGAAATTCTAAACACATTAAATTCACAAATGATTGGACCTGGCCATAAACAGTATTTACATTATTAATAACCTATTTGTGGATGTCTACAAATTCTATTCTTATCATCTACTTTTTTAGCATACAGATGAGTTTTGCCTATTTATTCACCTTGATGTATTTACCATACTTATTCCAGAACGTGTATTTTCCAAAACAGGAATAAAAGAAAATAAGTTATAAATACAGCATAAATTCTAAGACAACTATGCCTTATGAAGTTATTAGTTTTGAGATCACTGTAATGTTAACAACAAAGATCCCTATTCACTCCTTTAACTTACATTCACTTAACAATATTCAGTCTGCTCAGATAATGTTCTCTAATGATTTTTTTTTAATTACTTGTGTCACTAAACTAAGTATGCAATATAGGTTTTATGTGTAATAATATGATACACACAATTGTCCCTTGTGTATGTGGTAAGTGATACTAGAACAATAAGAAGGGCATCTAAGGATACTCTGTCACATGTTTCATATGGCCTAAAATATGTAAACAAGAATTACAAGCCAAAGATAAAACATTAAAAAAGACCTAATTAAAATAAATAAATAAATAAATAAATCTGTATTTCTTTGTAGAACAAAAATGAAGCACATAATTTAATTCCAGACCAATCAGAAAAGTATCCTTCCAGCTGTGAGGAAAAGAAATTGCCAGCTATGCTAAAATTCTGGAAATTATTCATATTGCTTTCTTTGTTTGGTAGCACAGACCTAGAAATTACATATGATCAAAGAACAGCTTTTACCTAGAAAAAAAGCAAAAGCTAACACAAGCCAAGAGAGACCCAAAATGCTTTATCACTGTAGTCATTTGATAGTCATCTACTACACTTCATGCAACAAAAATCTCGCTTCATGAGAAACAATATTTTGTTAAGGTTCTTTTCCTTTTTTTTAAGTTAAAAAAATTGAGGCTACATATAAATCTGAGCTCTCAGTTTTCTCAAAACCAAAAAATTACAAGCTTCTCTATTAAAAATGCATGTTTCAGATGTAATAAGATGATTTTTTTTCCCCTGAACCTCCAGTAAAGGCCTGATCTGCATGCCATATTGCCTAAGAATGTATGATACTTCTGACACACAGCATAGGAAATATCATGCTGATCTATTTCAATAATATATGAACATAAAATCCAGGCAATGACTCCACATACCCTACTGAAAAATTAAACAGAACATGATTACTTTGAATGTAGTTGAGAATGTAGGTAAGAATAAAAGATAGCAAAACTCATTAAAATTAGTATACCTAGGAGGCAGGGGTAGGGAGAAGGCGTTATTCAAAGCTTTCCTTTGGTATCAGCACTTAATAAAAATTGTAATTTCCAAGTTGAGTAAAAAAGAACAAAAATTAAATGGGTTCCCTGGAAACACCAACTCTAAAAATTCAGATCTATATATTAAATACACCGATAAGGTTATGATATGTATCTACCTACAGTTCATAAAGCATGCAGAGTAATACAGAATAAAATCCCCCTCATCACAGGTTTTAAAAAAAGCTGCTGCTACACTTAAAAAAAAAAAAAAAACAACAGTTCAAAGTACACGGAAATTTTGGTCTTGATTCGTTTTTTTCAACTACGGCAGTTTTTGTGCCTCCATTTTTACAGCCAGAAGTCAGCTTGTGATAAATAGCTCCTTATTCCTTTCCAGAATGGAAGAAACAAAGCACTGCTCATAGTAAGCAATATGATTAAATAACTGCAAGCCAAATGTTCTGAAAAAAAAAAAAAAAAAAAAAAAAAAAAAAAAAAAAAACAGACTTCCAATACTTCCAATAAAATGTAATAACAAATATGTATATATGTATGAAGAACATGCTGGAACAAGAAATATCTGTGATGGAAAGTCCAGTTTTCAGGCTGACAATCATGTCACTTCAAAACAAAACAAAACAAAACAAAAAAACTCATACCCTTTTTTTGAAAAAATATGCAAGTAATGTTTAGAAGATCTGCCCTGGTACCCTGAAGTGACTTTGGAACAATATGGTGGAGGGTAAACTACCAGAGCGAAGACCTCTGGTTGCTCTTTCTCTCCTGGAAGACCAGCTGCTCTTCTTCTGATCAGCTTCTGCATATACTTTACTGCACGGACTATAAAGCCAAAGTCTAGCCTAGAGATAAAGAAAACTCAAATAACTTTAGAGAGATGTGCACCAAAATAGAATCAAGCAGAAGGAAGTATGTATATTCTTCTCTACACTTCAGACCATACAGAAGCAAGTGATAGTTTCAGCAAGACCCAGTTAACAATTCCCCCTTTCCTTACAGAGGTAGGAGGGGTTCCTCCTAACGCAGTTGCAAGCATTTAATTTTCCTACCAGCATTGCTTCTCTTTGGGATTGACTGTGTTTTCATCACACAAGTGCACAGGCCAGAATTTGGATGAAATGAAAACAAGATGTAAGCCAAGTGCAAAACATTTTGTGGTATCTTCTGATGGAAGTGACTGAATAGGGAATCCCATGCTCTATGGGATTTGGAATCCCCTGCTCTATGGGATTCCAAAGCTGAGCACTTTCGGAGACAGATTAATATGACTGACATATGAACTCACTGATTGATCTCTTATGATTAACACAACATTCCTCTGAAACATATTCAACAAGCATTGGATTATGCATGCTTCTGCCAAGGCAGGCATGCAGGTTTTTTTTGAACTGAACATGGTTTAGATGAAATCAGCATTTTGCTCCTTTGTTATGTTTCAAACACACAAATGAGTGATTTTAAAAGAGAATTCTCCCTCCCAATTCTAAGTAGATTTTTTCTCAAATGGTTAAATTCTTCTGGAATATATGTTTCCCAAATACACGTAACAAAAAATAAAGCCCCTTGTACCCCTCACCCTACGACCCACCTAAAAAAAAACACAAAACTATTCTTACATTGTAAACATTCAAAGTTAGTACATGCCAGATTTATAAGCAACAGGTAATTGCCTCCTTTTGCACCCACCCTATGCACTGAGTGAGACTGTGATCCTCTGAAGAAAACTGTAAAGGGTACCCAAATAATCAGTGCCTGTATTCTAATGCACATGAAAGGGAGTTAACACTGCAGCTGTAAATCTGGCAATTCCTATCTTTGAATTAGAGTCACTTATTTTGCAACTTAATATTCCCTAGACATTCCTTTTTGTTTTTGCAGTCTCCCAGGTTGTGTTTCTTTCCTTTGTAAACCCAAACTGGAGCCTAGAGCACACTTTGGGCAGCACTAAGAGTTGTCTCTTCCCCACTATGAACCATCAATAAATTGAGCCTGAGCAGCTCGGAGTCCTCTGATAGCCACAGCCCCCGACCTGTCTCCAGGAGCTGGTCCTTTTGCAAAGAGGAAGCTCTTTGCAGGGCCAGACTGTGATCGCAGGGAGCGATTGAGGAGACAAGGCTCCACAGTGCATATCACATTGCTTTGTGATGAGGTGAAAAAAAAACCTACCACCTTCTTTGGCTTCATTAATTTTGCAATTTCCAGGCCTAAGCACTAAAAACATTTCAGGAATTTGCATGCTGTTACCTGTTCAAGTTTGGCTGTACTGTTCACCGTGACGTTTTCAGATGCACTGTCTTGAGACTGCTGCTTACATAAACCTTTAGCTGCATCTTTAAACATGGTGTCTTTCTCCAGCAAACTGTCTTGCTTGGCAATCGGTAAAGCCAGGGGATTGCTACAAAAAGAATCAATAAAGCAATTAGACTCCTGCTGAAGATGTCAGACAAACAAAAGATTGCCCAATGTGGATAGCACAAACACAGAGCTAAGGTACAATTCAGGGCTGAGGCACTGGTTCTGGTCCGAGTACAGTAACTGGTATAATATAAGCTGTTCACCTGGATTGGTCTGTTCCCAAAGATGTAGAGCAAAACACTTTGATTTAAAATTCACCTTTATGCATATCCCTTCTGAATCAGAACGAAGCAAGCCAAACAGAATATGCATGAGCCTGTACTTGACAGTGCTAGGCTGGCAAATCAATAGGCAATTTGAAAACTGAATTTTAAATGCACAATTAACGTACACAATGCCGTTTTGAAAAGTAATATATTATAAAATAATCCAATACAGATATCACTGTTGCAGTTAACAAAAATTAAACCCAACAATTAGCTTGCCTTTTTTTTTTTTTTTTTTTTTTTTTTTTTGAAACAGACAATACTGTGGCTTTTATGAATAAAAGCTGCTTTGAATTTGTGGTATCCAAGAGAAAAAAAAAAAAAAAGAAAAGAAAAGCAAGACTCTCGAAATCACTGCCACTATGTACAATACTTTTTATTCACACAGAAGAGTAAATATATTTTTACATGCATGGAGATATTTTCCTTACTGACACATCAGACTTCTGAAAAACAACAGTGCCAACATTTTTGGATAATTTTGGCTGTGTTGTACATCCAGAAGAATTAACAAGGAATCAGTCCCAGGAGCTGAGAACACAAACATCTTAAAAAATAATTGTCTGGCCTCTGACAGTGCAAATGAGATAATGTCATGGAGTATATGGCAACTCTTTGCCAAAATATGTGCATAATTTCTTTGAAAGGAAATGTGAACTCAGTGTAGGAATAGTGCATTCCGCTATGGGATAAAGCCCAGGTGTCAAACTTCATTAAGAAAAAAATCTAATATTCTTCTCAGTTATTTGAGTTTGACCACTTGTTATAATACAGCCAGGATTATATATAGTTTACTTAAACAAAAAGAAGGAAGAACCATAGCTGATTTATACTCAGGTTAAGAACTCCTGTTGAAAACAGAACTGAAACACAAATGCTGTTTTATAAAGGTGCAGTTCAAAACAGCAGCAAAAAGGCCCTACTATGAAGAATTCATTGGAATATTGGTGTCAAAGTAGCTTCCCATTGGAGGAAACACACAAGAACAAAACTCTTTATTTTGATGAAGCCCTCAGCCTGCAAAAATTAAAAGAATTTGTTTCAATATTTTGCAATGGAATATACAAATACCCTAAGTGTGGGAGACAGAGGGATTTGGCCAACCTCTCTTCAGAGGTTTGTGAGGACAGGACAAGGGGCAATGGCCATAAAATGGATCAGAGGAAGTTCCACACCAACGTGTGAAAGAACTTCTTCACAGTGAGGGTGACGGAGCACTGGAACAGGCTGCCCAGGGAGGTTGTGGAGTCTCCTTCTCTGGAGATATTCAAGGCCCACCTGGATGCCTACCTGGGCAACCTGCTCTAGGGAACCTGTTTTGGCAGGGGGGTTGGACCTGATGATCTCTTGAGATCCTTTCCAACCCCTACAATTCAGTGATTCTGTGATACACAATTTCTTTTCTAAATATATTCTGTTTCATATATTTTGATGTAAAATGTCTAGAGGAACACCAGCGAAAATAAATTTTTCTGTTTACTGCTATGATTGACCTAATATTTTGTCATAAATTTGTTTAGCAAATGTGACATGGACAAAAGATTGAAGAGCCAAATGCATATATTTTTTTTATTTGCCTTTTGCCTTGACTTGAAATGTAGAACAGAAAAACTGTTATCCAACTCTATTCATGAATGTTGACAATATTTACATGCCAGAGAATAAGAGACATCAGTGATTGGACAGTAAAATAAATGAAATAGCTGTGTTATCCACAAGCAGAAATGACTAATTTTACCCAGACTCAGAATTTAACAAAACACAAGTTTTCGAGTGTATTTTTGCTATTGTCCCAAACTTCTCAAATTCCTTTGGATTCAATTATCTTAAAATTCAATCATAAAGAGAAGAAGAAATTAAAGCATAAACCAAATGAATTACCTTATTACAAAAACTAGATGCTGTCAATTAAAGCTTTTTATTAGTCGTGTGATATTTCTTTTAAATTGTGAAGATCAAGGATTTTTTTTCCTAAGAAATTTAAGCTTTTCCATTTAATCTCACCACTTCATGCTAGCTATACTACACATACTAGAAACACTGTTTTTAAAATTTATCTCTAAGCTCCTCAATTAATTATTGGGTGTTGCAAAAGAGACTTATGTTGTAAATAACATAATGTAATTCCTCAGACACCTTTTTGAACTAAAAAGGACAGTAATGTTATGACTTAACCAGAAGTGTTCCATGTTTTGATGTAAAGAGTATCCTATAAGTTATGTTCATTTGTACACAGCACTTTAAGTGATGGAATGCAGCATATAACTCATATTACATCAAAAATTAGAATGATTACAAGAGAGAAAAAGCAGATTAAAAATCGCTATAAACAGTTCACCATGACTCAGGGTCAAGAAAACACTGTGAATAATAAAACAAATTGAAATAGAATGTTTCCAGCAAACAGTGACTTTTTAGGAAAAAAAATCTGTTAATATTCAAATGTACTTATATTAGTCAAAAAATGAAGTCAAACACTGCAATTAGAAATTCAACTACAGGACAATGCAAGAAATTTTATGTTAATGTAGTCAAGTGGGTTAGCATGAACAGCCTTCTTCTATGATAATTAATAGATAACTAATCAATAATTAACCACAAAGGGAGACTTAAGCCAAAACGATGTTGCATAATAGACAAGAAGCAGAGTTATCTAGGGTAACTGTATTAGACCAAGGTAGGACTCTTGCCACTGGAATACATAATAGGGAAAAGATTTTGCACATTATATGGCAGATAGTCACTTTAATTTTTAGGTGTATAAACCATCTTATACATAGTTAATTTGGTTGGTTGGTTTTTAGATAATCTTTAAGTTTTAGATAATCTTATACATTTTCTATAAGTTGCCATCATCTAGCATTTCCATGTTTGTTCAAGAAAGAAAGGAAGAAAGAAAGACAGACAAGAAAGCACACAAAAAAAATCTGGGAGTTTTATGACATGGTTTTATCATCAATATTGGAATCAATATGGAGCTTATAACTAGGTAGAATAATGTTGTAAAAAGAATTATATCAAGACAGTCTGCAATGACATTTTCATGTGCTCTTTGAACTTACAGCTTTTGTTCAAGAGAACTTCTCAGTTCTGTTACTATAATCCTTTCACTGACAATTGAGATTTTCCAAAAAAATTCTAAGCCAGCTAACATCTGTAAACTGCATAATCTCTAAAACTTCAGTCTAAAAACTTTTTAAAGTTCTGTAACAGAACCTTCTGAATGGATTAAACACTTTAAAAGAGTGTTTGATAACACTAGAATAAATGAAATGCAAGTTGCTCCATAAATGCTTATAAACTGAAATGCTCTGTAAGAAAATGAAAAATGTAATCTCTTTTCTGCTTTGTCGTCTCAAATTCAATTTCTGCAAGTACATGAACTAAACTAGAAGCATGGTGGTGATCATCACAGCTGTATCACAAGCCTAAAGTCCCCTTAAACAGATACAACCAATTCGATTTCCTGAAACTTAAGCTACATCAACTGATGTATTCGGGTGCAGTTGGTTTTCCCAGTGGACTAACAGAGCATGTTCTGACTGTACTATTAGAATTACAACTGTTTTGTTTCCTGATCCTCAACTTTGTACTCTTTTTTTTTTTCTTTTCTTTTTTTTTTTTTCCAATTGGCAATAAATTAAGTAAAATTACCTATGCCGAGTCTGCTTTGCCTGTAATGGTAGTTAGTAAGCAAACTTCCTGTCTTTATGTCAGCCCACACTCTTCTTCTTCCTAATCTTCCTATTTTCTCCCCTGTCCCACATAGGGGGGTGATAGGGAGAAAGGCGGCTTGCCAGATGGGGTAACTCTCCGCAGTTACCTTCCTAGTCTACCTCTTCTCAGTCACATAGACAAAAGGACTCAGTAACTCAGTAGAAGATCTAGGAAGAAAGTATTCCGATACTGAAATTAGTGCTTCACAATAACAGGTTCAGGTGGATAAACTCAATGCCTGACTAAAGGAACCCAGGTTTGCTTGATAACCTTGCATACCGCAAACATACCGACTGCTAAATTTTATTTTTTAAAACCAAGTAGAGACACTAATCTTCAATTAGTCTATTCATAGATTTATTTCAGAAATTGATACTGTAATTTAATCTAGAACCAGCAAAATCAGGTTTCTTGTCAGAGCACATGCCATTTGTAATTGTTTGTTTATCATTTTGAACACTGTTCTCTTCTGAGAGATGGCCACAAAGAAATATGACTGAACTACAGCATTATATTAACTCTTGTTAAACTATCTCCTCAGTCTAAACATACTTCCCTATGTCAGGAGAGTTGACAGGGATTGGAAATAATATAGACCAAAGCAATTGTGCAGGTTATTATTGTGCATTCATCTTTGCAGCACTAAAAATTCAGTTTGATACACAAGAATAATACAGACAGATTCATCTTCATCCTAGCATATTACATGTCTGTCTGTAGGCTCTAATAGAGCTAAAAGGATGAAACTCTTCAATTTCAGCATCAGCCATTGAAAAGGTAAGAATGTGGTTGAACACAGTCATCTAAGCTGCCTCTTTCATGAACTAAGACAAATAGGCCTTCTGGAGGATAATTCAGTATATCTTGAGAAGACAGCTACTATAATTTGGAAGAATAAGCCTCTGTAATGCTTTGTTTCTCACTGTTGAACAAGAAACTACTACAGAAGTAAGATGACTAACTTTGAAATAACACTTGATTTTCAGGTGACTATTAAGTAAGATTAATAAATATTGTTTCTAAGCAAAATGGAACTCTGCAGAAAGTGTGATATGGATCACTCACATTTTTCCGCATTTCCAGCAGTGATAGCTGGGTCACACACATGCCAAACACAGCAGTTCAAGTGCTCACCCATCTCAGAATTGCTGGCTGCCCAGCAAGTTCACTGATACCCACTGCACTGATAGCAGGCTTGATAGCCGGTCAGTGCAAAGTTCTGGTTCAGAAAGTCCCTAAACCTAAGACTGCTGAAAGTCTGGAGAATGTGCCAAAGAAGCATTACTTCAAGCTTAACATATCCTTACATTTTCTGCCCAGCTATTTGCAATGGACCACTGTCAAAATTTGTGTACAGGGAGGGCTAAAGAGATCTTTGGTTTTATCTAGTCCTGTGTTCTCAGGCAGGCTGTTTAAGGACCACCAAACTAGCTGCAGTCACACTGGGACTAAGCTGCCAATAGATGCTACAGAGGTTAATCAGCCCACTTCCACACATAAATCCAACTTCTCTGTTTTCCAGTCAATGTGCTTTTCTTTTCCAAATCTTCTAGTGAAGTTCATCACCCATGACAGTTTTGTATTAATTATTTAGAAAGTTCTCAAAAGGTAGGTCTCTTCATCTACATATTAGAGGAAAGAGAATGTGGATAAAAGATTTTCAGACCACTTCTACTCTATGCAAGTAATGTATTCTAAAGGTGTTTTAGCATCAAAGAACAGTATCCAGTACAATACGTGCACCACAACACAAACTTCTAAAACATAAAACACAGGAAATGAAAAAAGGACGATGCATCGTCCAAGAACAATGAAAAAGTTATCAAAGTCTCTAAAACCTGGAAAAATAATTCTTTTGCTAGGCATCATTACAATGTTACAGGAGTAACCTACCCTCTACTTCTGGTATTATGACTTTTACCAATAAATAAAAATATGTTTTTTTCTTTATGGTTGACTCTAATCATTTCTCAAAATTCAAACTTCTGACTTAAATGAGAGTTAAGGAGCATGGTTCGGGTCACTGGAACAGTGGATTAGACTAGAGCACCGCTTATTTCATATGGAATTTACAAACATGATAAATTAATAATTCCATAAGCGTTAATATACTAAACCCAGCTATGTATCTTAGTGAATACCAATCATGAAGCAGAAATAATACTTTGGGTTTACTATACATGAAATATGCAGTCTTTAGCATATGTAAGTATAGTCCATGGAATTCTAAATTTAACAGATTGAACATTTCATAACAATTGCTTACTACATCCAGATTTTAATGTGTTGCAAATATGCTCTGCAGACTATAAATTATAATTGTTAAAAAAATGCAAGCAAATATATCCTCTCTGTCTCTCTACATATATAATTTGTTTTTCCCCACATACTCTCCAGTACCAAAGAAAACAATGTCAATAATTCAAAACCTTGTACAACAAACATGCTTCAACCATACAGCGACTATATGGCAACTGCGTAACATATAAAGGAATTATCTGTACCTTTTAAAATTCTGATCAGTCATAGTATAAGGAAATTAGAATTAGAGAAATCAATGTTTTGCACTACCATAAAACCACCCTTGATGCTTCACACCCATTTTATACCTTTTTCATATATGTATGACAGTCTTCTCTTAAGATTCACAAGAAAATATTAAAAGATCAAAATTTACAATTTAAGACACAAATTGACTCTGATTCAATACACTGCAAAATTCTACTAAAATTCCTCTTGAATTTTAAACAGTACAAACCTAACTATAAATCTGTGACTACCTGGAGCCATATAATTTTATCCATAATTGTATGTACTGTTTTCACTTTCAGGACTTGTCCATGCTTCTTTCATATGCATTGGTAGTTTTACTGTACTATTCCTATCTACCTTAATAAAAGGATGTTTGGATCTACAGTATTAACCCCTAATAACTCTGCTAAAGGAATGCCAGATCATTTTACTGGCAAATGCCAATATATTTTATTAGTCACAGAATTAAGGTTGAATGAAGGTTTATAGAATTAAGGTTGACAAAAAGAGATGAAAGATACAAACAAATAATATGAGTCAGTAAAGTTCCAAAATTAAACAGTTAATTGATCCATCAAATGACACAGAATCACAGAACAGTTGAGGTTGGAAGGGACCTGTAGAGGTGATTTTGTCCAACCTCTCTGCTCAAGCAGGGACACCTACAACAGGATGACCAGGATCATATCTAGATGGGTTTGTCTCCACAGACACACAGACAGGATTGAAAGATTGATAAATACAGTTCAGATGATAATCTGAGTGCATGCCTTGGTGCGTCACTCTTAACAGAAACACTTACAGTTTATTGGAAAGTGCAGGCAGATCATGGATGATCTCTTCATAAGGCTCTTCTTGAGATAAAGTAGGAACAGATAAAGGGTCTTTCATTTTTTCCTCCCAAACAATTTCAGCCTTCAAAAGCATTTCCTCAATAAACTCAGAAGCTGCAATATCTAAGACATTGAAACACCAAGATATCAGACAAAGAAAACAGTACAGAAAAGCTCCTTTCAATTCAGCTTTCCAGATCAGATTAAGCAGTTGGCTAGATAAGTATTTCGTTAAAAAGGAAAGAATTGTTCAGATATTGATCATAAAATAACACTTGAAATTACCGGAAAAAAATAAAGATGAGTAAATTCAGTATGAAATTAAGTTGTCATCTGCAAAACCTCAAAACTAGTCTGTGTAGTGAAATGAAGTATTTATTCAATAATTCATAGGACATCAGTAAAAACAACAAAACTTTTCACCTCTGTACTTCAATGAAAATACATTGAAATAGCTTTCGAATCTTTTGCATTTCTACAGACTAGATTTATGTCTTGCACATACAAAAGCACTGAAATTGGGTGTGTTTGCAGACCAGAAATAGTTAATTCAATGCATTAATATTAATTAACACATACAAAAAATGTTTAGCTAGCTGTATTGTTAGGTGATCTCAGTTTAGACCATAGCCTTTTATACAAACTGGCATGTATCTAATCAGAAACAACTTCCCTGAATTTAAGTGTTGTGAAGTTCCCTAGGAGTATACTTGTAGCTAGTTCATTATTTGAAGCATAACTTAACTTCCTTTATTATGCAAAGGAAGTGTCGCCTCCTAAAAAGAAATAATTCAATTTTCTACATTCTTGCATTCCATCTTCATTTTACCCTAGGCCTGGAAGGTTGAACAACTACATGTTTCCTCTCTCCAGCACTGCTATCTAGCATTACTGACATTAGCTCTGCCTTGATCCCTGGGCTAAACCTGAAGATATGAAGTCCCTTCCAACCTAATTCAGTCTATAATTCTACTCCTTTAGAGTCAGTGCTTCAGCTCCTGTTGCTATCGTATCAAAGAAGGTGCTTCTTCTAGGGGAACTACAGGTATTACATTTGAAATCTGGATGGTGAATTTGTGTTCATTTAGCAGCTACAGGAAATCCAGTCTATGTGCTATCATCAACTGAGAAACAGAAAGGAACTCAGTAAGAAGTCACCAAGGAAGCATAAATGCAGCTATCACCAAGCACTGACAAACTTACAAGGAAGAAACATAAGTAAAAATAACCAGAGAATGCAACATGTGGAAGAAAATGCTATCATATGATATGACATCTTTCATGACTGTGACTAGCAGTTCTCAGCAATATACAAAAAAACTATAAACACGTGTATATATGTATGTAACTACACACACTATATAAACTATATGCATATGTATACTTATATATGTGTAGGTGTTCATAAGTAAGTTAGTAAAAAGGAAAAAAGTGTCACAGTAACTAGTACACATAATACACATAGATTTTCACCTACCTGAAGGTTTTTCATTATTGCAGTTAAGAAGATTGGGATTTGCCCAATGCATCAAAAGCAGCTTCACAAGGTGGGTCTGAAACAGGCAAAACAGAGGTGTTTGAAATGGCAGAAGCATGGCAGGAACAGTACAGCTATCATTCAGTGTATTTGGTCCTTCCTGCACTAGGTAAAATCATACAATAACCAAAGGCAACACCTGCAGCTCCTTCTGGAGCTACTACACATTCATAAAGATCACCAGAGATAGTAAAATACAGTTCTATTACAGTTTCAGTGGATCCTCAGCACAAGTCCAACCCTGAACTCTTCCTCCATCCTTAAATGTGTAAAAAAATCCAAATCAGCAAGGAAAAAAAACTAACCCTCCAACACCACCTGTCATGACTGGGATCAGAAATATTTCTTTATGCCTAACTAATTCACCAGCTGTGTACCACCACTGCCAAAGGGGTATGACTCACAGCCACCATGGAAGTAAATCTCTTATGTATCAGCAGTAGAAATTGGCACATTTATCTTATGTTTACCGAGTCAATTTAACCTACTAGTAATTGGAGCAATTACAGTACAGTAGAGAAGAGTATAGTATCATATAATGAAAAAGTCTAAAACATATTTTTCAATTCCTGCATAAATGCTGCAAGCAACTGTTCTTAGCAAGCTTTTCTATCACTCCACTGAAGTCTCAAAGGATATTTCTGCATCAAAGACTGTAGTAATGTCTACCCTGATAAATTGGTTGGTGAGAAAACTAAGAAACTACACAAGAAACAAAAATAAATTTAGAAAGCAAAAATAGAGATCAACTAATTGAGAGAACTGTTTGCACTTTCATTTTTCGCTAAGAAAAATAAAATTCATAATGTAAATGTAACGAACAGAGGAGGCCAGGGAGAGCACGGGGGAAAATAAGGTGCACAAGTAAGAGGATTCTTTAGAGCAGAAGAGAGCTTAAAAAAAATGAGACCTAGATCAGAGAGCAGGTAAGGCAAAAGATAGCAATTTGGCACAAAACCAAACAAATGATAAATAAATAACATGGGGGCTAAAAAGGGAGGAGAATATTGCAATTTAAATATTAAATTCTATGTGGATTCAATATTTTTAGACAATTTACGAGGAAAGACCATGATAAGGAAGAATCGGCTAAATGCAAGAAAAAAAATCAAACCTCTAGTTGCAGAAAACCAGTAAAATATTGTTATAAATTTCTATAAAAATAAAATGATCTTTCACTCCATGCCTTTCTAATGTGGGCTTTCCATTCCGGCTGTAACAGCAGAAAATTCAGCAAACCGTGGAAGTAGGGAGGAAGACATAACAGCTTTATTTCCAAATCTAATTAGCCCAGCTTTCAGCCAAGAATCTTCAACACATATATCTCTGTGTTTTTTCATTATGAAAAAAAATGGAACGTGCTTAGTCATTAAACTGATTAAATCAGCAGCAGTTCCATAATCTCATTAACAGCCATTGTGAAAAGTGGTAGAGGTTTTATCAAAGGAGGTTTTTTTAATGCACTTCTCGTTTAGTAACAACAAACAGCTTTTTGGGTTACCCAAGTTTTGGTTTTATGCCACATGAAGGCCCTTACATGGTGTGATGCCAATGCTTCCTGCTGTCCAAGAAATAACTCCAGCTGGAAATCCTTGATGCACATCACCACAACTAAGGCATTCAGGTCATTGCTAAACTCAGTTACCTGCCCTTGGATAACCAAAACTGTGTTAGTTTTAACCCTATTCCCTTATCTTTTAGAAACATCACTTTAAAATCCAGGTGCTATGTCTTCAGAACTGTACCCGGCAATAAAAATATATATATTATCACAGCAAATTACCACTGTCCAAAAGTATTTCAGTTGCAGAGTTACAAATAAAGTAGACACGGTAAGAAAAACTGCAATATCTAATGAAATACTGTAGATGCTAAAAAGAAAACATCAATACATTGTTTTTGATTCTCACTTTCCATTGTTGTCTTTGCCAATGTACGTAGAGGGAAAAAAATGATTAAGGGATGATTCACTGTGCAGAGAAGTACTAGTAACAGCTATTACTTAAAACACCTGCTTAAAAAATGTCACTTGCCTTGATTTTCCTCTTATGTCTCTAAATATTTATTCAGTGTCTTTTGACAGGACACCAGGAAACCTCTTTTGCCCTACTTTTCTCTTTTCAGAACTTAGCTCAGAGTACTCTCCTTCACAAAACAAACAGCTACTTCTTTTTACAACTAACATACAACTGCCTCTATATATGTAGAAACTGTTGGTGTTCTGACCAAATTTTAATTTTTCTACCTCTCTTTGACATCCCTTCCTGTGTATCTTGCCATCTGACTGCTGAGAATACTGTCACAAGGAGTATTTTCTTCCTTACCTCTTTAATATGGAAGTCATACCTTTTAGATTCCCTATGGGTTCCTTCTTTTCTCACAAGCCCTAAGCTACTTGCCCTCATTTTCAAATGCCCTCTGTGCCTTACCTTTTCAGCTCTCAGGCTCCTCTTCCAGCTTCACATCAGTCAGTGACTTTGCCCATCGTTATTATATTTTTTCCCATCACTAATATATTTTCAAATGTATACTGCCATGATTTTTCCAGGCTGCACCTAGAAAGGATGTCTTCAAAACATCCCCAAGACTATATTGTAAATCTCAGGTCCCAGGCCATTCTGACTTGATGTTTGCCAAACAGAGTAACATGTAAGCTGCTGCCATTCCAACATTCAAGTGGATTGAAAACTGCCTCAGGGGATGGGCTCAGAGTCTGGTGATCACTGGCAAGAAGTCTAGCTGAAGGCCAGTAACTAATGGTGTACCCCAGGGGTAAATAGTGGATCCCGTCCTGTTTAACATCTTCATTAATGGGCTGGATGATGAGGTGGAGTGAAACCTCAATAAGCTTCCTGATGACTCAAAATTGGGATGGGTGGCTAACAGACCAGAGAGTCATGTGGCCATCCAGAAGGACCTTGACAGGTTGGAGAAATGGGCTCACAGAACCTCATGTAATTCACCAAACAGAAATGCCAAGTTCTGCCACTGGGGAAGAACAACCCCAAGCACCAGCACATGCTGGGGACCACACAGCTGGAAAGCAGCTCTGTAGAAAAGGACCTTCGGTTGAAGTTGAACATGAGCCAGCAATGTGCCCTTGCAACTAAAAAGGCCAACAGCTTCCTGGGCTACTTTAGGAGGAGTGTGGCCAGCAGATCAAGGTGATCCCTCCCCTCTGCTCAGCACTGCTGAAGCCGCATCTGGAGTAATGGATCCAATTCTGGGCTCCTCAGTAACTGAGAGACAATGAGCTACCAGACAGAGTCCAATGAAAGGCCAAAAGGATGATTTGGGACTGGAGCCTCTCTTCTGTGAGGAAAGGGTGAGCAAGCTGGGACTGTTCAGCCTGGAGAAGAGAAGGCTCACTGCGGGTATCTCATCAATGTACACCAGTAAATGAGGGGAGGGTGCAAAGAGGACAGAACCAGGCTCTTTCCAGTTGCACCCAATGCCAGGACAAGAGACAATGGGCACAAACTGGAACACTGGAGGCTCCCTCTGAACATCAGGAAATACTTTCTCATTGTGCGAGTCACAGAGCATTGGCACGGGTTGCCCAAAGAGGCTGTGGGGTCTTCTCCTTGGAGATCTTCAAAAGCTGCCTGGACATGGTCCTGGCACTCTGCTGTAGGTGGCCCTGCTTGATCAGGGAATGTGACCAGATGACCTCCAGAGGTCCCTTTCCACCTCAACTATTCTGCGACTGTGTAATGTAACAGTTCACCTACAGCTTTTCCAAAAAAGACCATTTCATCTCCATGAACTAGTTAGTGAACTTTTAACAGTTTGAGTATCTGTGGACATAGGAAAATCTTAATGAAAATACATTAACAAAGGTTATATTCATTACAGCTTTACAAAGTCATATATAAATACAAAGTTTTTTTGTGCATTTGAAAAATCTGAGCTTGATAAACAAGACAGATTGCACAATCTGATGTGCAGACAGACTACTACAGTTACACCAACAGAACTGTTTTTTTCTAAAGTAGAAAGTGAAGAAAAATGCAGCCTGCCTACTGCAGTGAACTTTAGTATTCAAATGAAATATTACAAGAAAATTAAGTGTGATTCACATTAATGGGAGCAACACTTATGATCAAAGGAGCTAGAAAAATATGCACAGATGAACAGAGAAAACATTGGCTGGATAGGGGACCACTGGAGTTGAACAGCTCTTTAAACGTAATGAAACATGGAGTACAACAGTGAAAATAAAAGTTACAAGGAAAAAAGAAAAAGGCATAGATTAACCGCAATAGGCATATTACAAAGTTTTCAAACAAAATTTCCCTCTGCAAAAGAAAAAGGGGCTAAGTTTCGCCACACACCAAAGATTAGCAAAGACAGCCAAACGCTCAGTGTCATAAACCATAAGCTTAGATGCACAAATTTTGGCCAGCTGATAGACTGTGAGGCCTGTTGCCACAGATAAGTGACTGCAGTGACAGGGTAGGAAATAGGGCTTGAAGGAGTGATAGAGGTTCCTCAGGACTCTTCCTATGTACCAAAGGCTGAAATAGCAGCTCTGATCTGCTCTCAAGCCATGTTAGTTTTAAGGCTAGTGAAGTAGCTGGAGAGCAGAATCAGTACTACTGAAAACTGTCTTTCTTCCTTTCCTGTCCAGTCATTTTCTTCTGAAGTAATGCACAGGACACTAAACTTGTGCCAGCACCCACAGAGGTTGAGCTGCTTGCTCTGGCTGGACTTTGACCTCCTGAATTATTATCCAAGCCCCAGTACAACTATTTGAGATATTATTTATTCCCTTTTATTTACCATTGGAGAAATACCTGCTCAAGTTATAAACTTAGCTGGAGGGTTTTTTGCAAATACGCTCACGTGTTACTTTGCACAGCAATAAATATGCATCATCTAATTTGCATGCACTCCCAGCAGCAAATTCCTTCAGTCCCTCACTTTTCTTCTATCAAAACCAACATTTCTCTCCATTCCTCCTTTTCTTTTACAAAGTTGGACCTTTCCTACCACCCCTAGTGACTTGCTTCATGATCAACTTTTTGTTCGCCCACCCACCATTTTTGCTTCCCCAAGCTCTTTCTCTCTGTTCCCTCTGAGACTCCTAACTCCATACATGTTCAACAAGTTGTTTTCCTCCATCTTTTTATTTGTGTTCTTACACTTTCTTGGGGACAACTTTACTTTTCTTTCTTGATATCTATCCTTCAGTTCTCTTTGACTAAGACTTCCCCACCTTCCTCTTGCAACTGCCTTCTACCTACTGTCACTTTGTAGATTCCCACTCTATTTTCTGTGGATGTGGTCAGTAGCATGCTCTCATCCACAGCTGGACAAAGCCACAGAATAGAAAACCAGTGGATCAACAACGTTAGATCAAAGATAGTATTATTTTGGACCATAAATCTCACAATGCTGTGGGGGGAAAATTGAAATCCTCAAGAATTATTTTAGTATCTACAGCCTCTATTCACTAAACACAACAAAACCCTAGGCAAAACTACTGGTTAGACCATTATTAACAAGAGTCTTCACCACTGAGTAAGATGGACTTCAACTGCACTCAAAAGAACCAGGTTTCAATTGCTTATGAAGCTAAACTATACTTCACTGAACTAGAAAAGTGCATATTCACCTCACTGTTGATTTTTACTAGGGACTTTGCTAGGACTGCTGCCTGTGAGTTTTTATGATTCATAAAAAAAAATATATATATAAATAAATAAATAAATCTGTCAGAAAGGTAAATCAGCCAAAACTGAAGCACTTTTGGGAGCAGGGTGTGGGAAAATATATTGTTCAACCCTTGTGAGCTCCCATGTTTGTATGATGTGAAGACTTCGTATTAAGCAGAAGATGAATTCTGTGGGCTGACAATATCCCTTTTGTTGTCTGTTATCACGTTTCAAACCTTTGAAAAAAACATAGGCACAAGATGCTTACAAGACAGTTTTTTAGATTATAATGGATAAATCAAAGAGCCCACCTTTGCTCTTAAGTACACTGTAAGCCTAAATATTAGTCTACCCAGTATCAGTGGCTCTGTCAGCCAGAAAAAAAAAATTGGATGTTCAAAAGATCTGCAATAAAAAATATAAACCAGCTAAGTACTTTCAGTTTTTGTTATTACAATTATTATTATTATTAAGCTTCTGTTATGGAATTGCTGTAACTTCAGGCTAGCCATATATTGAGCAGATGGAATAAATAAGATCAGGTAAGTGATCATGTAAGAAACTACACTGAAAAACACTGGAGATGTATTTAATTAATAGAATGAAGTGAGAATAGGCACTTAAAGCATCAAGCATATTAAGGAATGTGCAGGTTAGGGAACTATATTTATTTAAACTACTGGGGAAAAAAAAAAAAAAAAAAAAAAAAAAAAGTAGAGCCTATGACTGAGACACCCAACATTTTTAAGTAAGGCAATTACTAAATTGTTAGAGTTTCTGTCATTTCCGTTTTGAAGATCATATCATATATTTGTTGTTCCTTACAAAATAGTGCACCTTAAAATACTGAGTCTTCCTTGAAGCCAAAGTTCCATATGTAAACAATAAGAGCAGTATCATTCAGGGGCTAAGTAGCATTTTCTCTGCAATTGCTAATCTCATCCATAGTACTGTTCTAGAAACAGGAAATGATGTCTGAAACTCATTACAGATCTCTCTTCTTAATACAATATAGACAAGGAAGATATTTTCCCTGTTTCAGCACAGAGAAAATGGGACCATAGCCACCTGTGGTCAGCAAAGTGGAACAGATTAGAAAAAGTAGGTTGCAGGATTGAGATGAACAGCAGGGTAATAAGAGTGGAGGGGAAAAAAATAGAACAGAGCATGAATAAAACACTGGACTTTGGAACAAACAGCATCAAATAAATGAAGTGAAAGGGAAGAAGAGATGTGGCAAGGAGCCAGGATGTAGGCAGAGACAAACTAAGCTGAAAAAGAAAATGAAAGAGGAAAGTGACATTGTGAGGAAAAAACACTGAGATTGAACAAGGGAGACTGGGACTGTGAGCAAATGGGAGAAAGGGATAAGTACAACAGAAGGCCAGGAAGGTTGGCACGAAGCCAAAGTAGAGAAAATAAAGGTTGGATGAGAACCAGGGAGAGGAAGAGGGACAGAAACTGGCTGTGCAAGGAAAGAAGGATTGGGATAAGAAGCCTAAGATGAAACATGAAGCTAGGCAAATAAATGGGACACTGAGGCAATGGAATAAAGACAAGAATGGAACAGATTGGAGGGAATGGAACAAATAAGGTTACACGTGGGAGGAATTAACTGTAAAGATTGAGCCTGTCTATAAAAGACAGAGTTTGGAATGGAACCCAGATTCTCCAAGTGTCACTACTACCTTTCTGTAGTCAGTGTGTTTAACCTTTGCTGCTTAAATGCACTTTTCAAGCCTCTGGAATAGTTTGACTAAAGAAGGACAACATAATACTGTTTTCAGCTATTTAAGAAAGTGACAAAGGTCAGTAACTTTTTTTTTTTTTTTTTTCAGCTGAAGTGAAGACTTAAGCAGTCCTTACTTCAAGACTATAACCTACATTTCTATTTTTCAGTCCTCCAGGAAATTAGATAGAAAAACAAATAGATTACATTGGGAAAACATTACATGATCTTGTGATGAAAGATGTTTTAAGTTATGCTGATACAAGTTCTATATTAATGCTGCAGAGGATCATAAATCTGGCACTTCTCAAAGTTTTTGCCTGAACAGTCTTTTCAGCCTTGTTTATGACACACACCTCTCCTATTTTCATATATACATACCTATGTATATAAGAGAAAGTTACTCTTGCTGGTACTTCAATGAAATTAATTTTAATTTTGATCACTATTATCCTGAAGTAGTGAAATAAACATAATGTAGCCAATGCACATCTCAGCTTTAACTACATACTTGTAACCACTGATAATTTTATAGTATTTTTGGAAATTGAGGCTGCCCTGACTCTGTGATGAAGCTGAAACTTTTACTTCTGTTTTGTTATCATTTGGTATTGTGTGAATCTAGCTTCTCTTGCCTTAGTATTCTGTACCCGCAATTAGCATTTGAAAGATTCACAGAAAACTTCTGAGTATATTGAGAGTGAAAGAATGATATCACAGGCAGAAATCCCAAAGAGGTCTCTCTGCTTGAGAAAAATGAGTGTAATTGGATCTGAAGGGAAATGCTGCTGTTCTACCTGAGTATCATCATGAATGCCAAAGATGAACAAAAAGACTAAAGAAAAGCGGGTGAGATATGACTGGATAAAGCATTCCCGAGAGGATTTTCTGACCATAAATGAAAGATTCTGGCTGCTTGACAGGGAAAATATGTATTCCCAGAGTGACTATACTCTATTCTCTTTGAAATACAGAACAAGCACCTGCTTCTTTAGGTTCTTCTCATTGAAAATATTTGTGGAATGTGTTTGCAGAAGTCCAGAAGCTGCAATCAAAGGAACTGCTATGGAAATGGCCAAAGTGGAATGAGATTTAATATCCTTTCCAACAAAGAGTTCAGGTATCCCGTCTACACTGTAGCATATTCTAATGATCTCTATGGATTCTTTCCTATTTTAAGGTCAACATGCACATAAGAAAATAGTTCATAGTTGGGTTGAATTACTGATGTGTTCTGGTAACGATGAGCAAATTAGACAACTAGTAACAAGATATGTTCTCTCAAACTTCAGCTGTGAAATGCTGTGTTTGGATGAACTAACTAGACAGAAGGGTATGATTCAGTCCAACCAAATGTGTATTAAGGGAGAATATACTTACAGATTGCCAATTTCACACACAAATTTTAAAAATTACACAGGATATATATAATGTAATAAGAAACATAAACTAAACATCTGAGCTCACTAAACAATTTTTGTTTACTCATGCTTAATAGCAAATTCTTTCTATTGTAAGAGTTACTTTTGGAGAGGCAGCCAGCGGTTCAACAATTATCTTTTTTTTTTTTTTTTTTGATATTGTGAAACTGTTAAAGCCTCAAAGCCACATGCTAAATCCATCTTGTTAAATAAGAGAGTGCAATGGAGCAAGCTTAAGTATCCCTTATAATCCACACTGCTTAACTGTTAGCTCTGTCCCCGACTCTGCTTTGGACCACTCCAACCAGCTCTCTAGAAACAAGACTAATCTCATATAGAAGAAGCTAGCTCTAAACAATGTGAATGTGAGCCAGACTGTTCCCTGGCTTAATCCCTAGCCTTCTTTGATTTAGCAATTTAACAGTTTATACACAGGCAGGCAGCATCCCCCAGGGATGAAATTTTGGGAGAGGTAGTATTTAAGCTACTGGGGAGTCAGCTCTGACCTGCACGTCTCTGATAGCTGGTTTGAAAGGTGACATTTCTGTGATAAACAACAAAGAAACAGCTTGTGCCTGGGAATTGTGCCAAAGTACCCAAGGCAAGCGTCAGAGCTGCAGCCTATTCCCACCACAGGGAGGGCGAGTGCGTGCTCTCCTGATCACAGCAGCCCAGAAGGTGTCCACCAGGGACAGCAATTCCAGTGCCAGACTACTAGCTGTTCACAGAGAGATCACTATGCTAAATAAAAACAAGGGCATCACCCAGAGAAACACAAGTTGCCCTTCCTCAATTGGTATCAGCGACGGCATGAGAGGTGTGGTAGCCCAGTGACTATATGCCCTACTGTGGTGTGCACAGGCAATAGCCACCTATAGATCAGCACTCCCCATGCTGTATGTGAATGAGACAAGAAGTTCAAATCGCCACCAATTACAGTATTTGAATGTATATGCATTTGAATGTAAAGGCCCTGTTGAATTTACTTAAGCAACTCCAGCACATTCTAATTTCTTGAGGCTTGTTTTGTTGCCTTCATAATCTTATTTTGAACAGGATTTTGTGTGTCATTGATGCAGATTTGCATGTGTTTTGAAGAGGTTATTGTATTCCATCATTTTATTAAGTTATTGACCAACTCAGACATTAATACCGCAATAGTATCTCTTTTTATTATTATGTGAGATTCTCAACTTGCATTAAAAATAAAAATTTGGTTTTAGTCCTTATATTTACAGGGCAGAAAATGACAACAGTCCTAGAAACTCAGAAGTACCTTGCTTAAAAATATTCCTATTTTTTAATGTTATTACCATTATTTTTTAATGTTTGCAGCTGGCAGTATTTCAGTTTGCAGTCTACCAATGCGCTGATAGGTAACCTAATCAGTTTCTGCAGCGCAGAGCATCATTTTACAAAAAGAGAGACTGACCTTCAGGCAGTAGCCTCAGTTACCTTATCCTGTACTCAATAGCCACATCCTTTAAATACTCCTCAAACTCAGTAGTATTATCCTGTACTTCCAAGCAATAAAGGAAGAAATTCTACACTGGATCTATGCACTCGGGTATTAATAGCATGATTCATTTATCATTCACTTATGTTCTTTTTCAATATTGAAACTATAACCATTTGAGCAAATTGTAGATAGTAAATTTATCGGTGACTAGAATGTTTGAAATTGCTTTTCTCTCAAAATATATATAAATGTAGCTACATATTTAAAAAAAAAAAAAAAACAGGTAAGATATACTGACACTTAAAAGTCTTAGTTATTCTCTCTTTACAAGGAATCCATTATGTTTTGCATTTGATAAGATAGGTATTGTTGTAAGTATTTAACTGTACTCCCTACGTAGAATTTGCTCTGTGCAGCTTTATGTCATTTAAGAGTGAGACATCTGCTCCATGCCCCCTTTACAATGACTGGGGAGAAGCAGAATATCCAATGCGCAATTCACCTATCCTTTGGCTTGTTAGCCCATCCTTTTTGGACTGGATTTCTCTCATACTTTTTTTAAGTGTTCAAGTTAGTCCTCTAACATCTGTTAGTTGCTTATACCCTCTGTAGTCAGAGGGAGGGGCTGACCTCCAAGTAATGATTCATCCCACCTACTTTAAATCTGCCTCTTAGACTTGCCTGAATTGTACCCTAGAGGTTACTTTTCATTCTGGTAAGGAAAAGCTTTGAATTTGTAGTCAAGTTGTAGTTAGCTAAATTTATTTGAGAAGAATCCCATCCTAAATAAAACTGCTTTTGCCATTATCAAGGTGCTTGTACAAGCCAGAGTTTGATTAATAGGGGTGAGTGTGATGTTTTTCACATGCTTAGCTCACTCAGGATAATGTGTCATTGCTCCAACAATTTATCATATAGTTTACTGTGGAAGCTGGAGATTTGTGATCCACTTACATTGTGTATTAATTTACAACTTGAGTTTTGTAACATGATGTTTCCAGTGCCTATATTCTTCATAAATTTTGTCCTTTACAGCTCCAAATTAAATTTTCTCACTATAAATTCTAAACTTCAGTGGATTCAATTTATTTTTTTCCATGTAAAGTGAATTAGTACCAACTCTACTCTTGTTATGACCATACAAATAGCCATATTGAGGTGTGTGGGGGCGTCATTCTTATTGAGTACTTTGTGTATTTAGAAGCATAAAGTTTTATATGTACAGAGCTCTGTTCCTTCAGCTGAGTATTTATGTCACTCTAAAACTACATAACAATTTCTTCATAAGAATATCACTACTCATATTTTTTCATAAGGTGATGTACAAAATGTACGTATGCATGGTCTATAACATAAAACAATCCAATAACATAACGTGCAACTTGTACAACTCATTCAATTGCATTTTAGTAAGCAGGTTCAAAAAATATATCTGAATGATAAGAATTTTACAGTTATTTCATATACAGAAAGAATTCTCAGTTCCCATAACTCATAAAATAATAATAACGCATTGGATGGGGACTGGAAGGAAAGAAATCAGCTCAATGACTGAAAATAACATTCAAAGTAGTATGCGTCTGTAGTATAACTGAGGTGGAAGAATGCATTACAAATAAACTTTTTAAAAATGTGAATTAAAATACATAAAACTCCTGACAGAAAAGACAGTACAAGATTCAGGGGATACTTCGTGTCTATACTTTCACATTTGCATCTTTTTTAGAATCTAAATGGCTCTGATTCATTCATTTAAATATGAAATTGTAAGGAAGCCAGTCTATCACACCTTAAAATGGCTGCCTTTCCCACTGAAAGCACAAACGGTAGTGCATCAAACTAAAACCAAAAAGATTTTTTACTGTCTTCTGATAAAGTATACAGTCTACCACTGCAGTGAGTTTTTCAAGTGAAACTTTTAAACAAAGCCTACCACAAATATGTGTTACAAGAGGGTGAGAATCAAGAATTTATATTAATGATTTTCTCAGGAAACAAGAATATTTTTGGCTAAAAAAAAAACAACAAATTTTTCATAAATATATTTTTATTTAAAACAGATTATCTCAAATCACATCTTGACTAAGGTAATTCTCACCTTGCCATACTATATTCTCCCAGAAAAGTAACAATGCTTGTATTTGTCTATAATTAACTACTCAAAATGGAATTGTAAATATGATATGCACATGAATTCACATTAAGGCTAAATAGTTTTCAAAATTATCATAAGAAACGAAATTTTAAAAACACTGGTGACTTAGCTATCGTATGAAATATTTTCCTGACATCTAATAAATCCCTCTTGATAAAGCAATTTAAATGATTTGTTTTTTTACAAAGAGAATCCACATTCAAACCATGTTTAATCTTCTAAATAAGGATGACAAATTATCTACAATGAAAAGAAGGTATCTCCAAGTTTTATTAGTAACACTACATAGGGAAGATATTTCCTCTATTTTGTTATTTTTAGCGATGAAGAGTGCAATGTTACTTCATTTGTCTTCATTCACGTGTACCCAAAGTGTTTGTGTGACTAGCAGAACTGGTACCTGGCTCCTCACCAACAACTCTGGGAATAGTATGCCACCATCAATATATATATATCAATATATATGAATAGTATGCCACAATAGTATGCCACTGCCACCATCATCTGGGACATAATGATAGAATTACAGAATCAGAATGGTTTAGGTTGGAAGGGACTTTAAAAGTCATCTAATTCCAACCTCCCTGACACTGGCAGGGACACCTTATGCTAGTCCAGATTACTCAAAGCCTTATCCAACCTGGCCTTGAACACTTCCAGGGATGGGGCATCCACAGCTTCTCTGGGAAACCGCTTCTAGTGCAGTGCTGAATGCAGCACACCAGGTAGGGTCACAAGAGAGAGACTGGGGGGGGAGAATCACCTCACTTGACCTGCTGGCCATGCTTCTTTGTATGCAGCCCAGGATATGGTTGGCTTTCTGGGCTACAAGCACACATTGCCAGCTCATGTCGAGTTTCTCATCAACCAACACACCCATGTCCTTCTCCTCAGGGCTGCTCTCAATTCATTCTCCTTCCAGCTTGTATTTGTGCTTAGGATTGCCCAGGCCCAGGTGCAGGACCTTGTATTAGGCCTTGTTGAACTTCATGAGGTTTGCACAGACCCATCTCTCAAGACTGTCCAGGTCCCTTGAGATGGCATCCCTTTCCTCCAGTGTGTTGAGCACACCATACAGCTTGGTGTCATTGGTAAACTTGCTGAGGGTGCACTCAATCCCACTGTCCATGTAACCGACAAAGATGTTAAACGGTGCCAGTCCCTATACTCACCCCTGGGGAACACCAGTTGATGCTGATCTCCACTTGGACATTAAACTGTTGACCGTAACTCTCTGAGTGACAATCCAGCCAATTCCTTACCCACTGAATGGTCCACATGTCAAATCTATGTCTATCCAATTTAGAGACAAGGGCATCATGGGGAACAGTGTCACATGCTTTGTACGAGTCCACATGGCTGGTGTCAGTTTCTCTTCCCCTATCTACCAAAGCTGTAACCTCATTGCAAAAGGCCAACAGATTTGTCAGGTGTGATCTGCCCTTAGTGAAGCCATGTTGGCTGTCACTAATCACCTCCTTATTTTCCACGTGCCTTAGCATAGTTTCCAGGAGGATCTGCTCCATGATTTTAACTGGCACAGAGGTGAAACTGACAGGCCTGTAGTTTTCTAGATCTCCCATTTTTCCCTGTTTAAAAACAAGGGTTATGTTTCCTCTCTTCCAGTCAGTGAGAAATCTACTGGACTGTCACAACTTCTCAAATACAGTGGACAGTGGCTTAGCAACTTCATCCACCAGTTCCCTCAGGACCTGTGGATGCATCTCATCAGGTCCCATGGACTTGTGCACCTTTAGGTTCCTCTGATGGTCTTGAACCTGATCTTCTGCAACAATGAGAGGTTCTTAATTTCCCCAGTCCCCTTCTTTGCCTTCTGGGATTTCAGCTATGTGGCTAGAGCTCTTGCTCGTGAAGACTGAGGCAAAATAGTCACTGAGTACCTCAGCCTTTTGCATATCCCAGGCGACCAGGCCTGCCACTTCCTTCCAGAGAGTGCCTACAATTTCCCTAGTTTTCCTAAAGACTAGGGATAAATAGCGATAAATCACTGACATACTGTCCTGGTTTCAGTTAGGACAGAGTTCATTTTCCTCCTGGTAACTGGTAGGGTGCTGTGTTTTGGATTAGGATGAGAAGAGTGCTGATAACACGCTGATGTTTTACTTGTTGCAAAGCAGTTCTTACGCCAAGCCAAGGACTTTTCAGCTCCTCGCTCTGTCCTGCCAGCAGGCAAGCTAGGGGTGCAGCAAGAGCTGGGAGGGGACAGACCCAGGACAGCTGACCCAAACTGGCCAAAGGGGTATTCCATACCATCTGACGTCATGCTAAACAATATATAGGGGTGGCTAGCCGGC
>NC_048893.1:142652396-142678783 GCF_011077185.1 Oxyura jamaicensis | reverse complement strand
ACCCAAACTGGCCAAAGGGGTATTCCATACCATCTGACGTCATGCTAAACAATATATAGGGGTGGCTAGCCGGGGTGGGGGGGGCGGCTGCTCGGGGATAGGCTGGGCATTGGCCAGAGAGGGAGGGGGGAGGGTGAGCGAACGGCTGTGTGGTGTTTAGCTGCCAGCTGGGTTAAACCACAGCACATACCTACAGAAGCCTGTCTTGTTGCTCTTGATGTCCCTGGCCAAAGTTAATTCTAATAGGGCTTTAGCTTTCCTAACTTGCTCCCTGGCTGCTTGGATGATTTCTGTATATTCTTCCCAGGCTATCTGTCCTTGCTTCCACTCTGTGTAGGCCTCCTTCTTCTGCCTGACTTTGGCCAGGAGCTCCTTTTTCATCCATGCAGGAATCTTAGTGTTTTTACCTCTGAGCTTGGAGGAGGTGATCCTTGAATATTAACCAGTTTTCTTGGGCCTTGCTTTTGCCCAGGGTTTTCTCTCATGGTACTCTACCAAGAAGATCCCTGAAAAGGGCAGAATCTGCTCTCCTTAAGTCTAGGGCAGAAAGCTTTCTGTGCTTCCTCCTAGCTGCCCTCTGAATGCAAAACTGCACCATTTCATGGTCACTGCAGTCAAAGCTGCCCCTGAACTTCAGATTTCCCACCAGCACCTCCTTGTTGGCGGGAAGGAGGTTCTGCATAGCATCTCTCCTCATTGGCTTCTCTATCACTTGGAGAAGGAAGTTATCATCAAGCATTCCAGGAACCTCCTGGATTGCCTATGCCCTGCCATGCTGTCCCTCTGGCAGATACCAGGGTGGCTGAAGTCCCCCATGAGGACCAGAGGCTGTCAACACAAGGCTGCTTCTATCTGTCTATAGAAGGCCTCGCCTGCTTGGTCTTCCTGATCAGGTGGCCTGTAGCAGAATCTCACTAAAATGTCCCCTGTCCCTGCCCTCCCTTTAATCCTGACCCCTAAGCTCTCAGATCCATCCCAGGCAGAACTCCATTGACACAGAGAGTGACATTCCCTCCTTGCTACCTCTGCCTGTCCTTCCTAGAGAGCCTGAACTTTCAAGCCATCCTGAAATGTAAGAAACAGCAGCTCAAGTTCAAGATTACACTCCTGGAATTGTATTACTTCTGAAGAAAGTTTTCTTGCCTTTCTGAAATCAGAACATGGGTAGAGCGAGTATGTATCTACCTGCAGTATAACATGAGGATCCAAAGGTATCAGTAAGGATATTAGAACTATAGCACAGCACAGTACAAGATGGGATGAGAAAAATAAAACTATAATACATGCAAAATGTCACTGATGCCTCCTTGGCTAACAAAATGTTTGCTCCGCATATTTTTGCAGACAATTTTCTCCACAAACTTAACCTTCTAGAAATTTCAGTGTATACACTAACCCATACCTATATATAAACCAACGATTTAATCTACTGTGAAAATAGGCTGAGCTTTCATACCCTTTAAGAGAGTAGATACAGAATATCTCAATAGGAGAAATCTATATCCCAACATAGTTAACTTGTCTCAAATACACTTAAGTTTACTATTGCTTTACTACCTCTTCTTGCTATAAAGTAGTATTTAATTGCTGAAGTCCAAAAAGCATTTGGAAGGCATTTATACTCTTAGAATAGTATAAAAATAAAATAATGCATATACAAAAATGAAATAAAGTAATACATATACAGTAAGAAGATTCATGTATGGCATGCTAATAGCCAATAAGAAATTAATCAATGTATAATGTAAGTACTGAATTGTACCCTTAAATATACATGCAAACCTAAAAATATATAACTAGGAGTTCTCTAAAGAAGGCAGTCTCAGAGCTGAATATATATATATATATATATGCATAAAGTATTTGAATGATCTATGAATACCTATAGACACATCTCCTACTTTTCATTAAATATTTTTGCATGATTAGATCCTATTCCTTAAATCTGGTCCTTAATATGTCGATCACTTGCAGTTAAAGACACAAAAGGGGAAAAAAAGAAAAAGGCAAACAAATAAACCGAACCCATAAAAAAGTAATCTTGGCTTTCTATGCAGACCTTCAAGGATGATACAAAATCAGCAGCATCCCACCCCTTGTATCTCACCTCGTAATTCACAGGTTTGTTTTCCTGAGTACCAAAAAGCAACTAAAATACCAGAAACAGACATGAACAAAAATCCTACATCTCATCAATTATTGGAGAGAGATTCAGCTAAATAAATGGCATTGTCTTCAGTGAGATCAGAAACAGAATTATCTGAAGTTTTTTTGAAGATTATTATGAAGTTGATATTCCAGCAGAAGTCTATACAGAATTTTATTTATATTTACTAAATAATTTAAAAAAAAAAGGGGGGGGGGGGGGCGGGGGGGACGGACCAAACAGAGTCCTGTTTAGGAGCAACAACTTTTTGCCATTCTGAGTTACTTTTAAAAGCATGGTTGATAGTCAAAATGACAGAAATAGACATTAGAAGATGGCAAAATACCAAAGAAATACGGTAACATGACAACTACAATTTACAACATTTTCTGATGAACCCTGTACACCTACATCCACAGTGTCAGGAAGGATAGCTCTGCCATCAGAAGGAATCTGAAGAGAAAAAAGCAATTTGTATTCAGAGACACACCATGAAGCTCAGTGTTGTGTCCACAGCAGAGTATATCTCAGTCCCTCCTGGTGGAGGACAAAGATGGGATGGGGTGAATTTTCCAGGAGCTGCAACAGAAAGCTGACAGGAGAAAGAGCATGAGGGTGGGATGCTGAGCTAGGATGCATGAGAGGTTTTTGGAAGGTGTCTGTGGGTAAATGGTGATTTGTGAGTTATCAGGTGGTAGCTGTGGTAGCTGTGGGGAGCAATCGTGAAGTGGTCAGACACAAGAAAGGAGCACTGACCATGTTCTGGGAGAGTGAGGGTGAAGGAAATGTGAAATGGTGGGATGTTGAGAAGCACAGGTCATATTTAGACACAGCCTCCAAATCCCACTCCCAGAGCACCGTTCCACAGTTCAGTGTCTGGAAAACTTTGAATGCAACTACTGTGTTAAGTGGATCCTGTACATTCACAGAAATATATACAGCAAATAAGCTAGCTAAAAATAAGAGTTTGACATCAGAATATAAGAAAACAACAGAAAAAAAGTGCTTATTTTGGCTCCTTTTCAAATTTCAGTGCAAATTTAATTTTTTGCCGGAGACAAACTGCTGTTGATTTTAATGAGCCGTATTGGGTTGATAGCTTTACAATGTTTATTCTCAAATGATCTCTGTCATTTTCCATACGCCACTTATAGTACAGAAACAAGTACGTTTTTCACATTAAAAACAGAACAGTCTCCCTGTCTTGAACATATTTGCTATTGCTACGCAAGACTACCATAAAGAAAACAAAAGGAGGTGAAGAAATCATGCTTTACCTGTCCATACTTTGCAGCCAAATGTAGGGGTGTCCAGTACTGATTATCCACTACATTGAGATCAGCCCCATGATCCAGTATCAGAGATGCAACATTCTTGTATCCATTTGCACAGGCCACGTGCAGCTGCAATATGAAAATATCTTGAGATGTTTAGTTTAGAGTTCTCAGAAAAAAAAAAAAAAAAAAAAGGAAAAAAAAACATAATGCACTATTGCATAGATTAATTGCCTTAAAGACATAGCTGGATAAGTCACAGTAACAACAAATTCAAAACTTACATGAAAGCAACATTCTAGAAAACCACCACTTAATCCTTCTTAACACTTATAAACAAACAAACAAAAAAAAAAAATAAGAATGTCAATTTACTGATATCTATATAAACAATTCAGTCTCACTAGACCGTTTTCATATAATTTCAAGCAAATTTCCAATATCCATTTAAAGCTTATTCACTGACTTCAAGAGCCCAGGTATATTCACACATTTCAGCAGAGCTTGGCCTAACTTTCTCATGAGATAGTTCAAACGTCCCAGATGCGAGTTGGCATTACTTTATTCTAAAAGGAATTCATTAACACATAATCAATATAAGCACGTTGACTTTGCAGCACAAAATTAGTCATAAAAAAAAAAATCTTCTTAAAAAATACCACAGAGATTTTGTTTCTTTTACTTGTGTTGCTTCACAAGATAATTTAGGTAATTTAATCATTTAGAGTGGCATTGCTTTGATAGTTTAAATTGATTTTCTATACCGCTATACTTCATTTCAGAGGTACCGTGGGACAGAGAAAGAGGGAAATAAAGTAAAAGAATGAGAGAAACTCATGTAAGATGGAACCTCTGGTGGTCCCACAGTGCAACTTCCCATTAAAGCAGGGACAACTTCAAAGCTATCTGTACTTTCTCATGGCTTGTTGATAGGAGTAGCAACGACAGAATGAGAGATAAGGTACTAAGAACTGCAATGTCAAGAAAGCAAAAGAAGCTCAAAAATTATCTTTGTTAATGGGTTATTTGAGAAATTGGATTCATAGAGAAAGATGTGGTAGGGCAGCATGATACTATTACACTAGTAATAATCAAGTGAAAGAAGAAATGCAATAAGGAATCCTACATGAGGGAAAATCTGTTTGCAAATTTTAGTGGAAATTGTTTCTTATGTATGGTGAATAACTCTGTTGAGGCAGATAATTCACATGACCAGAATGATTCAGTTCACAGGGTAATGGTGTTTATTTTCTCATGGTTCTCTGCTATGATTTCAAACATTCTCTCCACTTCTGGGAGCAAAGGAGACAAAATTTGCATTTGGAAGTTGGCAGACTGTAATTCCCCACTTGTGCTCATAAGGAATCAATCCTTGTAAAGGTCAAAAAAACAGGGTTCAGTAAGACTGCAGAACAGGGTTAACCTGTACACCAAAATAATGTAGCCCAACCACATGGGTTTTTGTTTGTTTTTTCCCCTTGAAGCATTGTTAGCCTAGGAGACATTTTTTTCTAAGAATTGGAATGGATGGCTAATGGCAAGAAACTTCTTGCAATAAACCTCTTATTAGAACTGTGGGTTGCAAAATCACTTTAAGCATAGGAGACACCAAAAACTGAGTCCAGAATATTATTGACACTATTTTTTAACTTCAGGTTCAGCTGTACCTGCAGAGAGTAAGCATAAAGTTTTCTTTATGAACATTCTTAAAGCAGAGGATTGAAACACATTACAGGCCTTCAAAAATCTTCCCCTGGAATGGGGGCAGAACATCAATTATGTACACCATAAATGTTCTGATTTCAAATATACAAAAACCTCAACATTTTCCCATAATTTGATATATCTTCAGCTTTTTTTTTTTAACAAAAGAAATTAAATTTTCTATTCAAACATCAATTTGACAAGTACAATTTTAAAGCAGTTTAAAAGCTCAGAGGACAAAGGAAATATTTTATGACTAAAACCTTTTGAAGAAAAAAAAATATTTCAGGAAAATTTATCAGAAAAAATAGTTTTACCACATATCATTCTGTGTCTGTACTGCATATACACATATGTATGTGCTATGAATCCAAGAGAATGTGTACATATGTCATCAATTTTTCCTTATTGATCCTAACTTACACGTGGTCTTAGATAATGTATGAAGAAAAGATTGCTTGTGACCTACAGAGAATCAATTCCTGAGGTGGAGAAAGCAGGGCTCAGTGCCACTCTTCTCCAAGTTTGCTGCCACAAAGAACGTGGTTTACGTTTGTAGCAATGGGTATATATAGGTTTTCCAGAGATATACCAAAATACAGTAGAACATTGAGCTGAAAAGCGAGCTGGACTAAACATTTTTTCCCAATCTACTGCTCTCTGTTCAGAACTTATAGCACCTACTCCATCCATAAGGTACTTAATCTGCTGCTTAGCAATCTGCACTGAAGATGTAGGTAGCTCTTAGGACAGTCCTGTGCAACAGTGCTCTTCCAAACTGGCAATGAGTTTCATGAAGCTTGTCACTGTGTTGACAAGTTTATCTTCTCGGTATGCACAATATCAAATAAAGAATGTACTTCTGGCTATGGCTTACAACACACCTTCAGAAATGGAGAACATAATATTTATTCAACTGATTACACAGTAAAGAATAAAACTAAATGAAAAAAAAAAAAACAGTATGGGGAAAAAAAAAAGACTTGGTGACTGTCAATCGGTAGGATTAAAGCAACACAGTCTTGATTTTCTGTACGCTCTCTTTCAAATATAATTATATTCCTGCTGTAAACTGTATCATCTTAGATTCTATCAAAAGAAAATACATCTCATTTTCTCCTTACAACTGACATATTTGTTGTTTTCTCTGTACTGATATATTTAGAGCAACAACAAACTGTTCCCAGAGCCCTTCGATACACACACAGCTATTACAGACTGGCTGACTCCACACCCATGAATAGAGACAGAGCAGTCTATCAAATTCTGTATTTCCCACCAATTTGTAAGACAAAACTTTCACATAATAGAAATCACAAACAAAAGCAAAACGATTCACTCTGTAGCTACTTGTGGCAAGACTATGAAAGAAGTCCAGAAATCAAAGTTCAACATAAAAACTGTGCCCAAAAATATCCCCTTTGTCCACATCCCACCAAACAAGAAGAAACAAACAGAAATTTAGAAACAAAAAAATGCTTTTCTTCTAGTATATGCAGTACTGTTAAACACATTTCATAGATGCATTTCAGCTATTCCTGCTAAATACATAAAAGCTTTTATGAAGTGATGATCAGGCAAGTTCTTGATCTGGTTCAATGAAGCCAATTCAGACCAAAGTGGCAATAAAAGTACAAACAACTTACAATGTACTGAGTTAGCAGCTTAGCTTAAAGGTATCAGAAAAGTGGAAGTTAAATTAATGCTTTTATGAATGAAAGTAAACAGAACTTGCCTCATTCCTTCCCACCCACAACCCTTCCCTCCTGTTTTTAACTACAGTCAACTGCCTTGAGGCAGCCACCCCAAAAGTCAATAGACACAGCCAGTGCTAGGATTCAACAATCCCAAATATGAAGCTAATAGTTGAATATGAACACTTATAATTTAAGCTCTCCACAGATGGAACTAAATACAAATGATCTAGTATTAATTCATTATCATAGAATGTAATTCAGCATAAATTGAATGGTTCAGTAACACATACAATTCTGATTTAGTATAGTACTTGGAAAAAAAAAATAGACTGATTCAACATCTTAATGATGAGGATGATCATTTCCTGATTGATAACGATGCTGAAGGTTTTATATGCAAAGAGAACATTTCACAGACATGCTATTTAGGGAAAAATATGTTATTTTTAAAATAATTTGGTAGCTGGTGTATAGTAATATCTCTTAGAAGAAAAGTAAAGCAAAGCAAAGCAAAGCAAAAAGTAAATGTGAATCAATGATTACAAATAACAAGCAAATTTAGAAGCGGGAATATTTATCCAATGATAAGGTGCAGGCTTCCTTACACTGAATCAAGACAGGATAGCTTCACGAAAGACTAGTTTTAGACTAGCTCAGCCAGAAGATATGAGCCTAACACAGTAATCACTCGGTGGAGCTTTAGGCCTTCTCTTACATACAATGTCAAAGATCATAAGTATCTGCTCTAGTTCCATACTACAGAACACATTTCTTTTTTTCATTATTGATTTTTTGTGTGGCACATTCATTGGCCAAGAGTAAGAAAGTTGACATTACGACACAGATATTGCACTAGCCTATTTCAAAATCTGTACTGTGCAGGGCATTGACATGTATCTATTTTCAAAAGGAGAAATAAGAACCAAAATCCTACACTCCTTCATGTCTTTTTGTACAGAATGGCCTAGCTTTGCAACTGCACTTGCAATGCTCACCATTACTGTTGAAATACATGTGTACTCACATGGCTGAAACTCTATTACATACTGCTACTCACCAGGGTAACTCCGTCATCATTCTTTTGATTCACGCTTCCTCCACTTGCTATTAGCTGTCGGACATCTGTAAGCATTGTCATAGGTCTCTGTATCTTCATTTGACGCAATGAATTCAGCTCAACACCTGGAAAAATGAAAGGGCTAAAACCTGCTATTTCATTCATCAGACAAGAACACACATGATTTTGTTTCCTGGTTTTGTAAAAGGCTAGTCAGCATTTAGTTAGACTTCAGTGTATATTTACAGAACATGTTTACTTGCTCATATTTACCAACAAACTGATTCGTATCTTTAGTCACTACATGGATGATTTAATGTCATTCAGCAACAACAGATAAATGGTCGTGATCCCCTGTTAACTGGCAAGAGCAGTTGTAGGCAAAGAAGATGGAATATCATTAAATCCACTGAACCTGTGAGAAGTAAAACAGCTGTGAATGGGAAAAAATCACTTGAGGGAAGCCACTCCAAGTCTTCAGGACTTACTGAATGAATATTATTTTTGACTGCATTCTTTCACCCCTCTGTATTCATTACAGTGTCCCAGACCAACCTCTCATATCTGTCAGCTCAACTGCTTGAGAGATTGTGAAGTGAAGCAAGTGACATTAAAACTCAATGCTTTTTTATTTGCCTAGGTTATTTTTAACCAGGATTAGTTTTCCAACTGGGCCTGGACCATTGCAAGGCCCATAAACCTAGTGAAAATGTGGTCTGGAGGCAGCAACAAATGGGAGGGGATGAAAGGAATGAAGAGCCTGGGACTGCTTGAGTCAGCATTGCTATTGAAAGAAACACTTGTCAAAGTACAGCTTTAAAAGGAAGATACGCACGGCAGTCTATAACCAAACGAAAGCATGGCCTCCAGTCTGGAGAGACTTAAAATTAGAAACGGACGGTACAACAAAATTGCTGAGCGGCTAAATTAGCAACTGGCTTTGGCTTGATTGGAATATCTAACCAAAATTCAGGGCTTGATTCTTCTGTTCATAACTTCCAGTGGTAATTTACATATTACATATAGAAACATTTACATATTACATATAGAAAATGTAATTTAAATATAAAAATCTTTCCTCTCTGCCATGGTCATGGCATAACAAAAACCATACGAATAAATGATTTATTGGTTCTCTTCCACATTTGTCAGTGAGCTGAAAAGTGACAAATAATAAATTAAATATTATGTATGTAGCTTAAATATTTTTACTTGAATGATTCATTTCATATTTACTTTTCAACAATTCCTGCAGGGTTATCTTCATTACTAAAAGGACTGAAGCATGTTTCAGGGTAAAAGCATATGTAAAGTCTCATAGTTTAAAGCTATGCTGGAGCTCATGCAAATGGGTATACCACATGTAGTCCAACAAAGAATCCCATTCATTTTCCTTCTCTAACATGCTATTCTACACATTGCTCTATGTTCTGAATTTTATTTGCATGCAGCACCTCAAAGAGTTTCAGCTCTAAGGTGAAGTGTTCAGAGTGTAAACACTGCCTCGCTAATCACATTTACTTATCTCTTATTTTCATACTTGCCACCCGAATGATACTAAATGACACCTAATGTAAAACACATACGTGAACCTCAACTGGAGAAAATGAGACATGTTCTGCACCTGGACTAAAACCTGTGCTCTTTCACATAAATTTAATTCAGACAAACATATATATTTGTATTGACAGCTTAAATTAGATAAACATCCAAAAGCAGAATGTGCAAACATACTATATTGATTGACAGTAGCTAGACTGGGACACAATGTAGATTTTATATATGACATTCTGAGTACCTCCTAAGAATCGATGTATTTATTCATTTTGTCAGAACATAATTTTTTATGCCTTCCTTACATTTCAGAGTAATAACTTAAAGCTACCTCACGACATTTACAAATTACTGATGTCATGTTATTTTACCTTCCTGTTTCTTCCTAGCTCCTGCTTTTTGCAACAGTAAATTGACAGTTTAACATACTTGCTCTAGTAGCTGAACTCTCTCAGATGCAGAAGTTCAGATTTCCAGAACACTAAGTAGTGAAGGACTACATACACCCCAAATTAGTCATCATTTGTAACACTGACTCTACTTGTTAAGCACATTATATAGACCGAAAAGCTGAAACAAAACTTGTCTGGCCATGATTAAGCTCTGTCTAATGCTGTCATGTAAGAAAGATTAAAATTGAAAAATATACGTATAGTTATATATCTGATGAAAAAGGCCATTTTAAATTACTACTGACAGAATTTATGTCATTTTTGTCTTCCTTTTGATGTCTCCACTAAGCAATTACAGTAATTTTGGTTTCCAAGGAGAGAGGTGATAGAAATTAATGTACTACCCCTTTTGACTGTGCATAATACCATAATACCTCTAACACTCAAACATGGAAATTATGTTCACAGGTTACAAATTAGAAATACCAGTATCTGAATTCCTCCAGAAAAAAAGACTGATTGATTGAAATATTGATCCTTGCCTTGCAAAGCAAATTTGATATCACCTTTGCGTACTCTCTATGGGTCCCCAAAATACCTGACTTGAAAATTTAACTTCACTCATGCTGAAAGAGGAATCAAGGAGAGTTCAGTTGCATCATTTGCTTTAAACATTCTAACATACATGTAATTATATAACCATCAGCTCAGAGAAGATGCATAAACAATGCTACACAAAAGACAAAAGTGAGCTACCAGAGTGACATGTTCCACAGGCTACATTTTAGCAATGTCCAAATGAGTTTTAAATGAGTTTTGAAAATGCTACAAGAACAATAGAGATGCCCTTCGGCTGCCTTTATAGAAAATAGAATGAAAACATTAAAAAAAAAAAAACAACTATCTAAATTGCAATCACAAGAGTTGCAGAGTTTTGAATCCCAAGAGCTCAGGAAATGTTGGATTTGAGAGGGAAGGCTTCTCCAGTGAAGACTTGAGAATCAGCTTTACCGAGCATGTGCATGTATCGTTCTCTGAGACTCAGACAAAGAGACTTGGTCAGTAATTGCCTTCCCTTAATCAAGTTTGTAATTCTGCAGTCTCCTCTCCCTCCCCAGGGAGTGATAGTTTTCGTGAGTTTAGATGGAAGAAAAAAAAAATGTTACCCATACAGTAACTCTTGCAGTCTGAATCAAAGAATGACCTTCATGTTGCTTTTCAAAGGGAAAATATGGTTTAGATATTCAGCTGAAATGGGACGACAGCCAGCATGAATAAATAGAGGAAGAAAACCAAATTGGCATGTAGTATGGGAACAGATTCACATAAAAAAAAAAAAAAGAAGAAAAAAAAAAAGAAAAAAAAAAGGCATAGGATAGAAAATACACTCCAAATACCATGTAAAATCAGAAGAGTTACATGTTCTCAAACTCTGCAGGAGACGAGATGGAGAAGGAATAGTTAAAATGGTAGTGACCCTGCACAGCACAGCACTGGGTGATGAGTGTCAGTGCTGATGACAAGCAACAGCATAACCTAAAAGCTACAAAATGTATCACTTCTCCACATTTACGAGAAACACCTGACAAGGCCATTTCATTTACTTTGGATCTCTCCCCCTTTCTGGGATACGGTTATAGAACTGATAACCCAAAGGAATGTAAAAACCTCAGATAAAAAAGGGGAAAGTAACTTTTATTTAAAGCAGTAACGCAATACATGGCAAACAGAACTGAGAATTGCTATAAAAATATTTTCCTCAAAAACATCCATTACTAAGAAGTGTCTCTGTCAGAGACCTGTTTCTGTGACCAGACCAAAGCTCTATACTCAAGGACACCCAGCAGCCACTCTTTTTCTAACTAACTTACATGTCTCATCTCTAATGGGCATGCAGGAGTTTTTAGGAGAGGTCAATATCATCATGTCTTGCAAGCACAAATGTATGGTAAAAACTTGAACCAGCTGTGAGAAGCCAATTGCTCCCCTTAATTCTTCTCTCAATTCTCTCATCCTGCCTATATCTGCCCTTTCTGCACTGAACTGTGATCACAGCAAGGCTCTTTTCACCTCAAGTGTTGATCCTATGTTCCATAATTCTGAGGATACTGTACCTTAGAAGATGTTTTTCTCCTGTGCGGCACAGTACAAGATAGACATGTTCACAATCAATCAGTGAGAAAAAAATATAATCATGGTACCATTCTTGATATATTCATTTTCATTCATGATACTATTCATGTGTGGCTGCTACTTCATTCAGCTGTATTTGCATAAAGTTTCAGATTTACTGGCCACTTATTAGATAGCTTTACAAAGAGCACCAATTTTGTAAAATTACACAGTTCAGTAGTTCTTGTGAACATCATTTAGCAGCATTATGTGCATCTGATTTTCAAAGTTCAGGACGTGAACAGATACTTTTCAGCAACGATTATTATGTGAGAAGGGAAGCCAATATTTTCAGTATGTGCAAAAGAATGCATACGCGCAAAACTACTGAGGGTATAGCTCTAATTCATTACAGGAGTACTGACTGATGGCTGTCACTGGGTTTTACGTGTTTGTCTTTAAAGCTATTATTATATATGCTGTCAAAGCAAATGATTGATGTTTAGGTTATTTCTTTTTACTCAGAAAATCTATCAGAAATGAAATTCCTGTTTTCCCCTCATGTAGACATCAGAGTGACAATTCTCCCACTCTAGTGAAATACACTCTCTCTTCTATAATATGGATGTTGATGACCCATATAACTAAAATTAGTTACGTGAATTCAGTCTCTTAATTTGTATGATAACTAAAATAACTCTCATTTATTTTAACAGACTGGCACAATCTCAAGGCTTAATCCTAAAGCATTCATCTGTAGAGATGTCTTGCATGTTTATTTTATTTGTAATGTTAATACTAGAATGCAGAAGCAAAAAAAGTGTCATCACCTTGAGATAAGTGTCATGTCTTAAACAAGCTAATCATGTACAGTTCTTCAGTACTCAATATTTCTCTGCAAGTACTCAATGTTATAGTTGGTTGTTTTTGTGGGAGAGCTGTAAGAGCAGGCTACTCAACAAGTACCAGGGAACATGAGGCAGTGTCCTCACTGTCCAGGGCACAGCCTCAGCATACCCAAACAAGAAAATCAGCCAGGTCTGGCTATCTGAGAATCTTGGCTAACTCACAGTCCTGTGATTGGCAGAAAAGCATGTAGAAACATATCAGAACAAGTCTGGTGAAGCCAGGAAGCCAAGACAGTGGGTCAGGGTGCGAGTCATGGCTCAGGCAAGTACCAAGGGCAAATGCCTGAGCCTAAACATGGCTCTTGAGCCAGGGGATGGGTGAAAGATCATGACAAGGTGCCTCCCAACTCCATCCCACTACTGAGCTGTACTCTCAGCCAACTGTTCCCAAGCTACACAGCTCTACCTCATCAGACCTGGCCTTCAGCACAGGCAGCCAAACCCCTGGGAGTGTGGCAAACAGGTTGCAGGACCTGTGGGTACATGCAGGACACTGACAACTTTTTTCTAACTTGCTAAAAGTTATAATTGGCCCTGGGAAACCTGATCTACTGTGTGGCATCCCTGCCCACAGTAGAGGGGTTGGAATTAGATTGTCTTTAAGGTACTTTCCAGCCCAAGCCATTCTATGATTCTATGATAATTATAGGAATTCTATAAATGTTGGTCATTTGTTTCTGATGGTAACAGAATTAGATTGTTCATCACTAAGCTCTTCAAAAGGATACTAAAAGGACATCCCTCATTTCGGATGTTCCTCACAATATTTTTCAGATTTCTGTAAAGGTTATTAGTCAAAGAGATGCCAGTATTCCTTCTAGAGTCACTTACAAAGTGGATCATAACCTACTGACTATAACTTAAAATGTTAATTCAAGTGCCAAAAGTCTGCACATTGAGTTTAAAGGCTCTTCCTTTGATAAAAACATGTGGGTAACAAAATGTTTCCATATGATGGATTTTTTTTTCTTTAATTAACCACACATTTGCATGCTGGAAGCACACAAATAGTAAGAGGTGTCTGAGGTTAGCAAGTCAGTTCCTCAAAAGTTAGAAAATATAAAAACTAAGGTAGTCTATTGAAGCTCATAATAAAAAATACAAAGACCAAAGGAAGACAGATGAACACTCAAAAATGACAGTTTTGATGTGTCATATTTTCTATGTGGTTCACTTTCAGGACTTGAAGGGACCTAGCGAAACATGAAGTTTAGTCCCCTGGTTCTCACAGGCGAGACTGTCACCTAACTCCTTATCAGCATTTAATCTAGCTCTACATAGAAAATTGATTATTAGTGTGTTATAATGCTACAGTTAGGTAATTCCCAACCAAGAAACAGAGTGAAAAGCTTTAAATTACCCTAAGGCTGCTTGGTGTTGCTTGCATGATTTTCTGTCAACCTACTGCTTCAACATTAGTAGTAGAAAACTTTCAAGCAGACATTTACATCAATCACTTTGCACATGGTTCAAATAATAATGATAATAACAACATATTTCAAATAGTTCAACATAGTTCACAATAGTTCAACATTGAACTATGTCAACAACATAGTTCAAATAATAATGATAATAACAATATGTTGACACTGTAGTCCATTCTGATTGTAGTATGTTAGCATTAATTCCTTAAGGTCTATGAAAAGCCTTTGATAGCTTTAAATAGGAAAGTCTAGAAAAGTACTTTTATGAAATGATATTGATCTGTAGCAATGGCTCTTCTTGAGTGCACTAAGGAAATGGTACATATTTTTTCCCCTGTTGGATTACTAGATCTTTTTAAGGGTTTCTATAATGCAACCTTGATGTAAGAATACTATGGCATCCTTTTTCTTATTTTTTTTAATTAATAGCAATCAAAACTGATGAAAAATATACATATCTGAGATTTTCATATTGCTCTTATTTTCATAAAAAGCAACAGTGTTGAGAAACACATCACCAGATGTATTTGGTGTAGGTGTCAAGGCTTTGGTAGCACAAGGGTTTGTAGGGCTGGCCTGTGTGAGAAGAGGCAAGAGGCTGCCCCGTGCTGGACACAGCCTGTTCCAGACGGCTCCAGTGGATCCAGCGCAGGGCACAGCTGAGTCCTTCACTAAGATTTGTAGTGCAGTTGAACAGATCCAAGTTAACATTAGACTAGATAGCTTGGATGCTATAAGGCATGTAGGCGTGGAAGGGAATTATTCAAGAAAGCTGTCTGGGAAGCTGAAGAAATATTTAAGCAGCTGGCTATGCCAAACTTAAGGTCTACAGGGTTACCAATTTAAAGGTGGCTTGCTTAGGCCTGTATGAAGTAAGACTAAAGTGCTTTTATGGTTCCAGAAATAAGAAAGGAGGAGTTCATTAACTTACAACCTCTCAATACATACCTAAGACACTAAAGAGCGAGAATGCTTATCAAATAATCATACATTGAAACACAAAATTGGAACCATCACTTATATAGAAATGTCACATTTGCTATCTTCCCTGAGATGCTTTACTGACATTTTAATGTTGCCACAAAACAGACAAATATAGTAAGAAAGATAACTTAAATTCTACCTTGCTAATAAAAAAGGGAGATAAAAGAGGTTTTAATGTTTCCTCTAAAATAACCTTCAAAGAAAGAAGAAGGAAATAATTGTTTAGCCCATTTAAGTATAATCAGCAACCGGAAGCAGTAAAACTACCCCAATGATAAAATCTGTAAGAAATTACAAACACACAAGACTTCTAAGAACTTTAATGTCCCCAGTTAACAAAGTTTTCTGTAGCATGTGATGGTTCTGATCTTACTTTGTTTCATAAAAGTAAATTGATAGCTTCTTGTTTTCCTGTTAGCTGAGCCATATGGCACATGATTTTTTTTTCTTTGTGAACTCCACGATAAAAAGCAATGACAGATGATTACAGATGTACAGAGTACAGATGATTTTACACAGCAATCTTAATGCTGTAAATCAGGCTGCACTACGGAATGGAAAATATTAAGGAAACCTTTTAGGAATGCAGTGGAAGTACAGAGAATAGGGAAACATGCCCTATACATTGTATTTACAAGGTGAGACTATACAAGAGTGTTTCACAATACTACAGGCTGGGGATGCTATTTACTCCAGGATCAGATAATGCTCTTGTGCAACAAGACCTTTGGCCATAATATTGCTCCATGCATGTGCAGGTGTGCATGGGGATTATTGTTATGATGAGGGCTTCACGAAAACAACCCTCAGAGAACCCTTTATTTTGTGCAATTCAAAGTAATTCATGCTTATCCACAAAGCTTTATTTCCTCCAGTGATTCCCTTATCAACTGTAATGTTTTTAACTACAGTAGAATATTTAAATACTTCAGAAGATACTAATGAAATTCTAACAACTAAGTGCAAAACAAGGGTCCTTTGTGATGCATATAGTTAGGGAAGAAGAGTAGCAGACCATTGAAGGTGATGGAGCAACCTTATGATGCACCTGTTTAATACACCAATGTTCTATGGATGAAGAGTATAGGACCTGACACTAACAGTGATTTCCTTGCCAAGTATAAGTTAACTTTTATCTTCAGTATCCATTAACACAATATAATTTAACTTAGTTTATGTTAAAGCATATTTCTTATATGGAGACAATGTGAAATGGCACATTTTTCTATCACTGCTCTTTGTTTTTTCTGCTTAATACATTTTCCTCAGTTTTATGATGAGCCCCTTAAAATGTTAATTACAGTCAAAAGCAATACTAGAAAAATCACTTCAGAACCTGTACCTAAATTTGGAAAAACAAATGCTTTTTTCCAATTCAGATGCTGTCATCTACAACATATTAAGCATATTTTATAATACAAATCTAGCTACATTTTTTTCAGTGCAAAACCAAAAGATAATATTTTTAAATAAGTAATAAATTTGCATATACAATTTCATTCAGAAGATTTGCAGAGATTTATATTTAACATATAAAAGCATACTCTGATGGTATACATAACTCATATGGGAAATGAAATAAAATGTAAAAACTACTTCTGACATCATTCAATTAGTTGGTGTAAAAGCTTCTGCATTACTGCCATTTTTCTGCTTCTGATTAACATTCTAGCATCTCTATATGAATGGGCAAAGGAAGATCTGACAACAGCCACTGTCACTAACTGGTGTTAGTTGTTCCACTCTGAACACACTGAAAACTTTTGTGATTCCAGATCATATTCCTCCCCTCCATCTCCAAACTAACAGAGTTGCTAACATATGTCTAATCAGTATCTGTACTTTTCAACTTGATGTCATGTTCAATAAAAATATTCCAGGATCTGAAGAGCTGACTTACCGTTTTCTTCCAAGTACATCAGAAGGATGCTGCTGGATTCAGTCCCTTCTATGGCATAATCAAGTGCAATGTTTCCATTAACATCTTGCAGCAGTACATTCGCTCCAGCCTACATATAAGAATGAAAAACATTTTAAGAATTTGCAACGAAACTTGAAAACACTGTTGGGGTTCTTATATATCAGGACCAGCTAACATTTCCATTCAAAAATATTTCAAAGCTGGTGTTCTTAGACAGCAAGCTGATTGTAACTTGCAACATTAAAAGCAAAACAAAACAAAACAAAATCACATGAAATAAAGAACTTCTGAACATCAGAAAGGACAGGCTTTGCTGGGGACAACTGATGCTGTTGCCACCCTAAGTGTCTAGCCAGCCTTTTCTGCATAGATGTCTGAGCTGCTCAGCAGTGAGTTTTGTAACCACCTCAGTTTGCAGCACAGCGTTTTAAAGTAAACTAAGCTGTCACCAATTACAGTGCGCCTTAAAACACTACACAGTAAAAACAGCAATGGTTCAAAAAGCTGACTGACAAGTAGCGCAGACACCCAGGCAGCAGGGATGGGCAGACAGCTGGTAGGGGTAACCTTGTCAGCCGGCCCAACCTCTTATGGCCTCATCCATCAATCCAGCCTCACAAAGAACCATCCCTTGCTAAATAAAATTGCCATTTGTCACCAACTGGAGACAATGAAAGTGAGCTTGATGATTTCAATTGTAGTCCCTAAAGGAGCCAGGCTGACATTTCTGTAAGTTTCATTCAAAATTCAATATAAAGACACACCACTAAAAGGAGCCGTTAGGAGGGGGAGAGGAGGGGATGTGAATAGACACATGAGAAGACTGAAGAGAAAATACCATAATGATAAGAAACCTTGTATTTTCTATATTAAGTACAGTTACTGTTACAATTTTCACTATGAAGGGCTTTTTTTTTATTAAAAAAAAAAAAAAAAAAAAAAAAAAAAAAAAAAGCTCTCTTCATAACCCTGAAAATATTATAAATGTCTTGTGGACATAAAAGTTTTACACTACAGTAAAATGTCATGTATCTTCTTTAAGAGGTCATAACTTCATTTCATTTCAAATGTTCTCTCTATGACTTTTAACTGAAAGGAATTATAAAATAAGAGTGACCTCTGGTAAATCTAATTACTTTTCTTACCAGCTTGTATGATAAAAGTTTAGCAAATAAAAATGAGGGCCAGTAAGGACAGCCTTTCTTAAAACCATAGTGGCAGAGGTCAACTGTAATAAGGAATTATTAATAGAAGGTATGACTGCTTCTTTCAGGAGCTTACACTCTAAGTACCATATCAAAGAAAAACTTAATGGGGTCAGCTCCTGGATCAGAGTGAAATACAGCATCACAAACTAGCAAATTCATGTGGCTTTCATGTCATCAAATGTAAGGTGTTGAAACTGGACTGCTAGTCTGAGCTAATCTCCTGGGTTCCCTTTGTAGTGACAACGGGACAGACAGGCATCACAGAATGACTCACTGCAGCTGTCTCAAATACCTGAGATATCCCACAAGGTGATAGACTATTCAGCAAAATAACCTGTCCTGCTATGCAGTATATTACTTTCTTTTCGTGTCTGTGTTGCTGCACTGCCTGTAAGGGGAACCTAGACAGCAAATTTAGATTAGATGCATATCTGTTAGATGGCTAAATGAGATTAATGATGGTAGTTGACTCTCATGCTTAGTAAAAAGGAACAGAATCACAGAATCACAGAATTTCTAGGTTGGAAGAGACCTCAAGATCATCGAGTCCAACCTCTAACCTAACACTAACAGTCCCCACTAAACCATATCCCTAAGCTCTACATCTAAACGTCTTTTGAAGACTTCCAGGGATGGTGACTCCACCACCTCCCTGGGCTGCCTGTTCCAAGAAGTCTTACATGAAAGGAGACTTACAAAGTATAAAATGTTACATTCATTATAGTGCTATAAAAATTAATTTCTAGTTGCTTATCCTGCTAACCAAAATTAAAGAGTTGATAAAAAAGCAGATGAAGGATGGATTTGAAGATCACAACCTCTTTGCAGAATGGCTTAATAACTATTTACTGTTTTGCCCATAAGAGTCTGCTGGTAATAGTAGAGTCAATGAAGTAACATACTTCTGTATCCAGTTGACTTGCATGCAGTATAAAAAACATAAACTCTTGAAGGTACCTATACTTCCCAGCATGTAAATACGCTCTAAGCAATGCCACAACTAGTTCAGGAGAATAATAATAAAATAGATCTACATAAATTTTCTTCTTTCTTGAGCTAAGAAAACAAAAGACCTTCGACACTAAACTCAGGAAAATTAGGAAATGGACCAGCAGCACACTTTTCATTCCTTCTCTAAAATGTAATATAATGTCATTGAAAGGAGAATATAACATCGAATTACTCAGCTCCAAGTAATTTTTTTGGTAGTTCTACGTTAACTTATTTCTTCAAAATGTGCACAATGAACTGCACTCAAGCAGAAGGTCAAGGCTGGTACAAGCTGGGACAGTAGTGATAGGAAAGGCTCTCAGAACTTAAGTGAAGAGGCAATTCTGGACAGTGATACGGTTTTATAAGTAGCAACTTTCTTTAAAAAGAAATCCTTTGTGGCTTTTAATAATAAGCACTTTTAATATGGTGTATCTGCCACTCTTCCCAATTTTGTATCACCAGCTAACTCTCTGAGCGTGCACTCTAGCTCATCGTCCCAGTGATTAATGAAGATGTTGAACAGGACTGGACCTGGTACTAGCCCCTGGGGTACACCACTAGTAAGCTGCCTCCAGCTGGACTGTGGGCTGGATCACGATCCTCTGGGCCTGCCCAGCTATGCAGCCAGCCTTCCATCCACCTCAGAATCTGCTTCCCTAAACCCAGCTATTACTATCCCTATGAGGATGCCATGGGAGACTGTGTCAAAAGCCTTACTACAGTAAAAAACAGCTCACCCATCAAGCTAGTCACCTCATGGGAGAAGGCTGTTTGAGCCATCTAACCACTGCAAATCTAGTTTGAAGGACTCTATCAAATGTTTTGAGAATAGCCACAAATAGTACTATTTATAAAATCTGTCATTGGCCAGAAAATAAGCGTTCAGTCAGGGAATTTTACTGCAGTTAACCTATTGCCCTCCACTTCTTTGGCCTCTCTCTCCAGCCCTGTTGCCTCTGTGTCTTTCCTGCTCCTCCCACTCTTTGGGTGTCTCCTCTGCTCTGCCAACATCTCCCAAGTCCCCTCCATTTCTTCTAGCCATTACCAGCCTTTCTTAAATATATTTTCTGGAGGTGACATAAATTCCCCCTGATGCTCAGCTGAATTTCAGCACACTGTGGGCTGGTTTTGCTCACAGCAGAGCTGGCTGGAACTGGCTGTGCCCTGAACAGGGCAGCCATGGCTCCTTCCACACAGGCCATCTGCAGTCCTGCTGGCAGCTTGCCCACTGTAAAACTTCAGCGTGCTTCGCAAAGCAAAGCAGTTCTGCGTACAGCTTATGAAAAAAGATAATCTTTTTGTCTCATGAGAGGAGCTGTCTGATTAAGGAGTACGTAATTCAAAGATTTCAGTACACACTGAGGCAGGTACTGGAAATTTTTGTTAAGCTCAGCTTCTTTGGTGCATTCCCAAAAATAGTTCTTAATTCTATTTCTGTGCTTAGCTATGCTTTCAAAGAGGTCCTGCCTGAACTGAAATAATCCACCTTTGTGAAAAACATCTGAAAAAAAGTAAGAAAAAAAAATCCTTAAGCGATCCAATCATTTTTTCTGTCTATATGGAAACAAAGCTGAGAAAAGGTACATAGATAAAAATTGCTTCCCTTCTCACAAGTTGTTTTTTTTTCCATCATTTTCCTCTCTTTCGCATGAGGCTATAGAAGACAGACTTCCCATTGTATTTCAAAGTAACTTGCTTATGAGGATTTTTTATCAAGGGATTCTCATTATTGAACCAGATTTTGATATGCATACAGATGGAAAACTTTAAGTTATTTAACATTAGAACCCACAAACCAAACAAAATAAAAACAAATTAATTAATCCAGGTACATCTGAAGTGTTGCCACTGTATAAGTAACCTTTTACAATTAGTCAAAAATGAATTTCATTTAAATTTAGTAATAAAGCCACTGTAGCACATGAGAAGCATAGGATTTCCCAGATGATCTTACCGGCTCGTCAGACACTTTTTTTTTGCCAATAATTGATACTCAGTTGCCTAAAAAAAGTCAACTACAACATACTTTTCATGTTAACTCAGGAAACATGGGGAACCCCTACTAAATTTGTGGCATTTTGGCACTCAGGAACATGCACATGCACTGTACATGGTACAGATGCTACTGAAACCTGTGGAAGCATGATGACTTGAGTTCAGGGAAAGGGGAGACATTCAGAGATATGCCAAGCAGCTGATGGCAAGTAAGGAGTTCATTCCCTTTAGCAGCACAGCAGGAGTTCTCATGGCCACTAAGACAGACAGACCAGAATTCTTCTGTCTTTGTTGCAATACCAAAATTTCCCATGAACTGGAAACTCTGAGTTTTAAATAACTGGAGTTAAAATTTATAAATACATTGTGCTACCATCCAAAGGTGGGAAATTTCGCTGTATTTCCCTTTCTAAGTGAATGGCACAATATCTCATTAAAAAAAAAAAAAAATGCTAACAGGTTGTCAGTATGATGCAACAAATTGTAAAATTGTACAAACACCAATATTTCAAAGTGTATATAGGATGGAGCATATCCTCCTATTCATTGATTACATATTTGCCTGAAATGCACTGGAAATTCCTCACTGTTAAATGTGACACAGATTTTTCAGGTCCTCAGCTTTCTTTTTATTTCCAGGCATCTCTCAGCTAGCTATGGGAGGTCCTATAAGAGGATTTGAAATCTTATTTTCTAATTAAAATGCAAACTTTCCATTTAGCTTCTTGTATGAGTAAAGACAAGATGGCAATACTAAAGGTGGCAGAAAAGATGACAGACTCACACAGGTAACTAACTGATAATGGTCAGGGCAGAATAAATGAAAGAGAAGCAAACTAATCACCACAAAAGCAGCAGTCTCAAGCAAAAGTGCAGACAGAGCATGACAAAGATGTGGAACGTGTGGTAGACAACAGATGCCACAAATACTGCACATTTAGTCCAAACTCAGATGGTCAAGATTGTGCTAAAGTATGAGTGTTACTGTTACATATATGGCCTCGTAAGACAGACAATAAGAAACCTAGATATAACCAGCAATGCAGACTGTCTGCGTATAGTCCTAATTCATTCCTAGGTTTCTGTTTCTCTTGAAGGAACTCTGAGGAATAGTTTCCCCAGGCTATTGATATTAGAGTTTCCAAAGTTCTATGCACGCTTAGTTTAAATACAAAATGCAGTACTGCATAAATAATATTTATTCCATTTCAGTTCAAATATTTTATCCGCCCACTTGAATTCTGCATACAGTGCTTGGCATAGCACGTACGAGAAGTTACTGGCTTACCCATTTTCAACACATCTTCATACTCCAGTCATTTCTCATAAAGAAGATGAATGTCTTGAAAAACTTTATCCAATATATCCCATAAGTTATAAAAAATATTTCTGAGGAAAATATTTGTCTTCAATGATAAATTGCTTCATTTTAGGAAGACTTTGAAGGGAATAGGTTATAAAAAATGCTCCCACAGAAACCTGATTCAGTATACAGAATAAAAAATGCAACTGAAGTGCATGCACTGCTATGTGGAACAACATCCATACACAGAAAGACCGTGTGAGAATGAACGCTGGTAATCAATAACAACTGAGTGGACATTGCCAGACTTGCACAGTGTCCCCGTGTGACCAGATATCAAAGCCTGCTGCCAGAAAGAAAATACTTCTGGCTATCAAAAGGAGAAAAGATTTCACTTCTGTTTCCAGAAACAATGATTCAAAATACTTCAATTTGTGATAGCACTAATTTACTGCACATTTTTAAATCCTGTTTTAATTTCTGCTTTCCTTTTTTGTAGAACATACCATATGTTTTCCTTTCTGTCAAACTTGATAAAATAGCTTAATTCCACATATACAGAAAAACTGATGACCCTAAACACCAGGTACTGATCACAGAGCGAGGCAGGTTAGATGTGAATGGCTTCACAGTACCAATCTACACACACACACACTTTTGCCAACATAAAGTAGTTTGAGATGACTTCCCATTCAGTGAAAGAGAAATGAACAGCTTCAAATTCACTGGCTACAACTGTAGAGTAATCATACTGTGTACATTCCCACTCTAACCTATCACAAGATCATACCTTTGTATAGCTGAACTTCTGGCTAGTTTAGACTAGTACAGGGAAGAACAACACTTTGCTTACAAGGATATAGGAGGAGTTGAACTGTTCCTTGCCAAACACTGTTCTGGAAGGTGTGGGAAAAAAAAAAAAAAGGAAAAAGGAAACAACCAGTTTTTGAAGTCCAAGCTTTATCAGATTTTTTGATTAGCAAGAATTTACAATGATGAATTTACCTTCATCACATAATCACTTGTAAACTGACTGTAGGCATAGCCAGAGTCATCTTCAGGGTACTCTCCCTGTTCAAGCTACACTTTGCCACTTGGCTCAAGGGCAAAGGTATAAATACAGTCACAAACTCTAAAGAATATTTTGCTGTAGCTATATCCCACTGGATCAATGCGCAAATTCTCACTAGTAAAATAAGGGTTGAGTTTAGTTCACATTCTACATTTGGGAATCCTAATTAGTGATACCGTTAACTCATAAGCATACTATTTATTTTGTATTGTCTTCATCAATCCTTTTTTTTTTTTTTTTTTTTTTTTTAAGAATAATTGAAATCTACAAATCAAACTAAAATGCATACTGGCAAGCCTTTAATTAAATGTTTGATTTAATGTCAGTCTTAGAACTTTCAGCCATATCAGTGCTATTTACCAGCTGGCTAGTAATCCATGATACTTTTTCTTATTCTCAGTGTTTCTTTTACATCTTACCATTCCCTAATGAGAAATATATCTACCTACCATTACTTGAAATAGAACAGGAACACGGGAATCTTCATTCTAAGGAATGTGTCCACTTAACATATTTTAAAGGATTTTTTCTGTCACTCTGAATCCCACATTATTTTGTTTATCAGCAGCTTAATGTCATCAGGAGAAGTAAAAAACCATATTCTCCCAATACTGTAAGGATATAATTAAAGTTTCTTTTGTGGGAAAAAAAGCTGTGGGTTTAGATCCTCTCCAGCCATCTCCAACCATCTCCTATATCCTGGCTCAGAGTTCTAGGCAATAGGTTTTATGTCCAGAAACATAATATCATCACAACTCTTTGGATCATAATGTAATCTGATTTAGGCATTCTTAGATGATTCCTAACTTACTGAGGTTTCTAAAGGACTTGAGAAGTATTTGAACATTTCTTCACCTAGCTGCAGAACTTTATGGTACTTCCTCTCGCTTATCTCCCCCAGCTGTGATGCCAGCGCCAGCCTTGTGCTGACAGGGGTTAGCTGTCTGAGAAAGCATGCTTGAACTGCTTTCTGAACCAGAGTCAGCATCCATTTTAGCTGGAAGCCATGTAGTATCCAAAGAGTCCGACTAGGATCTACTAAAGTTCAAGCTTAAAGTCCTGTATTCTGTTGCAGACTTTAAATTATTCTTTCAAAGTTGTGTTTTAAGCAGATTAGAAGAGTATTAGAAAACAAACAAACAAACAAACAAACAAAAACAGTAAGTAATTTATGTTTAATTGTATAATAGAAAGTCCCAGGTATGTTATAAATTAGGAAAAAATTATTTACTGTGTGGGTGGTCAAAGACTGGAACAGGCTGCCTAGTGAAGAGGTTGATGCCCATGCCTGTCAGTGTTTAAGAGACATTTGGACAATGCCCTCAATAACATGCCTTAACTTTTGGTTAGCCCTGAAATGGTCAGGCAGTTGGACTAGATGACCTTTGAAGGTCTCTTCCAACTGTTCTGCTCTTTTTTATTATAAAATATTACACGAGATTTTCAGTCATGACCCAGCCACTGCCTCTTTTACCTAGGATTGCAACCATGGGGCTGTATGAAGGTAGTCAGATAGAAAATACAGCCTGAGGAATATGTGAGGATATAAAACAGAAAGAAAGGTGAAAAAAAAAGCATGAATGAGACAGAGGCAGAAACAAACTTTGTTTTTAGGTCAGTAGCAATGGATCTCACTTTCCACAAATTCACAATACTAAGCAGAACAGGAACAGTTCTCAAGTCAGGGATCAAAAAAATTAAAAGACTTCACATTAGCAAACCACAGACAACGAAATAATGTAAAAGAGTAAATGAGATTGAGCAGCTGTTCTCAGTTCAAAAGCATGTTTTCTTTCCAACTCATTTCAAGAACAGACTTTCTGTAGGCAGGAAATTATTTCACAGAAATAACAATTTAGTTACAAGAAGAGCTGGGAAAAAAAAAAAAAAAAAAAAAGTTTCAGGTTTGAAACTGTTGAAAGTTACCCTACTTGTTTCCTGTTGTAATCCAGGTTTACCTACTTAATAAGAGGCAAATGGACAGACACAAGCTGAGTTACCACTTTTCTCTTTTAGGGTATAGAAAAGTATAGAAACTACATAGCATAAAATCTAGATACTGTCTCTCAAAATGATTGCCATCTTACCACTTTCATTTTAACTTTTTCCACATAAATCCTTTTTAAAGTCCCTTCCTCATGACACTGCAGATCGTTAGGATGTCAGCTGTATTGCTAATCAATTTCTATCAATTCCAGAGTAAAACAAGGATTCTTGTTCCAGAGCAAAAGGTAAAAAGAAACCCATGAAAAGCCAGCTATCATTTTCCCCTGAGCAGATTCAGGGGTAGGAGTCTACCATACAGCTTACCTCTTTCTACTTTTTTTACTTTTTTTTTCTCCTCCCCCTGGACTTGACAAAGAATGGAAGAAGGATCATGAATCTTTATAAGCCATCTATAAAGATCTTTAAGTTCCAGTACAGTCCACAGCACACAGCACAATTGCCTCAAAGCTGCTCTAGCTTCTGCTTTGGCTTTAATGATCCCTCCCAAATAAAAGAAAAAGCATAGCTCCTTTACAGAAGACAGGATTGGGAATGATGGAAAACCATTCCCCAAACAGTGGTATCTGCTATGCAGCTAATCCTAGCAGGCTCTTTTCTTTTATGTATCTCAGTGGGGGGGGGGGGGGGGGGGGGGGG